>NW_019394219.1:2305216-2680216 GCF_000648675.2 Cimex lectularius
AACGACGTGAGCTTCGATAGTTTAGTTTCAATTATTGATGTTTTTAGTTAATGTGGTTTTTTTTATACTATTGATGATTTCTGTTTATGTTCGATTTTTGACCAACTATGGTTTGATTATTGGTTATTCGATATTTGATCATCGATGATTGGCTGATGTTCCTGGTAAAAGTAAAGTATCTCCTGTCACACATGGGAACTTTGCGTCCGTTGGATGTCGTGGAACCGAAGTCACAACCAATTTACAATAATTTTCCAAAATATTATAAAATAAAACTTCAATGTGCCAATTTTTTTTAAAATATAATTTGTTGTACATTACAACTACCTTAAAGTAGGTAATAAGTAACAGTGAGAAAGGTAATTAAAACAAAACAAAATTAAAACCAAGAGTGGAGAAAACACCCATTGGTATTACTCCAATGTTACAATAATATTGTTTGTTCAATTGATACGTGTGTCATTATCACTTTCACTGTCATCATCATCACTTCCTAGGAGATCTCGCGGCCATTGTCTCTTCAATCGGCGAGGAGGGTTTGAGGGGATTCGTCGGGATGCGAGGTTTCTGATGTGTTGGTTTACGTTAGTTGGGAGGTTTTTATGAAATTTACGGTAACGGAAACGTATTTCATCTTGTACGAAAGGAATATGTAAATCTATATGTGTAGTTTGGTTCGATACATAAAATGGAGCATCTAGTATTTTTCGTAGTATTATAGACTGGGCAGTTTGAAAGCGGTGGATATTGGAATGTTTGGCTGAACCCCACACTTCTAGTCCGTAAGTCCAAATCGGCTTAACTATGGTGTTGTAAAACAGCCTTTTCTTTTTGAGAGGTAAATTAGAGCGTTTGTCAAGAAGTCGTACAAGAATTCTAAATCGTGTCATAACCTCCTGACGTTTCAGTCTTGTGTGAGGATTCCACGTCAGGCGTTTGTCGATGTACAATCCGAGGTTCCGCACCTTGTCCGCAGTTGGGAGGGGAGTATTGTTTAAGAAAACAGGGGGGGGGGATCTTTTTACGAAGAGTGAAGGTAATGTGGGTGGATTTTTCTGTGTTAAATTTTATCCTTTTCTTTTTACACCAAGACTCTAATAGTATGATGTGTTGTTGGAGGTTTCGAGTGGAAATGACAAGATCGGAGTTGCTAGAGAGAATTGCCTTATCGTCTGCGAAAATTAGAGTCATGAACTACTAGCATGGAAATACGAGTCGGACAACCTAACCACTCGACTACCGCAGTACCTCTAATCCTTACATCCTGGACTTCCGCATTAACAACATTAACAACCAACAGACCTTCTTTTCTCCATGTATCAAAAACCTAGGATGAACATACCCTATCCTGGTACCCCCACATTTCTCAAATCTCCCGCCGCTGCTCCTCCACCTCCAATATTCCAGTCAAGTCATCACTCGCAAAGACCTGGTCTCCTCTCTTGTGCTTCTCTATTTGATTATGTCTGTTGCTCTACGGTGGAATCAGCGAGCTTGTAAACATATACATGAAAATCATGAAATGCTTTGCTCGGTTCATATTTAGCTCCTCACAAAGATCTCATGGGTCTAACACTTATCGTGTTCTGAAATGGCTGTACCGCACGCTATACTTGCTGGGCTCCTTCCTCCATCATATAATTTCTTCCTATATTTATAATCTGTTAACATTTAAGTCTTTTATCTTAGTTACACTCGTTCCCAACCTTCTGCTCTGATTTTAGTGGCCTGTATAAAGGCCTATAATTTGTCGAAAATCGTGCCTATTGAGAGAGAGAATTTATAAATCTGTTAGCTCTCCTCATGCCTTATGTTTTTGTCCAGTGTGTGAGTTTTTCTTTCTCGTGTCATTTTTCCTGTTTCAATTTAAGCACACACTCTGGTTCACCTAGTTGTGGTGGTCCCATAGATGAGCGGGCTGGCCCTTTTTTGGCTAATTGGTCAGCCTGTCCATTTCCTTCATTCGGAACCCACTTTAAGGTAATCTAGTTGTGTTTTTCTAGAGCCATTAGGCAATTTAGCCTCTCCCAGACATGTCCAGAGATGAAAGCATATGCATTTAGTAAGAGTATGTAAATCTATGTACCTTTCATGTTCTTCTTTATTGAACACTGTACACAGATTTGTATTGCTTGGACATCAGCATGGAAAATTGTTGAGATTAGTCCGAGGCGTTTTTCTACATTCTTACAGCTACTCCCTGTTACATTTTCCACCCATCTGAGTACCATACTAGAGCCCCTTCCTAAAACTTGCGGCTACCTTTCTCCCAAAGATTTCTATTATGTATGACCACTTAAAAGGATCTGGCAAAGTTTTCTCTCATTTTGTCGAGTACCGCCATAACTATCTAATTTAGTTTGATTCTGGCTCCTCCTTAGATCTGGCTATATTTTCTTGTATCTCAGGATTCTGTTGGCACTCTAAAAACCACCTTTTGTACAAATATGTAAGGGTGGAAGGTCGAGTTCAGGTTTCGATTGATTTAGTGGGGTGGAGTTGCTCTTTTATATTGTGACATTTCCATTACATGTAGTATATATAAACTGTCAGATAGAGTGATTGAATTAAATGAGAAAGATGAATTTCATGTAAAACAGATAATGGTTTAATAAGTGAGAGGTAGATAGATAAATAGATGGATAGAGAGAGAGTGGAAATCAAAAGATGGATAGCACCAAAATGAATTGTTGGTGAAGATTAATGTTGATATATAATTATAGTTACATTATTTACATGTAATATAACATGATTATGAGTCCTAGTTTTCTCTCAAAACGTACAGTAAAACAAGCAATCTATATTGAAAGGATAGACATTATCATTGCTTTACAAGAATATTTTATTATAATTATTAATCAATTTTCATTTTTTTGAGTAATATCGTAGTTAGAAGGAAAGGTGCAGTGCAATGTGGGGATTTCTGATTGGCGTTGAGGTGTTTGAGGTTGGTGGACGCAACACACCCAGGTTACTCCTGGTATGATGCCAATGTTTTCAAAATAGTTGACTCATTTCCCTTTTGATAGGATTAAACACTTTGAATAATGCATGACGCCGGGATTTTTGGAATGGTTCAATTTAGTTCAAGGTCTGCAATAGGGCCCCTAGAAAAAATTTACATTTGTTTATCCCTTTTGTTGTTGTTTACTCGAACTGAATGAAGTCTGGGCCATTGAAATTCCGTTTTTTAAAGGATTGTGTTGTTCCCTGACAAAAGGGAAGGAAATTTCCCAATTGGGCATCAGATGTGGAAGTACTTTATCTTATTTAATTCCAGGACGAACCATTACTTAGGAAGTGAATAAGTCGATCGGATTCAGTAAACTTTACTATTATCAGGGTTTAAATACGTCATGGCGGATTCAAATCGAGAAATTTGTCACATTTTATGACTATATTTTATAAATTAATGCAAGAAGTTGGTGCCTTAAAATCAGAAATAATTATGGATTGTGATAGGACAAAATAATGTAAAATATTGTTTTTAAATTATACCTTTTGCACTCTGGCAAGCGTGAGATCTGAGAGGGGTCTGGGATTAATTTATGCTAGCAATTTAAACCAGAATGAACTGAATTCACTCCACTCGCGGAATAAACACTCGGAGAAATTTATGTAAGCAGAAACGATTTAAAGTTAATGAAATAACGTTGGATCTCATTTTGAACACGATAGTGGAATTTCATACGGCAAATTATGATTTAGTGTTCTGGAAATATAATTTTATAATTGTTAATGATGTTTTAACTTGATTCAAGTTTGTTTTTCCAGGATTGATAGGCAGGAAGGCTTGAGAAAAGGGCATTAACATATTTTAAAAGACAGGCTTTTAATTTTTTTATCAACAATTAAATTGCAATAAACAATGATTATCAAGCAAACAAATAATGAATTTAACATCTAGCAAAAAATAGTGCGATGGATGGAACCAGCGAGCAGATCAAAAGACAGTAAAAATATGCTTTCGGTAAATGATCATTTTAGTCGTTTCTCCCAACTTGCTAAACATCATTTTTCTATCCTTTTTAAAAAGATAGTTCCTACTCACAGTAAGTTATTTTTCAACGATCCGGATTTCGAGCCTTTTAGCTCATCATCAGGTTGAAGGACTTCCACAACCATGTCTCTCGACATGAATTGCCAAAGTGAACCCGCTGATACCTCCACCAACGCGACGTTCCAATTAGCAGCTGATCTTTTTAATGGCGCTCAATTTGAACGTGCGAAACGCGGAAATTATAACACAAATAAATATTATACTATTAAATACTTAATATTATTAAATTACTATAAAAATATTAAAAATTAAATAGAAAACCCACAACTACAGACACTATGATACCAGCGTATTCTTCCCACCCATGGTCCCAAAAGGCTGCTGGTTTCATTTGGCTCATAGACCGGATGTTAAAACTTCCGCTAACACCTGATAACTATAAAAAATAATTAAAAACTATTAAAACCTTAGCAAAAAAACGGGTATCAAGAAATATTTATTGATAGGTTGCTAGTTAAAAGAATAAAAAAATTAACTTTAAA
This sequence comes from Cimex lectularius, assembly GCF_000648675.2. Lineage (NCBI taxonomy): Eukaryota > Metazoa > Arthropoda > Insecta > Hemiptera > Cimicidae > Cimex > Cimex lectularius. Next base: position 2,309,759 of record NW_019394219.1, read on the forward strand.
CAAATCAACTATAGGACTCAGCCACCCCACCACAAATGAATCATTAGGTTTCCGTTGTTTGCCATACATTGGTGAATTATCGGAAAAAGTTAGTAAAATTTTTAAACGAGAAGGTTTTAAAATAGCTTTTAGAAGTACGGGTTCACTTAAAAACATCCTTTCAAAACCTAAAGACAAAGTAGACAACTTGGCAAAAAGCGGGGTTTACCAACTCAATTGTAATGATTGTGATATTAAATATATAGGACAAAGCGGTAGAGAAATAAAAAAGGAGTAAAAGAACACTTGCCTAAATCGAGCAAATTTTCGGAATTTAAGGACCATCTAAAAGAAACAAAACATAATTTCAATCCAAATCTAAATACAAGAGTGTTACATAGTTTCAACAAAGGGAAAGAATTAGATTGGTTTGAGAAATTTGAACATGGTGATAAATACATTAATAATATAACAGATTTTGATCTACCTCCCATTTTAAATATGTACATAAATAATATCAAATATCCAAATAATTAAACTAATTATTTTAATTGTTATTATTTTTATAGTAATTTAATAATATTAAGTATTTAATAGTATAATATTTATTTGTGTGATAATTTCCGCGTTTCGCACGTTCAAATTGAGCGCCATTAAAAAGATCAGCTGCTAATTGGAACGTCGCGTTGGCGGAGGTATCAGCGGGTTCACTTTGGCAATTCATGTCGAGAGACGTGGTTGTAGAAGTCCTTCAACCTGATGATGAGCTAAAAGGCTCGAAATCCGGATCGTTGAAAAACAACTTACTGTGAGTAGGAACTATCTTGTAAAAAAGGATTGAACACCACACTCACTCCATCATTTATCATTTCTATCATTTTTCTATCTCTGTGCTGTTTTGGTTTTAATATTTAGATTTATTAACTTATTTTATAAATTTGTATTTTTCATAGCGTCGTTATTTTCGGGCTGGGCAAAGGCAAGAATTTAATGGCGCGATATGTGGGCTGTAAGCCGGGTATAGCGTTGGACCAAGGACGTGTTGCGATTGGTAAAACTTCGGTGTTGGTTGTACAACTCCAAATAATCTCATTATACTCTACGTTCAGGACTTACCCTAATATACGAAATTCCATAATTTTACACAAAAACCAACATGGGCTTTTTTCCGACTCGATTTCTAGCTGTGGTGTCATTCTGCTGCTTAACTTTTTCATCACTTACATTGGCTAGTTTTTAAATTTCGTCTTTTTTAACAGTAAGGCATATGAGGGTAATTGTTTATTACATTTTTAATAATTATTTACTCAAACATATTACAAGTAAAAGACTTGATTTGTACACATTTAAACATAAAATAAAATAACGATCTGTCACTAGGGTGCCATAACCCTTCTAGTCTGTCTCCTGCCCAAGAATACTCGAAGGACACTGCCGCTTTAACCTTCTGAAAGGATTTTTGGGATCAGTACGAATTTTTAATCTTAGAACTAAGGGAATGAGCTGTAATTTTGTGTTCCAGGATTTTATGTCATTTCTCACAAAAAGAAAAAGGTCATTATAGATGATAGTAAGGTTAGATGCGAACAAGTTTTTCAGTCAGTGTTTTTAGAAGTTACGAGTGTTTTGTTAAGTCTAGTCAGTTTTTGCTTTTTCGTCTTGTATGTGGATTCTGATACACTTTTGCCGTAGTAAAGCCCAAGGTAGCGAGCGTGGTTACCTTTAGAAAGTGGCAATGTTATATGTACAGTAGGGGGTTCACGCCTAAAAGTGAAGGTTATATTTTGACTTTTCTCAATATTTATTTTTACTCGGTACTTTTTAAACCAACTACGGTTCTATGTTGTTAAGGAAGTCTGTCGGAAGTGATGCTAACGGAAGAGATTTTTCTTGTAGTATATAATAGTATCATTTCCAAAAGTGTAAATAAATGTGTCGGAAGGTCGGTCAGGTTCGCATACACTCCTGTGGCATAGGAACCCACACTATTAACGAGTATCTCAGACAGAAGAACACAAAGAAAGTGAAGGAACTTTGGATTCACTCATTGGACACAGACAATCCAAGAATCTTCTAACCAATAGGATTCCTAACAGGACACTGCAAATTAAATGGACACTAAAGAAAATTGGAATAATCCAAGGCACATGCAGATTCTGCAAGGAGGCAGAAGAGACACCAACACAAACTGCGGAGCCACACTAGCCCGCAGAAGGAAATGTTGTGGGATGTACAATGTGACCATAGAAGAGCTTCAACCATTGAAACCGGGCCTACTACTCAAGTTTCTTGATGAAATAGAACTCACCGATGTGCTTTAGGCAGAGCACGGGGGTACAATAGCTCTCAAAGGGCGCAGTATACTACACCCTGGAACCATATCTACCTCTACATCTAGGTTATCTGTGTACGTTGAATAAGATAGGACCATACGTGTGCGATCTGGGATGGCGAGACCTTCATCCTTGGATGAAGCAGCTGTTTCTTAAGCCCTGGCCGAGAGCGTTGACCCAGGGCATTCTTCGGGTGCGATTTGACAATACATTACTTCAAAACTAGTTGTCAATTGTATCTGTAGTGTATTTAATGGTACTGCTCTTCATACCGTTTTGTTGCCTACTGTTCAATACAGAACTATTACGGTGTTTTGTAGTCTGAACGTACCTTTGGAGGAGCTTTTGTCTATGGTCTTCGTACTAAACCACTCGAGGCCTTGTGAGAAAAATGCATTGATAAATCATTAAGATGACGCTCCTGCTATGGTGGCGCACAGGCAAACCTCACAGAAATGGAGTGGTTTCGATTCACCCTGCTTATATCCTGACGTCGCGCAATCTGACTTCGATAAGAAGTCAATAGCAACTTGTACCTAACTATTCCTTTAAAATAACGATATTCTATGAAAAAAAAGCTATAAACCTGTAAAAACGATTTACCACTATGAATAGAATAAGTATTCAGAATATATTTACCAAATTAAAACTTTCTACATTAAATCTCAGCTTAAATTACCAAAGCTTACTAAATAAAATGATTATCTGAAAACTTTTTTTTATAACATTTCTATTTAGGGGGTGGAACTTTCTATTTACGGCGGTTTATTATTACAACTCTAGCATCATATCCAAAATTAGCGCAATGTACATGTGCACAGTTGGACGCCGTTACAGGAGGGAAAGATTTTTTTTTCTTCCTGGATGGAACACCATCATATTTTGAAGGGGAGATTTCATGAGGTCAGCCCTTGATTTATATAGGGGAGGGCATTGGGGCGATCCATATCTCCACATAGTGATACCTATCGGTTAAATGTATACTCAAAGACAAAAAACCTGACATTCTTATTTTGTTGATTATTTCAAACTATATGTATTTTTATCGTTCTATTCATTACAACATACTTATTTTATTGTAATGTTTATGAGTTTAAATTGTTTTAATTTTAATGGTTTGAAAGATAATTCACAAAAACGCAGAAAAAGTGTTCTATAGGATTCATGCTGGGTCGACGTGCTGGCCTATTCATTTTGGTAATTCCTACATGCTCTAAATAAAGGTTGACAACTCGAGTTACATGCGGTCGGGCATTATCATTAATTATTGCGAGTTGTCCGCGATAAATGGAACGAATGGGACCACAACTAGCAGAACTTCCACAAATGCACCTTAGTAAACTCAAAGAACCATTCTACATTATAAGCACTTCGATACGGGCATGTACGTTGTTTACGGTTTGGTAGATGTCATTTGTATGTTGAATATGATAGGGCCAAGAATACTCCCCTGAGAAACCCTAGCCTTCTCATCATAATAGTCGGGGATTATTTTTTTTGGCTGGACCTGATGAAACTGTCAGTCAGGTATGATCGGAGGATGAGGGAGTAGGCGAAGAGAAAGATGCTCTTAACCTTCCAGTACAAAGCCACAAGCAACCGAGCATGTTTCAGCTTAAGATAGGAATGCATCTACAACACGGTGGAATTGGCGTATTGTGTTTATGTAAGCCAAACTGATGAGATGGTATGTTTTGTTCTTCCAGGATGAAAAAGAGTCTTTTCAAAAATGGCTTCCCGATGATTCTTAGGATATGTAAGAGGCTGATAAGCCTAACGATAGGATGAGGTGGGTTTGTAGCTCTTTGGAATCATCTTTATAAAACTTTCCACCTCATACCATAGACTGGTTTTGAAAATGCTATGACTCCTGGCCCATGAAGCAAAGCGTCCTCCATATCTTCTCTAAACCCGGTCCTAGTCATCTGATTGCCACAAACCAAACCGAATTGCGAATAACTATCCGGGACGTCTATAGACTAAGCTATTCTCACGAATCCTTCTCTTGACTGTTTTAAAGCTCACTGTCATATTACGGACGGTTTGGGGTTGATTATCAAGAAAGCCGTTAAATTATGGTTCCGTAACGATCTTCTCTAGCTGTCGTACATCGAGGTCGACCACCACCTTCGATACGACTTAGGCGGCTCTGAACCGCTGTAGATGTCCACCCACCCATGTCTTGGACTACATAAACGGACGATACGTCGAAGCATCTCCCGATGCTAGATCTTCTCGAAGAAACCAATCCTTTTAAAAAATAAAAATTAATTTTTTCTTCAAATTTCTTTCTTAAAAAAACGAACTCACTCAACAAGTTGACACTGGAATGGATGAAATTTAAGTTATTTAATTTCAACTCAACTATTAATACCTAGTTATGATGGAAAATACAAAGGTCCTTTTACATAGTTACTTAAGATTTGCCCACGGCAGTTTCTCATCAGGAGATCAATTAATAATCCGAATTTCTTCCTTTCTTAAGTAAAATATGGTAAGAAAGATTATATTCCATAAATATTTTATATATACTAGCTTTCCTGTTGAAAAACTTATTTAGAAGTAAGCATATTTTAATGCATATATAAATTTTTTCAAGAAAGGGAGACCAGTAAATGAAAGCCTATGAAATATTAGATTTGAGAGACCATCATCAAAACGATGACGTTCCATTAAAGAGAAATGGAGAAGTTGTCGGGGCGTGTACTGTCATACTTGGCAGGAGCACTTACTCCGAGAACATTAAGAAAAATATAGACTAGGGGAAGAACTTCGTCTCAACTTAATAAAAAAAAGGTTATAAATAATGCTCAAAACTTATGAACATTGATAATTTAATTTGTCAAAGAAAATTGATTATATTTTTTATTATGTTATTGATTTGATTACATAAATAATTTATGTACAATAATTGCGCCATTCTGCCTTGTTTAGGGATGTGTGGGTACAGATTTCCCAACAGCTAAATTAATTACTGATGTAGACTATGCAATCCAAAAGTCAACAAAAACAGAAGAAGAAAAAGATAACACGATCAAAATGCATTAATACAATAAAAAATCACTTACAACGCCTCAGTACAAATCAACACAACATATCTCAACAAACATACACCAAAACAAAAAGATTTCTCAAAAATAATCCTTACATACTCATTCTTTCTGCTGCTAAAACAAAACAAACAGCTGCAATCAGCAAAAAAAGTGTACGAGAAAAAAATTAATAAAATTATCAACGACACAGACACATACAGCACAATGAAATCAGACCCTACCCCTTTTCTCATCAAACAGACAAACAAAATCTTTCAAGAAACATTTAAACAAAAAGAAATTGACATATGCCTCTCAAACTATACGGATGTATAAAAACACATAAACCTGAACACCCTCTAAGACCTATAATTTCATTTGTAAGTTCCCCTACATACAACATGACAAAATACCTAGCGAACATACTCAACATCACAGATAACACATATAACGTAAAAATTCATTTCACTTCATTAACAAAATAATATTAACATCCTCTCACACTACTCTCTCATATCCCTAGATATTGGGCACTCTCAACACGTCACACAAGAATGACACAATAACGCATAAAATAAAAACTTTGAGATCTGAAGATGATCTCAATAAAGATCGAAACGTTGGCAGGATAAAGAAAATGTTTTTCTAAAACCTACGTCATACCAGACCAGATCTCACGAACTCCAAATAATCTTGTTAACAGGTAACATTTATATACATCGGGAAAAGCTACTTGTTTTTATAGTTAAGTCTAATTATAGTTAATTTTTTTATTATTTTCAAGTCAGGAGGTTTGTCCAAATAGAACATTCTGGTGGGTCTAACAATAACTTTTTCACACTTTCCTATGTGTTGTATGATCGTAGGTCTGGAGTTCTGGAGAAATTCCAGTTGCAACCAGAACCAAAAACTCTTTTATTTGTCAGACCCGCGTTGTATATGAACACTAGCTTGATCCCAAAACATTTCAAAAAGTGTGTTAGGCAAATCGTTTTTTGTAAACGTTCTGAAATATTTATGAACTTAGTCCAGGGTGGATGCGGTGGTCTAAGTCCATGAATGGGGAAGCTTACGCTCCTCGTATATAAGGGAGAGAGCGCGCACGCCTGCACCTATTGATTCCCGGCATCCGTTGGCGAATCTGATCGCTGAAAGACAACCGGGGCTATACGAGAAGCTGTGGCAGACAATAGAGCATACATATGTCAAATTCAGATCATATTCCATGAAAACAACTGTCAAGAAAGCAGAAAAGCATTGAAAGCAATATTAACTATTTATTATTTAAAACTAAAGCATCGGTGCAAGCTGCAGTTATGAAGAAAAAGATGTGCATGATATTAATTTGACCGATCATCATTAGCAATTCGTAAACAAAAGGAAAGAGTTGCTGGGTAAATTCGCAAACTTGAAGATTTACAAATTTAAACTTCTTTTTTAACAAAGAGGAAATCTCTAATAAAAGTATGCAGAATCGTAAAAGAATCCGTGAGTAAAATAAATAAACCAGTTTTAGTTAAGTTTTTTATTATTCAATCGTTTTTCTAGAAATTGCGAGTGTTTTGTAATGTGTAGTCATTTCCTTCTTTTCTAGAATTTTTTTTATCTGGTGGGTAGCCGAAGAGGTTACCTAAGAAAGGGATATGTGATGTAAGTACAGTACGGGCATTAAGGCTTAATAACAGCTAATTAAGGTCCTTGGCTGTTATTAAGGTAAGCCTGTGGGGAGCGATGAGAAGACAGGAGTTTTATAAAATAGGACAGTATAATCCTAGTCCTTAAGGACCTGCCAAAGTGGGAATCTGTTGTGTGTCTGGTTTGGTAGGTGTCATTTATATGTTGAATATGATAGGACCAAGAATACACCCCTGAGGAACCCTAGCCTTCTCATCATAATAGTCGGGGATTATTTTTTTGGCTGGACCTGATGAAACTGTCAGTCAGGTATGATCGGAGGATGAGGGAGTAGGCGAAGAGAAAGATGCTCTTAACCTTCCAGTACAAAGCCACAAGCAACCGAGCATGTTTCAGCTTAAGATAGGAAGAGAATGCATCTACAACACGGTGGAATTGGCGTATTGTGTTTATGTAAGCCAAACTGATGAGATGGTATGTTTTGTTCTTCCAGGATGAAAAAGATTCTTTTCAAAAAAGGCTTCCCGATGATTCTTAGGATATGTAAGAGGCTGGTAAGCTTAACGATAGGATTAGGTGGGTTTGTAGCTTTTTGGGATCATCTTTATAAAACTTTCCTTGTCAGGGAAAGTAAGTAACCAGATCAGCATTATAAGGCAAAAGAGATTAAATCCCAAATTATATCAGATAATCTTTAAATGATAGAAAATTTGGTTTTTCGTTGTTAACAGCAGCAACGAATGTGGAAACTTCTTAAGTGCTGAAGTTTAAGATTCGGCTTCTGTAAATATATAATAAAATAAAAATACGAGCTTTATTGTTCTTAATCAGATGAGGCTTAGCCCAATAATGATTTTTATGAGTAATTTACAATAGAAAATACATCCCGTGCGTATATTTTAAGGCGGAAAGTGTTATCTCACCGGATATGCGTTGAAGGGTTGCGTGCCGGGCTGTTAACAGGGGTATCTGAGCAACGGAAAGGCTATAAATCAACTGAATCTCTACAGCTGATTTTAATCAAATTTGCAACTCTAATTGAACTTTAACAATCTTGTTCACTTGATGGTTTATTTTTGTAATAATTTAACGCAATGACTCATACAAACTATTATTGTTATGGTTAATAATTTCTTGACTTTACTAACTATTCTTGTTCCAATAAGTAAGACGGTTGTGGTTTTAGGGTTTTGTTGACTGAAATTACCCTAAAGTGCGTTGGATATTCTCAGACTTCAGAGTTTACATTTATATACCGATTCGAACCTTGAACAACAACATGCAAATGGATTACAATTAATATAATAATTATACATAAAAAGAGCTCATCATGCTGACAATATTCATACTATATAATCATTACAATGCTACAAATAATATAATGTTATTCATATGGATAGAAGATTTAAACAAATTAAAAGAATTCGGAAACGATTAATTTCAACAAAAAATGGTCTTATACAAACCACAAGTTAATTTTGGCTAGGAATCGAGTGGTGGTAACAGATTTAAGACAATTTTCTCATTTAGCTGAAAAATTATTCTAACTTTGTTATTTTAAATGAGAATCCCATATTTTGATTGTACAATTCGATTTTACAGCTTATTTTATGCCAATTTTACTGATGGGAAAATTTTGATAGGATCGACCATTTCAGATTTATGCCCAACAGAAGACGCGTGAGGGTGTTTGCTTTTTGGAACAAGATGGTCCAACCCCTTTTATTTCCAAAACGATTAACTTCAGCAAAAAATGGTCTTTTACAGGCCCCAAGTTAATTTTGGCTAGGAATCGCGTGGTAGTAACAGATTTAAGACAATTTTCTCATTTAGCTAAAAAATTACTCTAACTTTGTTATTTTAAATGAGAATCCCATATTTTGATTGTACAATTCGATTCTAGAACTTATTTTATGCCACTTTTACTGATAGGAAAATTTTGATAGGATCGACCATTTCTGAGTGCACGACGGAAGACTCGTATGCTTTTTGTAACAACAAGATGGCCCTCCAGTTACAAATCATTTGTGATGAGGATTAATAGGAGCTGTTTATATCATACCACCAAAAGTGACACAAGAGTACAGAAACTCATTTTGTAGCATTTTTCAATATAAAATATTAACTTGTTATCAATGGACCTTAGATGAATTTAAGTCATATAGAAGCCGTCGATCTCATTAAATTTTTAAGTCGAGGAAAAAAGGAGATGGAATGGAATGACATATAACAGAAGAAAGATGGTTAATAAAAATATTGAATAATAGTGCGGAGCACCTTGTGGAACATCAGACAATATCTTAATTGGCTCCGATTGATATTCTCCTATTTTTACTACTTGGAGACGATGTGACAAATAGTGTGGAAACCAAGATAAGACATGACCGTTGATAGCTACTACTTTAAGTTTTGAATTTAATATCTTACAGTCAGTTCTGTCGAATTCCTTTGAGAAATCAGTGTAGATGATGCCAAATTGTAGCCCTTTTTCATATGTTCTATAATGTGTACATTTATCTTGTCTGTAAATTGTAGTATGTTTTAACTGAAGTTGGCAGCCAAAACTTATATAGTAAGCAGTTCTCACTCAATCCCGTCCGTTCTCCCGGTCTTACGCCACCTGATTTTTCTGGCTTGTCTCCGAAACACTCATTCTACCTCCCTCTCACTCTCGCTTTGTTTAATTTTCCTTATTTTACAAGTTTATTTTTTTTAAGTTTAGAAGGAGAAAGAGAGAAATTGAGAGAGAGAGAGAGAGAGAGAGAGAGAGAGAGAGAAATAAGATTTATGTTGTTCTCTCTCTCTCTCTCTCTCTCTCTCTCTCTCTCTCTCTCTCTCTCTTTCTATCTATACGTCCTTCCATTCATCCATCCATCCATTTATCTATCTATCCATTTATCTATCTATTGATCTATCGAACTATCTCTATCTATCTAGCTCTATGTCTATCTTTATCTATCGCTATCTATTTCCATCTATCGATCTCTCCCTCTTTCTGTGTACGTAATTGCATTGTATTGGCATATGTCGCCCACCCAACTCACCATCTTCCTTTCCTGTCTCCCCTGAAGAATTAAACACCCACTTTGTCTCGCCTAACTCTTTTTCATCAATGCCTGTCCCCATAACCGCTCCCTCTGGACCCTCATTCATTTCGTCTAACTTCTATTTCTCCTATCAAACCCCAGCCGAAGTCCTCGAGGCCATAACCAAATCCCACTCCAATGCCATTGGAGTTGATGGCATCCCTATCCATTTTCTTAAACTCTGCCTCCCAATATTACTACCTGTTCTACTTCACATATATAACTACTCACTCCAAAACTCTGTTTTTCCGACAGCCTGGCAAAAAGCTCTTGTCCTCCCGGTCAATAAAACCCCCAACCCATCCTCCCCTACAGACATCCGTCCCATTTCCACCCTCTCAAACCTGTCCAGTCTCCAGGCACCTTGAACAGTCCCATCTTCTCAACCCCCTCCAATCTGGCTTCCGCCAAGGTTATTCCACCAGTGACCTCCACTTAGCAATGGACCAATGGAAAGTTACTATACTTGTCCTTCTTGATTTTTCTAAAGCCTTCGATTCTGTCCTTCACTCTTCTCTCCTCTCTAAACTCGAATCTTTTTCCTTCTCCGCCAGCACCATCCGTTGGTTCCACTCCTACCTTACCTATCGCCACCAAGCTGTCTCCCTTCCCAATGGCCTTACCTCCTCCTTCCTCCCTGCAAAATCTGGGGTGCCCCAAGGCTCTAGCATCTCCCCTTCCTTTTTTCCATTTATATCAATTATCTGCCCGACTCCATCCAGTCCTGTAACTATCACCTATATGCCGATGACTCCCAAATATACATATCCTTCCACCCTTCCGATCTTCACTCGGCCACTCTCAAGGTCCAAAAAGACCTAAACTCCATCAACGAATGGGCCCATAAAAATTCCTTAGTCCACAATCCGTCCAAATCCACCGCCATAATTATCGGGTCCAGGCAACTCCTCAATTCCCTCCCCAGCATCCCACCTATCATGCTAAATAACCATCCCATCCCCTTCTGCTCTTCGGTTAAAAACCTAGGAGTAGTTTTTGACCAAAACCTTTCCTGGCATTCTCACATTTCCCAAATTTCCCGCCATTCCATTGCCTCTCTCAGCCTGTTTTGTCGGTCCTGGCTTCTCTTACCTTTCTCCACCCGCAAACTCCTTGTATCTTCCCTTATACTTCCCTTCTTCGATTATAGCTGTTTGGCATACGGTGGTCACTCGGAGGGGGAGAACGCGCGATTGAAGCGTATTATGAATTGTTGCGTAAGATTTGTGTACGGCACCCCATGGGGATTCCGGGTGTCGGGGTTGTATTCCCAACTTTCTTGGCTATTCCCCTCCTTCCGTGCACAGTATTTCTTAAGTTGCTTTCTTTTCCTGTCCATCCACACTCATCGTCCTCCTTACATCATCCAATCCCTCCAATTCAACTCCTCACATCTCACTCGTAAGACCCGCTCATCCCCAATCGATCTTATCCTTCCGCAACATACAATCCATACCTTCGAAAGATCCTTTCTGATCCGAGCCCCTAAACTCTGGAACTCCCTTCCCCTTTCTATTCGTCAAGCTGCCTCCTTTTCCTCCTTTAAATCCCACCTGTATAATCATCTCCTCTCCTTCCAAGCAGAGAACTAACGTTAACATTTGTTATTTTTGTTTAATATTCTCGTAATTTTTTCTTCTGTCCTGCCTTATTGGTATACTTTTAACTTCATAGAAGGAACTTCCTTTATTTAGTTCATGTAAATTATTCTTATGGGACACCAGTCCCAGAATAAAGTTATTTTTCTTCTTCTTATGTATGTTATCTATTGTTCTCTCTCTCTCTCTCTCTCTCTCTCTCTCTCTCTCTCTCTCTCTCACCCCCTCTCTCTCTATCTATCTATCTAACTTTCTATCCCTCCTTCCATCCATCCATCCATCTATCTATCTATCTATGTACCTATCTCTATCTCTATCTCTATCTATATCTCTATCCCCTCTCTAAACTAAAGAAAGTTTACTTTAACATATGAAATTTGGTAAGGTTACACACATAAAAAATGAACCTGGTATAAAATATTTTTGATGGAATTCAATCACATTTAATAATTTTTTAATCCATAATTAAAATTTTAATCTCTTTCACTGTCGCCTTTTTTCTCTACTTGTTTGTTTAACTTACGCACGCAGTTCCAATTATGTAGGTGCTTTATTTTATATTCAGTCTGAAATTCGACAAGTGAATAGTATGCAATTGGTGTGAATTGATTTTCAGAGTTTGCACTTGCATGTATGCAAATTGGGACTACAAATGAGGCTAATCGTCATTTCAGGCAAACGGTTCCTGGAAATGAAGTCATGACAGTAAAAATAGTGTTTGGTTCGAGACGTAGTGAAATTGTGGAAACACGCAAAGCATGAGTGTTTCGCGTGTCTCTCATTCGCCGTCGCGGAAGGGGTTTAACAACATGGGGATCAGGGTAGTTCGATGGGAAAACGGCCATTTAATTGCGATCCTATCGTTGCATTCGAATTGCATCGTGGAAAGTTTTTATGCACATTTTTCACCCACATTGAAAACAGGGTCAAGGTTTGACCTTAAAATTGACGATTATTTTCATTTTAGCATCACCATATCTTGGGAATGATCTCTCACAGCATAGCTTTCTAACCTCTTACATTTTGTTTAGTTTAATTTATGAAAACAAAACAAAAAAATAACAACATAGAAGAATGTGAAATTAAGGAAACCAAATGTTGAGATAGAAATACGTTTGCGGCTAGATAAATTATTGTATGCTGTAAATAAATATATTAATTTTATTCGGATATAAATGATGATAAGGTTGACAAGGTATCGAGATTAGGCTAGAAAGGGTAGGAAAATTAAAGACACATGGAGATTAGGGAATGATCCCAAACGACAATGACCAATTGAAAATTAATTGTTAATTTTATTTAAAACATATAAACATATTCGGGATAAACAAACGATACTGATATTTTTTAAATCCTTCCCTTCACTGATTACCTCGTAATATCCTACTTTTCCAATATGTATTTCAAGTAGAATCGGAACGTCTTTCTATTCCATCCTCTCCACCGGACGGGTGTTCCCCAAGGCCTTATCCTTGGCCCCATGCTTTCAGTTCTATCGACAGGCATTCCTATCGATCCTGATGTAGTATTCCTTCCAGCAAGCCCACACTTCAGACCCAGGGGGCTTCAAAAACTTCATCTGGAAAAATGGTTGAAGACATGGAGGATCAACAAAACCAAATCCAAGCAAATAACTTCCAACCATCGCCGTATCATCTCTCTTCTAATCTGTTACAATACTATCGATTTCCCAGCTACCAATGATGTCCCCTATTTGAAACTTTTGGTCGGCAAAAGACTTAGAACAAACCCTCTACTTGATTCAAACTAGTTTAACAGAACAACGAGTAATCTGCTCAAAACACTACAGTTATGATAACTAATGTGGTATTGAAATCTCCAAAGAATCCAGTCAACTAGTCCAAAACCAATCGAACCATTGCCCTAGCTTCATATTTCATATCCAACCTAACTACCCACACAAATAAAGTGAAAAATGTTGAACCCTTTCCGACAATCTCTAACTGATGTATTCAAGTACCACCCACATGTTGAAGAGCAGATCCAACAGCAACTATCAGTGAAGCAAGCCATTAGTAAATCGGCAGTCAAACGGTATCGTTGTCGCGTCGCCACCGCTTTTCCCTACGAGAATTATTAGTTAGTAGAGTTCCTCACTGAAGATGGCACAATTCCAAAACGCGTTTGTGAAACATCAAAACCTTCAAACGGACCCAGTGCTGGTTCAGCAATGACGTCTTTAGACGAAAGGAATTAGATGGTGGACATTACATAGGATTTGGCTAAATGAGTTACAAGTGGAATATATAAGTCGGTATGGATGGTGTGGTTGAAAACATAAAGTTGTGGGAGAACTTAACTAATTGAAGACATCTGTGTCTAAGCTTCAATATTGTTCTACGGACTTTAAATTGAAGGGCCTTAATCTAGCTAAAGAGATGTGTGGTGATTAGTGACCGTTAATCGATAATTATTCAGAAATCGTGAGATGCGGTCTGGTGTGATTTAGGTTTCAGAAAAACATTTTCTTTATCGTGCCAACGTTTCGATCTTTATTGAGATCATCTTCAGGGCATGGGATTTACAAACATTGTTTAAATNTGTTTATATTATATAAAAGTTTATTTAAACATAAAACAGCAAAATCTCACTGGCACTCTCAACACGACACGCAAGAATGGCACAATTACACAGAAGACAAACCCTTTGAGTGAGTAGAAATACTTTGATTGAATATAAAAAATATATATTGCATCGTATAAATTCACTTTTCCACATCCTAAATGTATTTGTTAAATGTGAACATGTAAATCCCAGGCCCTGAAGATGATCTCAATAAAGGTCGAAACGTTGGCACGATAAAGAAAATGTTTTCTGAAGCCAACAACACACCAGACCTCATCTCACGATTTCTGAATAACTAGTTAAAGAGGTCGAGTCCGTAAGTAAAATAAGGAGCCAACAGGGCTATATTAAGTCCTCTTTTGGGGAAAAATTATAGAAATTTTGTTATATTTTTTGCATAATAGTGAATGTGTTTATAGAAAAATTAACATAATTTTAGTTTATTATGAAAATGTTTTCACGTTTTCTATATTAAACTCGCAAAAAAATTTTTTTGAACGTGCAGTGTTGAATATTTTATGTTGTAAAATAATAATGTTTTGATAAAATGTTGTCGAGAATTTATCGACTTGGTAATGTAAGATAAAGGAAGAACATAAGTCAGAAGTTTCACTTTATTCATAGAACTTTATGAACTTGAGATTAACTAGATAGCCAACATGCTGCAAAATAGCACCTTCCAACTTCACAAATGCTTTATTCCAATTAAATCTAAAACATACACCACTCTTTACCTGATAGTTTAGCCTGGTTATATTTACCTAAAAAAACTATTTTCTCATTGAAAAATTGGAATAAAAATTTTGTTAAATAATTACGATAATTTTGGTTGGTTCTTGGATTTATGGCGCGACAGCACAAGGCAGAAGCATTTTAGTTGAAAGGAAAAACTTATCGTTACTTACTTACCTTTTTAATTTCAGTTTATTTTTTATCGACTATTGCAATTCATAATCTTTAAAATTCACCGTTCATAACGATATAATTTTTTTATATATTTTTAAAGATATGACTATTACCGTTTATTCCTATTATCCCTTTTCATCGCCTGAAAAAGTTGAAAAACAATCAATTATTTATTTATTTTGTTATTGAGGATAAAATATCATTAAAAGGGAAATATTTATTAGAGAATTATTCACTATTTCAAAAAATTAACATATCTGTCAATAGTCAATTGCTTTAGCCAGAATGTAAAATTATTATTATTAATTTTCGTATTATTTAAACGAAAAATTAATAAAATAATGAAAATTTAAATTAAGCTTGATATGAGAATTGCCAAGAAAGAGAGATCCATGCCCGTCCAGCCATCTGTGATTGCTCCAGAGAAACTTCCAGATGGTAACGTAGACTTTAGTAAGGCACTAAGTAGTTAATGAAAGTACGTAGTTTCATGATGTTTTATGTTGAAAAGATCTACAGTTTTAGCAAATTTATTAGATAATTAACAACTTTGTTTATAATAATATTTCATTTATTCATTATTGATGTTTGAAAATAAAGCAATGTATATAGCAGAATAATGTTTGTAAAAAATAATGATAACATAGAACAAACCACCTCGATAAGTTGAATACAGTGAACACGTCCAGTGCTGCTGTCCTGCAGGAAGGCCAAACAGTCCCAAGCTTCCAACCACTCGGACGTTGCAGGTCAAAAATCGTCGCAATTTTCCAGCCTTTTTTGCCTTGTATGTGCCGTTCCAGTTTCAGGTCGAAAAGCGCACTTCTTTCCAGTTTCCAGTGTAGCCTTAGTCTTCGCCCTGTAGAGTTCTTTTTCTAGGCACAAAGCGCCAAAACCTCTTGGAATAAAAAGTTTCACACATTGAAGAAAAGTAAGTTTGCCTTTATAATATATCTTGAAATAATGTTTCTAATATTATTTTCTTTCGATTGAAAACAAATCAAAATTTTTAATTGTAATGTCTTGCTTCACCGCGTTATTTTCATTTGTATTTATTTTTAGCGTTAGCCGTCAGCACTCTCGGCTTCTTAGACAATCAGAAAAAGAGTGGATTTTTATAGTTATTTTTTTACGAGGGTATTTCATGTACGAGGCTATAAGAATAACCGGTGTTTTTGAAAAAGGCCCATTGGTAAGCATTGGGTTCGAGTTCAGGGCCGATGGATTCGAACCAGGGACCTTTGCCTTATAATGAGCGCCGTGTCACCGCCTAAACCACCACTCCCCAATGTCTTGATGGTTAGTATTGTACAATAACAAGTTTTTATTTATTTTATTACGAAAAAGATTGTTTCTAAATTCATCTCGTTTTTTAGCACTCAGCACCAGCACGAAGCCTCTTCAGAAAAAAGGAGGCAAGTTTGCCCAAGTTGAGCGGAGCGGAATTGGAAATTTTTGAACAGTAACATTTAGGACAAAAGAATTACATTGATTCGCTTGTGGATATGAAGCCAAAAGTTGCTAGACGTGTCCCTCATAATAGATGGTTGTCATGCCTATGGCTCCATATAGAAAGCGTGTAGGCATGAGATTGGTTCTCGAGCATCGTAGCGGATTTCTCGATCCACGTTCCGGTTTTCAGAGGAAGTGTATAATTTTTTTTTTTTTTTTTTTTAAGTGGCATCCGACTTGGTCATTTCAGTCGCGAGCGCACCTCCTATATACATTACATTCATTCGATGGGGTACTTTTATAAATATTCCGCCTTAGACTTAAGTCACGCGAGGGGCGATAGGGATGCTATTCCACCATCAGCCCCTCCCCATTCACTCTAATAAAAACACTCACCCATACAAAACTCAGAAACACAAAACACATATCTTGACGGATATTTACAATAAAAAATTCCCAATTCTCTTGAAAAGCGGAACTGAGGACCCTGAAATTCGCTACCGTGTTCGAGAACCATTCTTAATCCGGCGACATGCTTACATGCTCTCTGTCTGGAGCCAAGGCATGACACGCCTTTATTATGTGGGACACCTTTCTCTGCATAAGGGGCAGCTGAGCGGGCTTAGGCTCAAAAGCAGGTGCCCGTGTGTTAACCGAGTATGGCCAATCCTCAATCGGGTGAGGACGATCCCTCGTCTCCCGCTGAGGTTTGCTGAGGGCCATCTACCGGTCGTGCTCTTGACCGTGCTTCGTAGTCTACGTTCTTAGACCGGTTTTTAGAGGAAGTGTATATGTTTTATTTTATATAGTTCGTTCTTGTTTCGTGGTTCTGTTTTTTTTTCTTCTTTGTTTAAGTACACCATTTACCCTGACTTAGGATTAACTTATTACTAGTGTGTATAGTTCGTTGGAGGAATATCTAGTATCGAGTACTCTTCCAAAAACCAGCATGAGTGCAATGTACATAGGTGTGAATGTATTTATTTGTGCGATTGTACTCTGTGTTGGTTTGGCTCAAAATGAGTCCTAGTAACCCAGCCGCATAACGTGGTAGACGAAC
The DNA here is from genome assembly GCF_000648675.2 of Cimex lectularius. Lineage (NCBI taxonomy): Eukaryota > Metazoa > Arthropoda > Insecta > Hemiptera > Cimicidae > Cimex > Cimex lectularius. The sequence continues at coordinate 2,327,426 of NW_019394219.1, forward strand.
CCCCGTGAGCTATGACCCCAATGGTACGCACCTCAAGGTGTGATAAGAAAATAAAAATAAATAAGAAATTGTTTCGATACCTGAAGGAGATAAACATATAGGGAGTCCTTTCATACGTAGGTTGAAATAAATCCTTAATTTGACTGAACTATTTATTAGCGTAAACTTTATGTTATGCTTGGTTGTGTTTGTGTTGTAATATCGAGTAGCCAAAAACATACTGAATAAGTCTAGGTTATTTAGTTTTAGTGTTATGAATTAACAGTTTGATAGGAGGATATCCACTAGCGTTATATAAAGCCCTGGTGTCTACACAATTGTGTGATTGTATTTATTTGCGTGAATGGACACGGTCTGTGTGGAACATCGAGTACACATAGAACTGGTGACTACCTTAGGAGAATAAATGCATGATTTTTTCTTGTATGAATAAACAAAACATAGTGGTCCTAGATGCTAGCCAGCCGAAAAAAAATCATTACACTGTAAAGTACTTCATGACAGAGTTAAACTCAGTAAAACGCTTCATTTCGTAATAAAAATTTTAATTTATGACCCTTACTGTTTAAAGTAATGAAGAGAAAACATACTGTTCATGGTATATTATACTGACAATAAACAGGTGGATGAAATGATTCGAAAATTATTACTTGGGACGCAGTAGTACTTGCCGTTTTATTTTTGTCCCCGTGTAATTTATATTAACACCTTTCGAAAAGTCAGTATGTTTTAATTCCAAGAAAATACCGATCCGATATCGTCCCCGGATGATGAAGAGTTGTTACAACCGAACGACTGCATTATCATTCTTGGACGTTCCTTAAAACAAATAAAATTATTATTGCATTTATAATTAAAGACCAATTAGGCCAATTGCCACAGTTGTAAACAGCTATCGTAGGTAATCCACCCTGATTAGTCTTAAAAGGATTTTGCTTATTTTCTATGGTCGTACGATTTTTAGTTATACAGATAATTTTAGAGAATCACGATTGAACTTAAATGATAATTAGAGAAAAGTGGGGGGAAATATTACTTATTCAAGGCTAGAATTAAGAAAAAGGATTAAGGTTATTAGTGGATATATTTACTTGAGAAGCATGAAAAGTGCGCGCGTAAGACAGAGTGAGTAGAAAAGGACAAGTAGATACAGAAATTAGGATTTTTCAATCGAGTGAGTCACGGATAGATAGTAATACAATAATCTAGATGGATGTTTAATTATTGTTAACTGTTTAATTATTGTCATCTTATTCTTAATTATATAATTACTCAATTAATCTTACAAAATGTTTTCGAAATGAAAAATTTGTGTCACAGGCGGGGATTCGAACCCACGACTTTCGGTTAAATACACCGCTGCTCTACCGAAATAGTTTGTGGCACGGGCGATCGAAGTCACGGTATTTAAAATTCTGTATAATTAATTGAATAGATGGATGTGTAAATAAGAAGAATAGGAAGAAAACGGTTGAGAGAAATTTAGAGAAAATAAAACGTTAGACAGAGATAGTGAGATAGACATATATAGACTTGGGTAGGTACATGCGAACACAACCGGACTAACAAATAGAAACCATAGAAAGTAACTCACAACTCAAACAAAAACTCATACAGGAGACAGGCACAAAAGTAGAGAAAATTAAATTTAAGATAAATAGAGTATAAGTAAGATAAAGTGTATAGATTTGTGTGTGTGTTTGTGTTTGAAAGAGAGAGAGAGAGAGAGAAAAAAAAAGAGAGAGGAGAAAGGCAAATGTACAAATGAGTATGTTGTTAAGCCAATTTAGCAAATACGTTGATAGAAACAGAAAGAGATAGGAAAAAAGAGAAAGAAAGAAGGGTAGAATGGCCGACATAATTAGATAGGGATAAAAGGAAAGAGTGAGGATATAATGAGGATATAGTGAGGATATATAACCATCCCTAAACATATGTAAAGTATAGTGAAATAACTAGATTGACTAATACAGTAAATGTACATGGAGTTAAATATACGGGAAAATAAAAAGAAAGAGAGAGAGAGGATAGAGGAGAAAGGCAAATATACAAATGAGTATATTGTTTAAGCCAATTTAGCCAATACGTTGATAAATAGAGAGATAGGAAAACAGAGAAAAAAGAGAGTTAGAAAGTTAGATAGAGATGAACGGAAAGAGAGAGGGAGAGAGAGATGTAGAGAGGATATACAAATATATGTAAAGTAAAGTGAAGTAGCTAGATTGAGTAATGTAGTAAATGTACATGAATGGTTAAATATACTGGGTGATAAAGAAAGAAAGAGGGAGAGAGAGTAGAGTAGAGATTAAGATATCAACATAGAGATAAATATAGAGGTACAACCAAAACAACGTACCAATGTTAAAAGAAATAACTAAACATCCAGGAATAAATTATAAAACAAACAAAAAATAATAAAAAGTCAAATTATGTAAATTAAGGAGAAATGTTAGAGACAGAGATAGATAGGTAAAGGGGTTGTTAGAGAGAAAGAGCCAGAGAGAGAGAGAGAGAGAGAGAGAGAAAGAGTGAGAGAGAGAAGGAGCTAAAGAGAGTGAGAGATAGAGAAAGAGTGAGTCAGTGAGAAAGAGAGAGAGAGAGAGAGAAAGAGTGAGAGAGAGAAGGAGCTAAAGAGAGTGAGAGATAGAGAAAGAGTGAGTCAGTGAGAAAGAGAGAGAGAGAGAGAGAAAGAGTGAGAGAGAGAAGGAGCTAAAGAGAGTGAGAGATAGAGAAAGAGTGAGTCAGTGAGAAAGAGAGAGAGAGAGTAAAAGAGAGAAAGAGATAATATATCAACACAGCAGAGATAAATATAGAGGTAAAACCAAAAAAAGTTTCAGGAATAAATTATAAAACAAACAAAAAAATAATGAATAGTAAAATTATGTAAATTAAGGAGATATGTTAGAGAGACAGAGAGATTGACAGAGATAAAGAGAGCGAGAGTTAGAGAGAGATAGTAAAAGAGAAAAAGAGAGAAGAGATAAATATATATGGAAATTATGGAGATTTGTCGATGAGATTGTTAGAGATAGATATATATTGATAGATAGATAGATAGATAGAGAGAGAGAGAGAGAGAGAAAAAGAAATAAATAGATCGGAAGAGAAAGAAACAGCAACAGGAGTTAGAAATGAGGAAAAGAGAAATAAAGGGATGGAGGGTGATCAAGAATGACAGAGAGGGGGATAGAAACAGAAAGAGGTAGAGGCAGAGGTATAGAGAGAAAAAAAAGATTAAGTGGCAAAAAGAAATAGATAGGGAAAGTGTGTTTGTCTGAATATTGGAAGAGAAACGAATTCTGCTAGGTAGATAGAAATACATATACAAAGATAGCTCATAGGCACATCTCTGCGGGCGCAAGTCAAATAAGCCATAGTGATTATAGCTCAAACCATCGTTTGACATAATAAGGAGCATAACCGTTTTTAACAATAGTTTTTCCAGACGGGGAGTAAACTGATGGACCCAACTGAAACCCCGTAAAAATAAATGTGATATCTAATTGTTAATTCATACTTACTAATGGCTCTTGTTTTGGCTTGCATTGGAAGCCTTCATTTATCAAATAGGTGTTGAGTTTGACAGCGTTCAGGCATTCGACACCTTCGATCTTTCGGTTCGAAGACCACATCTTGAAGACCGGCAGGCGCGAGGGGTTCTCTACGTCAACGGTAAGATTGGGAAATCTTAAATATCAAGGAAATTAATGCGATTTTATATTTTAAAAGAAAATGTCCAAGTCTTACTCTATGTGATCCCGTTCGTCGTACCAGACTTTGATGAAAGCGCAGTTGCAAGGAAAAGATACTCCGTCGAAATAGTCTTGAATTGTGGAAAGGGCTGCAAAAACAAAGATTTTGTTATATTTTGTTATTTTAATGAATTATTTAAAAATAAATGTATAAATGCACGACATGTCAAACTTTTACAAATTACATACTGACATATAACAATTTTTTAAATAACAATAATTCTACAATAGCCTGATATTTTTGTTTGGTATATTTATTCTAAGGGGGGGTTCTAGTGCTTTCCCTCTCTCTCCCTCCCTCTCTCTCTCTCTCTCTCTCTCTCTCTATTTATNTTTCTATCTATCTATCTATCTATATCTATCTCTAGCTATTTATCTAGATCTGTATAGTTATATTTATCTATTTATTTATCTATCTGTCTATCTACCTGTCTCTCTTTCTACGTATTCATCCATTTATCTACCCGTCATTCTAATGTTTTCTCTCTCTCTCTCTCTCTCTCTCTCTCTCTCTCTCTCTCTTTCTTTCTCTTTCTCTTTCTTTTTCTCTTTCTTCTTTTCTTTCTTTCTTATACATTAAATATCACCTATCAAGCTTGGATCGCTTTAGATTTTTAAAGATAACATCAGGTCTTGGTAAGCATATTAGTAAAATAAATATTTTTTTTCTCGTTAAAATCAATGCGTATTAATATAAAGTGGATTCTGGTATAAATAACTGCTGTATAACGATCAAATATATTCAAAGATGTAGGGAACGTGCCTCGACATAATTGATATTCCCCTGCAATATCAAAAATCAGTGATAAGGCCAATCTAAAAGAAAATGATACACTCAGTGCCTAGCTTTGATGGAATTAACAACACATTATTCCACTATAGAATGGACAGGTGGTAGAACAGGTCCACTGCAAGCTCAACTCATGAATTCTTCATGCGTAGAACCGTAAATCCTAACCATAACTTCTAACCTGAACGAAGGAAATCAAATTGGCATTGTCCTTGAATTTGCCTCCGTATCAATTTATTAATTAGACACTCGCTTTTTAGACAATAAAGTTTCGAATCGTTACAGACAAGATTTCTGTATTGGAGAAATAAAAATTAAACTTACCATCTTTGCAATTGTTGTAAATATTCCCACGTGAGTTTTGCTCTTGTGCAGTGTAAAAGATGAAAATTTTTTTCACACTCTTGCTTATGCTAGTCACCATTTTAAGGCATTCGGCGTAGGCCAATGGTCCAAAAGTATATAACGTCATATTAACTGTTTGGTTAAACGTGAATAAAGATCTACTAAAATCGTATATAACATCAAAACGAAACCATATGTTTCAGAAGAAAACTGCTGTAGTTGTTTTTCATATTTTTTATTGTATTTAATGTACTTATCTAGAGAAAAAACAGTATTTTATCTATAGTTTGTCTAAAACACGCTTTATTCACAACTTATAACTTAGTAGGTTATTTTCTTTGTTCATTAATTTCATATTTATGTGTCAAAGCATCGTCGGAAGAGTCGATACGACAATTCAAATATTCTCATTCTTCTCTAATGGAACGCATCAATCGTTCACACCGATGCTGTAGTCTGACATTAGAAATTTTTGAAGACTCGAAAACGAAGCCGAACTTTCTGTATCGCTGCGAACTGAAGCGTCGTACGAGGGAAATCGATAGTGAAGGAACTTATTTGTCTCTTCGGGGGAAGCCGACTTCTTACTGGCCCCTGATTGTTTCGATTTTCTTTTGCCAATCACTCTTTCTGTTAATTTCTGAAACAGAAGGCATATTGGAAAAAAAAGAAAGAAAAAAGATCGACGAACAACATACAGGCTTAAATTCCATCCCGCATTTACGCATATAAGCCCGGAGGAAAACGAAAGACGAACAAGAGTATCCTGAAAGCTTCTGCGGCGAATCCCACAATTTGAACACCGGCAGGTCGAACTCTGATTCAACATCGTTGTCCTTTGAGGGAAAGCTGAACAATAAGTTTTTTAAAATGAAAATACAGTAGCAGGATGAAATAATATTGGATTACTTAACAATAAGGAAAACAAGTGTAAAGTTATGGCAAGAAAAGTTGATTTACTCACATTTCATTTTCATCGAACCATATTTTTATGACAGCAATGTTGTGAGTAATTACTGCATTATCAAAATAAACTTGAATTTCTTTCCAAGCTAGGGGAAAAAATATACATTTTTTTTTTAAGTCAGTACCTTCATTTTCAAACAATTTTCGATTAACCCTTTATGGCCCAATGTTGTCTTAGAACAATACGAACCTTAGCAATTTTGTAAGAAAGGTAAATGAAAAATTCAGAGGAAATATTATGAAGGTAAGTGAAAGGGAGTTTAGATTGACGCCAAATAAATCAGTGTTACCAATACACAGACAGGAACAACACCGCTCCAGCCCTAACTCACGGATTTCCTCCGAATATTAAACAAAAGTGCAAAAATTGGCATTGCTCTGAAGCAAATTTGGATAAAAAAGGTTAAATTGTAAACTGGTTATGAAAAATTTTGTTTAGCTAATATAAAAGATGCAGTGGTGTAGTGAACAGCCATGTTGGAAATAAAATATTCCAAGATGGAGATTTTAGATTGGCGCCAAAAAAATCAGTGTTTCCCATATAAAAACACTGCACCGGCATTGAAATTATTGGATGAGTTAAGCTTTAGCAAATTTCCTAAACGGCAACGTTGGGCAAGTCGGGTTCAAGCTGCTTACATAAAATCTTAAGTAATACATTTGAAAAAAAAAAAAACAATCAGTACATAGTGGAATGTATTCAAATTGTTACGTAAAAAAATTAAATTATAGCATTTCTCACAAATTGCCTACCCTCTTTACACGCAATGTAAGCCTTTGTCTTCGATTTAGTTCGGTAGATGGTGTAAAACAGAAATACCTTTTTTACAGATCTGCTCACGCTGTAAATCAATCTGAAACAATCCGGATACAAGATTGGTCCTAACACGAAAAGTGACATTTCTTATTTAAACAGCTATATACAAAGGAACTATGCAATACTTATATTAAAAATTTGAACGCTAGAAAAGCATGTGACGACAAACTTATTCAGTTTTTTTTAAATAATTTTAATAAATATATTCGACATGGGCTTGTAAATACTACAAGCCGAAAAATAGCCTATAATTTTCTCGGCTTGAAATTTATTCGCATCGTAACGCCTTATCTATTTTTTACAGCAGAAACGTTTCACATTGTAAAACGCTAGCACTAAATACATACCACGTTCTGCCTTATAACAGAAACAATTTATTAGACAATTTCAAATTCATTCGACTATACAAGAAGCACATCGCGTAGTAGAGGTCATTTCCACCTCCCTTGAGTTAAAGCAATATTGCCCTGGTGTGTTCTTACATACACCAAGCTTTTGACCGGGCATGGCTCTCGACTATTGTGGAAGCTCGAGACATGCACCATTGGTATCCTAAGGTCGTTGCTTCCAAGTATCTCACCTTCATTCCATCCTATTTTCGCAGGTGTCCCACAGGGCAGCGTCCTCGCTCCTCTGCTTTACCAATTTACTCCGACCTACCTAACTACCGAACAGTATTACCCTTACCTTTGTCGATGATACCTCAATCCTTTATCCTAATGAAGAGCCTACAGCTTCAATTTGCAAAATTACTTGCATCCTCGAATCCTGGCTCCTGCAGTGGAGAATTAGTTAACAAAACAAAATCCATATACAAAACAAAAAAAATTAACCAGTATACCTCAACGTTCCCGCTGTTGAAAACCATGGACGATACCTCGGACCCAACCTGGGCAAACGACTGACGTGGAACTCCAAAACACGTCTAAAGAGCGCAGAGAGTAACATACGACGTATATGTTAAAACGACAATCCTTTAGCAATCTTTTTCCCTATTAAAGATCCTGTCGGCTTCTAGTTATCTCCAAAATCACTTGCATATCTTCCTGAATCGAACTCTACTTTGATGAACGACTGACTTGGAACCCTCAAGAGTGTACGGTTGATACATATTCACACTGACAAATAAAACTTCATTTTCATGCTGGCCCTTATTTGGACATGAGGGCTTGAACTTTACGGGACTGCTAGGCGTTTTAACTTTAATCGAGTCCCCAATCCCTCTAATTTAAAATCCGCAGAACAATAATTAATGCCTTTTTCTGTGTTTCCAGCCACACCATCTGTACGGACGGAAATGTTCCTCTTGATACTCATCTAGCCCATCCCACTACAACAACAAAAAACCTTCATCCACAACCTTACTTAATGATCATCAAAGAAGACTGAAGCGTCGGTGGCTCTCACTTGATGTCGATCTTCTAGGATGGAGTCCATCTCGCTCATCATGTCGATGTAATAACGTCTTCCATCACCGGACAGATGCTGTTCATGTTTTTACGTTATTGTTTATATGTACAAATATATACTGCCAATAATTTCAAACAGGACTATTTGTTCTTCAATATTCTAATAAAAAATTGTTAACTAATTGTAAGTCAACAAAATAAGAAAGCGTTGTGTTCGGTTTAAGGTCACAGTGGTGTAAAAAGATCCTCTTGACATATTAGCCAAACAAGCAACACTGATATTTCCAATGTACGAAGCATCCGAAAATTGACGCGCTCACGTCGTTTAACAAGCAACGGCTTACAAGATGGCTTCGAAGTTAAGAAAGTTTTGAAATGAGGATTATGTCTTTATCTGGACGGTTATAAAGTAAAGAAAATGCGTTTAATTTACAGAGGTGTGTAATTCCATCAAGCCTGAAAGGGAAGCGGGCCTTATTTATTGGTAAGCAATTCATCATTGCCAATTACAAGTGTTCAAGACAAATAGGACTCAATGTAAACAATAAAGATATATCGATGTATCAAGTTCACCCTGGAATAAGTGAAAGTTATATTTTACGATCTTTTTTTATATCATCGGAGCGAATACGACGAACTTGAACGATATCTAGTATTACACGTGCTCTCGCAATTTGCTACTCGGAACTTCGATGAGCTTAGTTTTGACATATAAACCCAGCAAGTTATGAAGTTATTTGGAGGAAACAATTTGCAGTAATTCTCAACCTGTTTACATGTATCAACTTTAAAAAAAGACCCATTATATTTAGAGGTCTGATTGACCAAATGACTTCTTTCAATTAATTAATCTTTTTATGTAAGATTTTGGTTGAAATGAAAAATTGCAAAAGGAGGGAAAATTCGAAAGGTTGTAGGTTGAGATGGGGAGTTGGTGTCCGAGTGGATTGAAGTTGCGATAGCTCAAGTGGTTACAGCAGCTGCGTATTGAGCCGAAGGTCGTGAGTTCGAATCTCGTGACACTAGTTACACCCTTCGAGGGGGGAGGGACAATGTGCACTCAACCGTGTGCCGCGCGTAAAGGGATACCCAAAAGGGGTCGAAATATCGACCAAATCTCTCCCACGCACGCCCTAGATAGAAAAGACAACTCTATCGCCCGGAGTGTAGGGTCTCCGCTTGCATCGAAACCTTCTGATCGGCTCTGGCCGCGGTTTCGATTTAAGAAATCTTTAACCCCCTAGAGGAGATCATGCCTTCAGTAAAGGAAAGCCAGACGGGTACGACCAAAAAACATCCACCCCCGTCCACCATTCTTCACACATTCGAGGGACTCCCTCAGCCTAGTCTTAGCCTCTTCGTAGGCTGTACGCTTCGGCAGTCAGGTTGCCGTTTGCGTTTTTTTTGTTTTTTTTACAACGGATACAAGAAACGGGAGGAGTTCCCCTGAGCACTATACAGCTTATTGTTCTTTATCCTGTGTCGGTGTTCTTCCAGCGAAGAAACTCATTTTTGAAGGGGGTTGGGACAAAATTCAGGGTCGCTGAGATCAGGTCCCACCCCTTCCATTGCGCCGTTTCAATTTCTGTTCAATTGCGGCCACCGGTCTCCTTAGGCGTCAGAAGAAAAGTCCAGAAGCGACGGCGGGGATCGAACCCACGACCGCGAGATCTGCGGAGAGTGCCTGACGCCTTAACCACTCGGCTACCACGGCCCCTAAGGTCGGAGGTTTATATATTTCGCAGGGTAGGCGACCAAGACCCGAGGGGTTACATGCCTGGGTAGACTCGTTCCCCATTAGGTCGGAGGTTACTCTGGTCCACAGCCACGGATGAAACATCACCTCTTCTCTAGGTACCCACTAGAGGTCTCGCTACTGACCCACCTTTGAACTTGAAACAAATCTTCGCTGCCCCGCAGTTCAGATAGTTATGCACCCTCCCCCGTCCGTAAGAAAAAGGTGCAGCGAATGGCTAGAAGAGTACACATATTGGAATGCTGTTATGTTTCCTGATGAGTCGCGTTTCTGTCTGTATAGTGATAGCATGCGCCGAAGAGTCAACCAAAAATAGGAGTTGCGTACAATGCCACATTTCCTGCTCCCTCCAGTGCAATTTGGAGGAGAGTAATAGGCTGGGATGAAATTTACACGAGAAGACGAACTGTACTCCATATTGTTGAAGGAAAGCTTACCGCAGTCCGTTATGTCCAAGAAATTATCGACAATATATCCCTGAAACTAGGGATCTCATTGGCAGGGATTTTCGATTTCTGGATGGCAAGACCTCATAAGAGGCAGAGTTGTTCATCAATATTTTAAAAACCTGGGACGTTCCCTCTGCTCCGTCCCCCATTTTCTCTAAACTTCAATCGCATTGACCACATGTGGCTTTGCGATCACCAACCGCAGCCAGTTGACCTGCAACAGCTAAGTGCAGCGTTGTAACATCTATGAAGTGAAATTCCTTATGAAATTATTAACAATTAAAAGTATGCCTAATAGGTGCACAGAGGTTTTAGCTAACAGAGGACATTATGCAAGGTATTAATTGTTTTTAAAAAATTATTGTGTACAAGAAACAAAATTATGGAATTAAAACCTTTTATTTTCTATAGTTCTAATCTATCTTCTATCGTTCTATTCTAATAATTTCTAATAAATTTTAATGCAATTTATAATAAAAAATTTTAAAAAATCTAGAGAAAGTAAATACTTCAAAATTAGCAATATCCTTAGTTCATTTTAGATGATATTCATGAATATCGTACGCAAAATTAGCTATAGTCAAGTAAGTTTGCCTGCTCTTTTTACGAATTAAAGTTTGAATTTCTTCCCTTTCTTCTTTCTAGATTTTATTTTATCCCATTTTTCTTAAAGCTAAGACTTCCAAAGCTCAGGTATAGGAGGACTCTTGTGAAATTTTACCGTATTGTCATGGAAAAATTCAGCAGCGAGATATTCATGAAGGTGCTCAAGCGGCTCAACGCCGAGGAAAAGGCTCGCCCAAATGACATTGTGAGCATTTCCGCCGGCTAGATATATTTCCACAATTCTTTTTCGGTTTTAAATCTACACCGTCCGTTCCTCTTGTATCTCTTTATTGAGCGCACCTCGAAAGGGGAGATGGTAACAAAGATGACCGACACGGGCAGAGGTTATTCACACAGATTCAACATTTAAATTTCAAGGAGTGGAACGGTATATTTCCGGACGACAACTGCATAAAATAAAGTCTCGTTTTACGTAATTGAAGGTATGCTTTGTCTTTGATACAAACTATCTGGGTCGCTTTTTTTTTTGTTACAAAGTGAATATCTTCAGAATTTTTCTCAACAGAAAGTTAATAAAATTCTTGTATATAACCAGTACAAACATGGTTTTCAATATAAAATGTTTGTCCCAATTGAATTAATTAATTATAATCTACTATCACGTAGTTCTAATAATTCTAGTTATAAAAATTTAAAATAATTTTAAAACGATACATTTTCTACGCTCAAAAACCATCCTTTTTAAAAGCATACCAGGTTATATCATACATAATTCAGAGATATATAATAATTCCTTTTACTCGTAAATTCGATTGTGGAATGTAGAAAGGGAAGAATTAAATCTAGGGAGATGAGGATTATTATTGGCGTAATTCTGTCAAGAGGATTTTTATTTTACTGGAATTTCACCTAGAAGGGTTGTCATCCACGAATTGCTGATGCTCGATTTTTAAAAGGGCGTACACAAAAGTTTCTCAAATTACAACCTGGAATTACCACTACCAGCTGAAGAATGGTCACATCCAGCAAAAACGGAAAGTACCACGGACCATCAAGTACTAAATGAATCAAATCAGATATACACGGATTGAGAACAGTGTTTCGCATTTGTGGAAATCACCCGAGAAAATTGTGAAACTCAAAAAGCAATGTAAATTAACGTCATGGTGTACCAAAAGAGCTGTTTGCTATATACAGGGTGTTCGGCTACTCGTGTTACAAACTGTGCCAGTAGATTCTACTTTCAAAAAGGAACCAAAAAGTCCTAATTAACTATGGTTCGAATCTCAACAGTTTCGGAGTTATTTCACTTTTTCTGATTTTTTATGATTTCACGACTTTGTTTGAAATAAACAATGATAACTCCACAACTAAAATATTTTTGACAAATTCGTTCATATCATTGAAAATTAGGTTAAATTTCCAATAAGATTTGATCAATATTAAACTTGTAAACGTTCGTGAAATAAGCGTTTTAGTAGCGAGAACTTTGAAAAAAAAATTTTTTTTCAAAGTTGAAAAATTTACTATTGCGATTCTAACTCTACTATTTGGAAACCTTGAGACTAAAAAATTTCAGAAAACATACTCCATCTAATATCCTTTTTGGTGGTGCCATTGCATTTTGAATTACTTTTTTCAAAAATGAAGAAATTGATGAAGGAAAGGTAAAAACCTTGGTTGACGGATTGGTAAGGTGGAAAATTTAAATAAAAAGAAATGTATAATCTTAAGGAAATTTTGAATGAATTTATTAAGCGTTTTTTAATTTGGGTTTGAAACTGAAATAGTGCAATTGTTTATTTACGACAACAAACCAACACGACTGTTACTTTGATTATTTTATTATTATTCCCCAGGGAAAAAAGAGTTTTAAGATTCAAAACGTTTTTAGTTCGTTCATTCAAAATTTTCTTACGTTTTTACATTCTTTATTTTGGGGCCAAAACGCACAAAAGCGGAAAAAAATCAGTAATACCCAAGCTATTTGAGGTAAGCTCCCCAAATTTTGTATGTTTTTGATGCGCTGAATCCAATGAAGCTTTTTTCGAATCGATTGGACCACAACAAACAGACCAAAATTGTGATCCAAAATCCAAAGACGGAACAAATATCACCAATAATCACCATGGTTATGTTTTTTTATACGCTGAATTCAATGAAATTGTTTTCGAATCAATTGGACCAAACAAACCCCCCAAAATTGTGATCCAAAATCCAAAAACGGAATAAATGTCATAAATAATCACCATGGGTATGTTTTTCTATACGCTGATTTCAACGAAACTGTTATTGAATCGATTGAACCACAGCGAACCGTCCAAAATGCACGTTCGAAAAAATAATCTGGCCTATTGACTGAGATGGACCCACTCACAATAACTGAATCTGATTAACTATTATTCATGGAATGTTGAAAAACGAAGTATAAAAAAGATAAGAAAAAATTCTGAAAAGCTTTATCCTTATAGGAAATTTAACGCTGATCACGAATATAACCTCGCAAAAGGCATTAAGTTGGTTTTTCCACAAGTAAATAATCGAAAATCTCGTTTTGAGGTAACCAAAATGAAGGTAGCCCACGTTTGCCTCAATAAATTTTTCACTAAAAATGTAAAATTGCGTTTAAAATAAATCTAAACTCAAGAGTTTCCCAGTGGTCATCTTTTTATTTGATTTTTACTATTACTGTTACAGTAGTAAGTGGTCTTTTTAAATGAAATTATCAGAATTTTGGGTTTTCATTAAAAGTCTTTCTACTGTGAATGATGTGATATTGCACTCACGTGTTCGTATGAATGGAAAGCAATTAGAATCGGTGCACTGATCGATTATAATAATTTGTTATTCCAAAGATACATAATAAATAAAAACTTAACTGATAAAATAACTATAAACTAACAAACAATAACTATAATTATATACCTACTACACACGTCAATAATATTTTGCAATTTGTTCGCAATGAAACGAAAGTTTGTGATCTTTTATACTATCCTATTATACCTTTTTATTAAAGAAAACGATTCATGATACTATATTTCTGATATCTGATTCGTATTCTACACAGTAAAAGAACAGTAACCGCTAAGGAACAATCCTTCAACTAAACACAAAGGGGCCAAATTTATTGTTTTTTCGAGATTTTAGGCTAAATAGGACTGTTTAAAACAGTGCTGCAATCAAGCAAGAATAGGCAGTAGAAACCCACTGAGTTGTGAATATTAGTGAATGAAGTCGGTACAAAGAAAAGAACAACGAAGCTTTTTTCTGATTTTTACTCAACTAACCCACCTGATTCCATCCCAAAGTTGAATTTTTGCCTCTATCTCAAAGGAAATTAGGGTGAACGAGTTTTTACAACGAGCCGCTGTTTAATGGGTAATGTTCAGAAAATAGCTGTATATCTTTGCAAAATTTAAATTATTAGGTTTCCGCAGTGATTATTGGTTGTGATCAATTTGTAACTGATGAAATAGTGAGATGCGGTCTGGTGTGATGTAGGTTTCAGAAAAACATTTTCTTTATCGTGCCAACGTATCGATCTTTATTGAGATCATCTTCAGTCACTGATCACCACTCAATTTGTAACCGTAAATCCATTTTTACAGGCTTATTCTCTGGCTCAAATACTGTAAGAAAAGTGAACTGGATTACCAAAATTTCATTTTTTAGAAAAACGATTTTTTTATGCCTTTGCAACACACAATGTGCGCTGCTCGTAAGAAATGCTGCGGGGAGAGAGTTGGCCTACATCGCAAGAAACGTTAATCACAAAATATCACGTAGGATTTATAACATTTGTTCAATCAACTTAGAAAAATTGTTACAGTTGTTTGTACGTATAAATGTTTGTTTGTAAGAGAGTAAAAAAAATTTAAATCAATTGCGTAAAATATTAACTTATATGTAAATCATAATATTATTGCAAGAGTGTAAAAATTAATACGATTACAATTAATTACGGTTTTTAGTTGAGATAAAAAAGTCAATGGCACGAGCGGGATTCGAACCCACGATCTTCGGCTAGATACGCCGCTGCTCTACCACTTGAGCTATCGTGACCTCGATCCACTCGGACACCAACTTCCCATCTCAACCCCACCTTTNATATTTTATCACATCCAGTTACATTTATTATGGTCCATTTCAATTATTTATAATTATTTTACGGTACCCCATTTAATTTTTAGCCAATAGGCCGAAAAAAAGCCTTCCATAAATCAACGCGTAATTTATATTTCTGCTTATTATTTCTTTATTTAAATTTTATTTTTTTATTTAAACTACATCGCTCATCGCAGCCTTACTTTTATTGACTTTCTCGCGTTTTAAATCTATTAATTTCTTTGCATGCCCAACCAACTTATTAATGTTTGATATAAGAGTTACCAAGTTTTTTCTTTATCTTATTGCTGTCTGTCTGAACCTCCGGGGCCTAGTCAATTATGGATAAAATAAGATAAAAGATAAATATAAGATAAAATAATAAATAATATACTGAAATAAGATAAAAATCTGGTTGTCTGGTTAGCTTTCACACTGTCCCATAGGACTCAATATTCCCCGGGTTGCTCCCCCATTCACGCTATTAAATCCCATTCACAATACCCCATAGTTTGAGGATGATCTGTGCCATTGACGCTAATAAATTACATTCACACTACCCTAGAATACTCGATATTTCGCAGAGTTATTGGGGATAACTCCTACATTCATGCTTATAAATTGTATTCAACCTACCCAGAGTACTCGATATACGTCGGAATAATTGGGGATAACCTCTGACATTCACACTAATAAATTACATTCACACTACCCTAGAGTACTCGATATTTCGCAGTGTTATTTTGGATAACTCCTACATTCATGCTTATAAACTTTATTCAACCTACCCAGAGTACTCGATATACGTCGGAATAATTGAGGATAACCTTCACATTCACGCTAATAAATTACATTCATAGTACCCTAGAGTACTCGATATTTCGCAGTGTTATTTTGGATAACTCCTACATTCATGCTTATAAATTGTATTCAATCTACTTAGAGTACTCGATATACGTCGGAATAATTGAGGATAACCTCTGCCATTCACGCTAATAAATTACATTCACACACCTAGAGTACTCGATATTTCGTAGTGTTATTTTGGATAACTCCTACATTTATGCTTATAAATTGTATTCAACCTACCCAGAGTACTCGATATACGTCGGAATAATTGAGGATAACCTCTGACATTCACGCTAATAAATTACATTCACAGTACCCTAGAGTACTCGATATTTCGCAGGGTTATTGGGGATAACTCCTACATTCATGCTTATAAATTGTATTCAACCTACCCAGAGTACTCGAAATACGTCGGAATAATTGAGGATAACATCGCCATTCACGCTAATAAATTACATTCATTCACACTACCCTAGAGTACTCGATATTTTTCGGTGTAATTGGGGATAACTCTTACATTCATGCTTATAAATTGCATTCAACCTACCCCAGAGTACTCGATATTCGTCGGAATAATTGAGGATAACGTCTGCCAGTCACGCTGATAAATTACATGTACACAGGGCAATTAATTCACACTATCCCAGAGAATTCGATAATCCTCGGAGTAATTGAGAAAAGGTCCCTCCATTCACACGAATGGAACATTCGTTCCAATAAATAATCCATATAACATACATAAAGCTATAAAGATCTATACAAAAAAATATTTATGGCCCTGAGATATTTGATCAATCTGTACCTACTGCCGTGCCTGAAGGCTTCCGAATATATTAGTTCTTTCTTTACAGACTTTTATTATGTGCTTTACAGTGATAAGTTCTGCGCACAGTTGGCTCCTACGTGGTCTCACCTCCTTTAGTAGATGTCAGTCTTGGTATGCCTTTGCGCCCTGACCTTTTACCGTCAAGTCCTTGCCACTGCAGCCAACCGATGTCTTTTTTTACGATTATGAAATTTGGATGTGTTTGTTTCGTTACAGTGTTTTCTCTCTTAAATTTTTATTGTATTAACAATCATCAACGTACAAAGTGGATATACGTCGTGTGGTTTCATCGTGGCTAACTTAGATCTGCTTGTTCCCGGTTATGAACCCATGCCAAGGCGACCCCAATGACATCGATCCTTTTCAGTTGTTTAAATTTTCCAGATCTTTGGGAATGCAGACGATCTCCAGAGTTCTTGTACCTTTCTTGGGGAGTCTGTCCATATTATATACTTACTTTCTTTTCTTTCAATGATCCCCTGCGTAGGGATAATGCAATCAGTACCACTTTGCTGATTATCACACTGATTTCACACGTGTTGTTTATTAACAAACATCTTATTTATTTTAATTAATTATTTTGGTTAACTTTTCCACCAATAAATCATGCAATTATATCCATTTTGTATTATTTTTGTTTGTTATGTTAGTGATTAGCATTTTAAAGTTTTTGGTTTTCTTAAAGATTCTGATAAACTTCGGTAATCGAAATTTTTTTTAACAATTCATTCTTAATTTTTCTACAATAATTTTATCACGTACAATAAGAATAAAAAATCGAACATTCACAGATTAACGAAAAAAGCCGTTAATGTATATCTCTTTCTTCTCTTCGAATGTTCCAATGTTGAAAATTTGAAAAAAAATTTGAAAAAAACTGTTCTGACTGTGACCTCGTAAATTAACAGCGTAACTTTTGGAAAACCATCTTTGACTCTAATTCCATGCTATTTACGACGTAATCAACAAACGCCATTAACTAAACAGTACAAGATAATTGGAACTCATTTGTAAATTGCTCTTCCACCGGCCAACGCTCACCTAGTAATGACAAAGCAGATATAATTTCAATCCTCGAAAGAAAAAAAAATACAGGCCTCAGATATTTTATAATTTGTGACCCATTCTCTCTGAGAATCGGTGGGCTCGTAAACAGGTATGCTAGGAAAGGAAACAGGTCCCATCTCCCAGCAGTTAATCATGCAAATTGAGATGAATTTTCGATCGTAGAAATTAACAAAATAACCCCTCGTAGATTGTAACAAGGTCCGAACCTTAAAGGGCCGACGAGTTTGACACCTTATAAAGTACACTTACCTTAATATAAACGTCGAGAATAAAAGCACACCTCAAATCTTATGTTTCTGAAACATTCGACTTTTAGATTTATCCCGCGATGGGAAACGGACAAAAAAGTACACGACTCCCAGGGCGGTCACGTTGTTCGTACCATCGGTGCTTTAGATTATAAATTTTATCATAATTTAAAGGTCAAGGACGTTCAGGCAGAACTATAACATCGTGACACAATAACATCTATTAATAGCCAATCAATATTAATTATTTTTAACAAAAGTCAAAAGTTTACTGTAATTATTGGTTTTGACATGCTGTAATTTCTAATCTAGGATGCTGTAACACTACATACTTGTTTTCAAAGCTATTTAAAATTATTTAACTATCTAGCTATCTATTTCAACTTTACTGTACCCCAATCTCATCATTCTATCTATACATATTTGCCGTCTATCTCTTCATTTACAGGGTGAATTAAGATCAGTGTGAAAAACATTTTTGGGTAAAAATTCATCAAAATGGAGTAGAATGCCTCACGAGAGGTGTTCCATCTCTGTTCAGTAGTTATGATTGTGTTAAAAAAAAAAAAACGTGCCTTATGCCGTTAAATCGCGTTTTCCCAACTTTCCCCTAACTCATGTGCAGCTTTGACTCCTTTTTCGAAAAAAGCGATAAATTTCTTGTATGACTATCCATTTTCATTTCTTTGGAACGGAATTTTTGAGAGAAATTCTTCGTGTACATTAATAAACTAGATTTACCTAAACTGTCATAACTGAAATCAGTGGGATAATAAGTGTGATAAGCACCCACTATCTAGTTAGTTATTTGTTTTTCTACATTGTAATAACTAATTGAATTGAACATTAATTAAATTTATTAACTATTTTGCAATTAAATTCATATATGAGGCCATCTAAACAATAAAATTGATCAAAATAAAATATTAGTTAATTACGTAATAGAAATTAACTACTGTATGATATATCTGTAATCAATAAAGTAAACAGATTAATAAAAAACTTTTTTGCGACACGCTTAAATGTCCTTTGTAACAAAGGAAACGTAAAATTTTTCAGAAATTCGGAATTTTCAGAGGAATTCAAAAATCTGCCTCTCTTTTGCAAATAATCTTAGAGACTGCCGAATCACCCAAGAATTTCTTCATTAAAAACGTTTCTAATGATATATGCATTATTGTGATCCTTACATCTTTAGGAGGAGAAACCGTGCTTCAAAAGTGAAAAAAACCTGGTCTCAGTATTGGGAAGGGGGTGGAAGTAGTTTATCATGCTTGCATTCCTTCCCTTTCTTTTTATGCTCATTTCAGAAAAAACGCGCATTAAAACAATAATCTATTCAGGAAAAAATCCTTTCTACGTTTAAACGATATTAAATGAAGAATTTTTTGTGTGAATCGACAGTCTAAGATTATTTGTAAAAAAAAGAGGCAAATTTTTGAATTCCTCTGAAAATTCCAGATTTCTGATCAATTTTACATTCCCTTTGTTATAAATGACATTTAAGCGTGTCGCAAAATTTTTTAAATTAATCTGTTCCCTTTATTACAATAATTACAGATAATATCATACAGAAGTTAATTTCTAGTACATAATTAATAGTATATTTTAACTAATATTTTATTTTGATCAATTTTATTGTTCAGATGGCCTCATATTTGGATTTAATTACAAAACAGTTAATAAATTTAATTACTAAATTCATTATATTTGATGGTCCATTGACCAAATTACTTCTTTCAATTAATTAATTTTTTTATGTTAGGTTTTGGTTGAAATGAAAAACCTAGTGTCACGAGCGGGATTCCAACCCCTCCCCTCACCAGCCGAAGGTCGTGGGTTCGAATCCCGCTCGTGACACTAGCTATTCATTTCAACCAAACTTACATAAAAAATAATTAATTACTAAGTTGAATTCAATTACTTATTACAATATAGAAAAATTAATAAATAACTAGATAGTAGGTGCTTATCACACTTACTTATTTTTCAGTGATTTCAGTTATGACAGTTTAGTTAAATCTAGTTTATTAATGTACACGCAGAATCCTCTCCAAATTGTTTTTACAGATTCTTTACTGCTGGTGGCCAGATTCCTCCCTTTAGCAGAACATTTTCCATAAAAGCTGCTCGTTGGGCTTCAAAAAGTGCATTGCCATATTATGTGGTCAGTTTGGATTATCCAATATCCCAAATCTGTGCAGTCCAATATCCCTTATTATTGCTAATTGGCCGGTATGCTTTATCGCGATTCTTTATCTTGCAGAAATGGTTGGTATATACTCTCATGCTTTTGTCAGATTTTTTTTTTTTTTTTGTTAAATATACGAGACCGAAACGTTTGCGTTTCTAATTCTCTATATAGCGTAGATTGTCTGCTCTTTTGTTTCCTTGATTCCCTACGTGGTCTTTCACCCACAGTAAAGCAAGAATGAAAAAAGGTGTAGTGCCGTACGAAATGTATCCCTCTTTCAGAAAAATGAGTCAAAACTGCGAATAAATTAGGTAAAAGTTAGGAAAACGCGATTTAACGGCACAAGGTCCGAGTTTTGTCAAAAACACAGACCCGTCATTATAGCCCCGTTTTGAACAGAAATAAGACACCGACACTTGCGGAATTGTATTCCATTTTCGATGAAGTTTCACCCAAAAAAATTTTTCACATTGATCCGAATCCACTCTGTATACAAACGTATATATCAATCCATCTGAATTACTCTATTACTATGCCTATTTTATATTCATTTTCTAAACTATTTGTACTAGCCCGTCTTTCTCTGCTGTATGATTTATTTGGTTGTAATGTTAGTTACATATTATATGTTTATTTATTTATAAGTGTTAGGTATACTACCTTGTTTGTTGGTACGCATGTGTATTGTTTTTAAATCATATTTTATTTTCTATGCAATGACAGGTTTTACTTTTCTCTCTCCCCGTCTTTCTAACTCTATTTACCTTGCAAATCTTTTTCTCTCCTTCTCTCTCTCTCTCTCTCACTCTCTCTCTCTCTCTCTCTCTCTCTCTCTCTCCCTCTCTCCCTCACTTTTCCATTCTCCTCTGTATTACTCTTTCTATGTTCAGTAGTTGAAAATATTTGCTTCGCATATCATCATTACCACCTCTCTCCTTCTCTTCTTTCTGCTCTCTCTCTCTCTCTCTCTCTCTCCCCATCTCTCTCTCTCTCTCTCTCTCTCTCCCTATCTCTCTCTCTCTCTCTCTCTCTCTCTCTCTCCCTCCCATTTTCCTCGCTCTTCTCTGATAGATATTTAAACGGTTTTGATATAGTTTTTTTTCCTTTCAAACTACAAGTAAATGTGTTTGTTAACCTACAATAAGTTAATAATTTAAACTTGAATAAATTAATTGGACGAAAGAGGAAAAAACATTGAAAATTGTGAGTAGTAAAATACATAAACAAATCAACCTCGTTTTGCTATGCCGTGATGAAATGTAATAACTTTTTCAGACTTCCTCATAAAGTGTAATTTACTAGAATTATCGTTATGTTAATATGAATTGTTATTTGTAAATTAATTGATCTTAAAAACAATGATTTTTGTCATCCAAAATGAACAAGTACAGATGGATTTTTTGATAACGGTATGCTTTTTATGTGTTTGTTTATTCGATTGCATATTTTGATTTTGTATAGTTAAAAATATTCGGTACAAACCAGTTCACAACAAAGTGCGACTGTTTTATTCGGTCAAATTATAATTATAACGCATTTTTGTTTTAAAAAAATTCAGAGAATCCGGCATTCCATTGAGATTTGATTTTTTTTAAAACTGTTTATACAAAACATTGTTTATTACAGCGAATATGCAAACTAATCACAAAGGCCCTCGATACCGGCCGATATTCAAGGATAAAATACAGCGGAGATCATAAGTGGAAACCATTGAACTCGTTACTTAAACGCCAGTATCTAATCGCCAGTACGAATAACTAGAAGGCCAAAGGTATTATCGAAGGAATTTCGGCAAATCTTCTTCCCTCAAAATGTGCACAGGCAGAAAATATTATCGTTGACACGTTGACAATCACTACTTCCAGTCTAAGCATTTATAAGGCGGTGTTCTGTTTAAACATTCCAACGCCCCTCAAGTCCGAGTTCATGATGTTGTTGCCGTATAAGCACATCCTAAGCTTCCAATTACATAGCTACTTCCGTTCTCATTGATAGAAGGATATTTTTCTTCAACGGGAAATTCCGCGAATGCTCGAATTAATAATATTTACTCCAACCCTATTTGTAAATAAAACCTGGAGGGAATCGAATATCTTGCGTGGCAGAAGCGTTTTTACGCTGTCATGAGGATAAATGCATCTATACATTTACACCTGTCTTCTCTGCTATACGGTTTTTCGGTTGTATTTATTTTTGTATATTATATGGAGTCTATTTGTTAGTCCATTTGTGTTCGCATATATATTTAAAAAGTTTACATACTCAATACATAGCAGTCACTCTATCTATGTATATATCTCTATTTCTATCTATCTATCTAACCCAATAACTATATATCTATTTCTATAACTATCTATAAATCTCTATTTGAGTAGATAGATAGATATGTAAATAGATGAATAGAAATAGAGATAGTTAGAAAGAGGGGTATAGAAATGAATAGATAGAAATAGAGTTAGATGATAGATTTTAGCCAGATAGATAGTTATAAATAGAGATAGATAGATATAGAAACAGAGATAGAAAAATGGATAGATAGTTAGAAATAGAAAATAGATGGATATGACTAAAGTTAGCTAGGTAGATTGGCAGAGAGGTAGATAGATAGAAATAGATAGATGAAAAAAATAGTTGGATTGAAATATAGATAGGTAAGAAGATTGGTATAGAAATAGAATTAGATGATAGATTTGAGATAGATAGATAGAAATAAAAATAGATATATATAAAAACAGAGGTACGTAAATAGATAGATTGTTAGAAATAGAAAATAGATGGATAGAACTAGAGTTAGATAGATTGCAGAGTGGTAGATAGATCGAAATAGAGATAGATAGATACAAAATAGATGGATTGAAATTTAGATAGGTAGAAAGATTGGTATAGAAACAGATAGATAGAAATATAATTAGTTGATAGATTTGTGATAGATAGATAGAAATAAAGATATATATATATATAAAAACAGAGATACGTAAATGGATAGATTGTTAGAAATAGAAAATAGATGGATAGAACTAGAGTTGGATAGATAGATTGGCAGAGTGGTAGATAGATAGAAATAGAAATAGATAGATAGAAAAATAGATGGATTGAAATATAGATAAGTAGAAATATTGGTATAGAAACAGATAGATAGAAATATAATTAGTTGATAGATTTGTGATAGATAGATAGATAGAAATAAAGATAGATATATATAAAAACAGAGATACGTAAATGAATAGATTGTTAGAAATAGAAAATAGATGGATAGAACTAGAGTTGAATAGATTGATTGGCAGAGTGGTAGATAGATAGAAATAGAGATAGATAGATAGAAAAATAGATGGATTGAAATATAGATAAGTAGAAATATTGGTATAGAAACCGATAGATAGAAATAGAGTTAGATGATAGATTTGATACAGATAGATAGTTAGAAATAGAAATAGATATATATAAAAATGGATGTATAGAAAGATAGATCCTAATCTTGTCACCTCCTTAAATCCCTCCCCCATCTCTCCATTCACCATCAACAAGCCTATCTCCTTCTGCTCCACTGTTAAAAACCTCGGTGTTATCTTCGACCAAAATCTACCTGGAAACCACATATTTCCCAAACTTCCCGGCGCTGTATTAGAACCCTCACTCAATTCCGCCTGCCCTGGCTTCTTTTACCTTTCACCACTCGTAAACTCCTTGTCTCCTTTCTCATCTTTCCCCTCTTTGATTACAGCTGTGTCGCTTATGGTGGACGTTCGGAGGAACAAGAAGAACGTCTGAAAAGACTGATGAATTGTTATGTCAGATTTATTTTCAGCACGCCTCTTCCGTAAAATGTATTTCCTAAGACGATTATTTGGAGGTCGTGAGATGCGGTCTGGTGTGACGTAGGTTTTAGAAAAACGTTTTCTTTATCGTGCCAACGTTTCGATCTTTATGAAGATCATCTTCGGGGCTCAAAGTGTTTGTTTCCCGTGTAGATGCGTCACTTTCTTAACACCCGCTCCCAATGGCCTATATCATCTTAGTCATAAAACCTCCACATTTGAGAGGTCCTTCGCAGCTCGAGCCACAAATCTCTGCAATTCTCTTCCTTTGTCAACCCGCAAAGTGGCCACCCTTACCTCTTTTAAATTCCGCCTATACCAACACCTCATCTCCCTTCAAACAGAGACAACATAGTTGACAATATTATTAGGTAGATGAGTTTGCTACTTTAGAAAACTTCTTACCTTCCTTTACTCAACATTTAAGCCTACAGTATGCGATTAAGTTCGCAAAAGATAAGAATTCTTTATTATTACTACTTTCCCCTAAATTTTTATTATGCTTCTATTATTTCTACATTTTATACTTTGTATTATGCGATTTATTAAACTTTTTTACTTGATGTTAACCTTAAACTTTCATTAATTCAAGTACCAGATTTGTAAAAATTTTTGAGATATTTTTGTTATTCTTAAGGGTTTTAGGCTCAGAATAAGGTATTTTCTCTCCTATCTATCAACTTCTACTTCTATTTATGTATCTATCTATCACTCTATTTCTATCAGCCTACATATATTTATATATAACCCTCACTCTCTCGCTCCTCTCTTTCTCTCTCACTCTCTCTCACTCTCACTCTCTCTCGCTCTCTGTCACTATTTCNTACATATATTTATATATAACCCTCACTCTCTCGCTCCTCTCTTTCTCTCTCACTCTCACTCTCTCTCGCTCTCTGTCACTATTTCTCTCTCTCTCTCTCTCTCTCTCTCTCTCTCTTTCTCTCTCTCTCTCTATCTATCTATCTATCTATCATCTCTATCTCTATCTTTCTGTCGTTTGTCCATTTGTGATCATAAGTAAATATTTAAACAAGAATAAAAAATCAAATTGAAGCCATCTTCAGTAGATCCGTGAGCACTCTTTTGAGATTGTGATGGGAAGAGGAATGAAGAAAAATTTTTAATTTTTATTTTCATTTATAGGAGAACTTTGAAAAAGTTGTTTTGTTAACAGATTTTGCAGCATTTACAGAATCTATTGTTTATTTTATTTGTTTAGTTGAACATTAATTAATTTAATTAATGATTATTGAATGATAATTTATAATTAAAATATATAGAAAAATGGGAAGTTCGTGAAATGAGGAACAATTGCTCTTTCGTATTACCTGTGTAATTATTGATATGTAGTAAAAACTTTTGATCCTTATAATTGTTAATTTATAGTTTTGGAAATTTGAGGTCCTTAAAGTTTTATTCTTCTTTGTTAATGTCAGCGTTAACATTTTAAGTTTATTGCATTAATTTGCCTAGTAATACTGATTAGTTATTAAAAATTACTAAAGAAAAACGTAATTATGCACACTAACGTTATTTTGATCAATACAAAATTGATTAAAAGCTCTTACAGCTTTTTGTACATTACATTCGGCGATTTAGGACTTTGTTATTATACCTGCTTATAAAATAAAAATTATAGCAATAATTGTTTTATATGAGATTTCAGATGTTTGATATGAGTTTAATAATTCGTTCAATAAGTATTTGAAAAAGAATAGTTAGAAACAAGTTAAATGTTGAAATTTTTGCGACTGGTCTCTGCGGTGCATGACCCTAGAAGGCCATTTTGATAAATAATTCAAAAAAAATTTTTTAAAGATGCCTGGCTGAGCTTTCCATATCTTCGCTTTGCCGAGGGAATTCTAGCCAGAATACTAAACCGAAAGTTCAGAATTGATTTTCCGTTTTGTTGAATACTTTAAAAAAAAAAAACGTTTTGGAAAAATGCTGAGATTGATGTCTTCAGTTAAGACTTCTGCGCAGATTTCACATTAGTCTGCTGTCTAGGAATACCCATTAAGTATTTGACTTGAACGGAAATCGGTAACTCTTTGCAGTTTATGTAAAGTAGGGGGCAAGAATGTTTTTTCAATGTGAATGTAAGTGTACATTTTTCTTCATACTATCTTGTCCTCCACTTTTTACACCAGCCTTTGATAATCTCAAGGTTTTTATCAAGATGATCAACATTTGCCTTCCTTAAATTTCATTCTTCCAGTTGCTATTTCGTTTTTTCTTTTCATAAATTTCAGTACTTCCAATGACAATAAATCTATCGAGTATATATTGTTTATCTTTATCCATATGACTTTATATCTGATATCAAACAATTTATGTTTCTATTGCAAAAGAAAGGAAAATTCGAAAGGTTGTAGGTCGAGATGGGAAGTTGGTGTCCGAGTGGATCGAAGTCACGATAGGTCGACTGGTAGAGCAGAGGCGTATTTAGCCAATGATCGTGGGTTCGAATCCCGCTCATGACACTGGCTTTTTTTATTTCAAACAATACCTTACATAAAGATTAATTAATTAAAAGAATAATTTGGTCAATCGGACCACAGAATATAATGAATTATTTATTTTATTATATTATCCTAATTAATTAATTTATGATATATTACAAAACATCATATATGGAAAATATTACATTTTATGGACAAATACAATTTTTACCATTATCCCAACTCCCATTTAGTTTCTCGTCACTATTGGGCAATAGTGGTGCGTTGTTTAACCAATTTTTGAAATATTTTTTCCTTAATGACGAATATATCGGGCACTTCCATATTATGTGTGCCAAAGTTTTTCATTAACCTTCAAATTGCAGATTGTGCATAATTGTATGCAGTCAATGGAATATGCAATGCCGGTATAAAATAATCTAATTAGTTCCCGATAGTCTGAATTGCATTATAATTCTTTATTGGAAACATCTGAATAATAATTTTCGCATAAATAAAGAGAGGAATTTCGCCAAGGGTTGAAAACGCCACCACACTTACATCACTAAAAAAATGGGAAGGTTCGGAACCCAAACGAGCTAATATATCATATAAATGACTAAGACAGTTACTATTGCAATATTTTTTAGATAATGATGTGAACAAAACAAATTCAAAAGACCTCTTCAGAAGTGATCTGTTATTTGCAGCTAGGATTTTACATAGCTAGTTTATGACACTAAACAAAATTTGGGTGCTAGGAGATTCAAGACCAAACTCGATGTATAATGATCAGGAGTGTTGAGAGGCAGATGGAACAGCTGTTTATAATACCAGGTTTGCAATTTGTCCAATCTTTCTACTAAGCAAGCCCCAAAGTTCAGCGGCTTAACAAGAAGATGCGGCAACAACTGAGCCAAATAGATGTTTTTTTTCGTCCCTAGGGATTTGGAGTTACTTTTAATAAATATTTCTTTCGTCATTCCAAAAGTTCGTATACCTTTTTTTAAGTACAGTATCTCTTGCCAAATTGAATTTACCCGTACAGCTGAGAGGTATGCCCAAGTAAATGAATGAATTTACTGCAAAGTTTGCGACTCAAAATATAAAGTTCTTAACTTCTTACAGTTGGGGACCTTCGGAATACCAAAACTTAGGCTTATTAACATTACCGACAATTTATTTGTGAGCGGTCATCTGGTGATCGTCTGAGACCTCCTACAGCAATTAGCCAGAAGTACTACGTCATCAGCAAAAAGCAGGCAACACCCACCACATTCCGATTTTCAAAGAAGCAGTCGAAATCCGATATAATCTGAGAAAAAAGTAAGGGCGACAGAGATTCTCCCTGAAGGACCCCCTTCGTTATAGCAATACTACATTTTAATAAGTAGTCATTCAGATTAAGGTTGAAGCTCGCCGAGTAATAAACAATTTTAACGATACGTATAATCAACCAATCCCCAATGAATGCATTTTTGCCCAGAGAGCAAATTATGATTTGTATTATCAAATGCTTTGAGAAATCGAAAAAAACCATGTAGGCCACAATATTACTGTAAAATTTAGTTGTTGGTTCTTCTGTTAAATTTATAGATAGCTTAATATAATACCATATCATTTTGTGCAATAGCTTGATATATTTATAATTTAACAATTGTTTAAATAAATAAACAGAATCATAATGAACGTGTTAGAGTCAGATCAAACTGATTGCTTCTATTTTTTACTCAAACATATAAAAAGGATTAATACACCCTGTAATCGTAAACAACATTCCAATTTAAAGAAAAAATAACTTAAAAAGAAGAACAACCTGTTTACTGTTTGTCCTTGGTAATAACATGTTTTGCAAACCTAAGAATAAAATTACATTAAGTATTTATATCCCTGATCCTTATAATTTATCATAATTTCAGGACCTTACCCAATTTTTTTTCTAAATGACTGTGATCAGCCAATATAATTAGAAATTATTAAAACGTTTGGTTTTATAAATAGCAATGTGATGTTTACAGGTTTTAGGGGGTTTCGTTTTTAAAATTTTATTTATTAATTTTTATGCCGGCTCCTCTCTTTTGCCTATCCCGCATTTTTTTAATTTAATTTGTTTAATCTTTCCATACGTGATTTCCTAAGACAATTAAAATACAGATTCATACTAGTTAAAAGAATATCTAACCTTAGTTTGGGGGATCTCCATGCTTCTCGCTAGACTGCTGAGACCGCTAAAATTATGTACAGCCTCCACCTACTAGAACCCTGCAAGGTCATATTCACCTAAAGGCCTTCCCTTCCTTCACGACAATAAATACATTCACACACAGTAAAATCATGTATTCATTATGCTAAGGTAACCTTAATGGTTCACCAGGGCTGTGGGTACCTTCAGACCGTATCAATACAAAATTAATCCCGCAAATAAATACATTCATACAACTGGCTATCACCAGGTTTTTTTTTTATATTACATCAGTAACTAACCACCTACTACAATGTTATATATATATGAAACTAACTGAGACTATTTTGGTCTGTTTGTTGGTTACTCGATATTCCAACACAAGTATACTAACTTTCACGCTAATAAATACATTAACTACAATTAAGGATAACATTCCAACCTACGTACTATACGCGACCATGTACGTTTATCTCCTTCAGGTATCGAATCAATTTCTGATTTTTTTGTTAATACCTCCTTGATTGTCCCTAGGTCTACTCATGCGGCTGGGTCACTAGGACACTCTTTTAGATAAATTCTGGGAGGGGGGATCTTTAACGGAGAAAGTCTAAAGGGCTTTCGTGAGCAAGGTTATTTTAGCCCCGAACGCAGACTATAATCTAGACTAAAAATAACCAATTTGTATAATACAGCCGCACAAATAAATACATTCACGCCAATGTACAATGCACTATTCTGATTAGTCAGTGGAGAATTCGATATTCCTCTATCGAACTATAAACAATGTGTGGTGATTAGTGACCGTTAATCGATATTTATTTAGAAATCGTGAGATGCGGTCTGGTGTGATGTAGGTTTCAGAAAAAAATTTTCTTTATCGTGCCAACGTTTCGATCTTTATTGAGATCATCTTCAGGGCCTGGGATTTACAAACATTGTTTACATATTACAATTACATTTTGGATGTGGAAAAGTGAATTTATACAATGCAAAATATATTTTTTTATATATTCAATCAAAGTATTTCTACTCTCTCAAAGTGTTTGTCTTCTGTGTAATTGTGCCATTCTTGAAAAAAACATTTTTTCCCTTCGTCGGCTCTTTTCACCTCAAAGAAGCCGGCGCCTTATACAAAAATGTCTTTTCTATACCGACATCCTTCCCCACCCCTTCAAATCCAACGTATATAAACACAAAAACCAAAATCTCACTGGCACTCTCGACACGACACGCTAGAATGGCACAATTACACAGAAGACAAACACTTTGAGAGAGTAGAAATACTTTGATTGAATATATAAAAAAAATATATTTTGCATTGTATAAATTCACTTTTCACATCCAAAATGTAATTGAAATATGTAAACAATGTTTGTAAATCCCAGGCCCTGAAGATGATCTCAATAAAGATCGAAACGTTGGCACGATAAAGAAAAATTTTTTCTGAAATCTACATCACACCAGACCGCATCTCACGATTTCTAAATAACTATAAACAATATTAATAATCTAATCTAAATTAGGTTCGATGGGGTACTTTTATAAATATTCCGCCATTGACCCTCAACTCTGCTGCAGAGGCAGTGCTGATGCTATATTTCTCAATCGCCCCACATAACTCACTCTAATAAATACAGGCACTAAAGCAAACATAAACAGATTTAGATGCAATAAAAAACCACTAACAGTAAAATGGGGACTCAGAAACCAGCTACTTCGCTCGAGAACCACTCTCATATCCGGCTGCATGCTTACACTATTACTATACGGAGCCAAGGGATGACAAGCTTGTTTTAAATGGATATTTAATATCAATTCCTTATTTTAACCACTATTGGTCCTTAATTGTTTAAAATCTGCAGGCGGGAAAGCATTATTTCATCTTATTCTGTGAATATGTGCTTTACACATATACAGATTTAAAATTGTAGTACACATTATTGTTTGATTAGCTTATATTAGAAACTATAATTTTTACTGAATAACCTTGGCCAGAAAAATGGTTAATTTGACACTCCCCACTCAAAAAAGGCAAAAAGGAAAAAGTGATTTATGATCTAATGTGATAAAATATGCCTGTTGTAATATTATTACCTATATCCTTGATTCTGACCAGACAGTATTTCACATTCACACCGTTACGCGTTGAATATGAAATTGGAACAATCGGAATAATTTGGGTGCAGACCGACTAATCTTTAACACATGAAAAACCCCATTTACATGTGCCGTTATCACTTTCCAAATTTTATATCGCATTCTTTATCAATTTTTGATCGGATTGATGATTTCCACGGCTCAAAGAAGACGGAAAACGTGCAAAACATAAGCCGCCAATTTTAATTTTTATTTTTGAACTTGACATCTTGTTAACGTTAACGATTACATATTATTATCTTTGATATTCAACCCGTGTGAGAAATTTTCTTCTTGCTCTCGAGAATTCTAAGACAGCGGTTTTTTCCTTTCGACCGACGCCTTTCAAAACTGCAAGGGTACCGCGATAAAAATTAAAATGAATTTGCTCCGAATCGTCGGTCGGGCGGGTTGTGAAAGCTCGCATAAGTTCGCCAACGACCCATGCAAATAAGTCCGATTCTAATACAATTGTAGACCTTGTTTAGCCTTTTCCGAGAAATGATTTCAATAGCCCGGCAATCAATTCCTACAAATGATAAATCAACGTCGTAAACGGCAAGACCGCCGCAACAATTTCAAAAATAATAGTAAAAAATCCTTTAAATTATTATTTTTTGTAAAATAATTTTTAGATTTTCACAAAGTAAAATATTTCAATCATTTCATCCATGCACATTAATTTTTATTCCAAAATATAAAAGAGAAATTTAAATGTTTCACAAAATGTATATATAATTTTTCCATCCGCCGAGATAAACTGTTACATTTTATGTTTTAATAATAAATATAAGCTTATAATACATATATGAGCAGAGGAGCTTTTACGTAACAAGATCGATGGGTGTTCCTCAGGGTATCTGATTCGTAGAAGGGTCATCCACACCCGATTTAGAATGGGCCACACGAGGTAGACATACGGACGCTCATTTAGGCCAGCCCGAGGATGTGATCGGCATGCAGAGAGAGTTTGCTCAATGTGTCATACCTAATTGAAGGGTGTCATTCCATGGCTTAATTGAAGTAGCGCATAGGAATCCCTCTGATATGAGAATCGTGCTTGAGTACTCCCTACCGTACTAAGTCTCTTCGATTCTTGGAGGCAATCTGGTCGTTTTAAGCTATATAGTAACACGTACTAACAAGCTGTGGCGCTACATTTGCCCGCAGGTGGAAGTATTTTGAAATGTACAACGAAACTGTAAAAGAAATTCAACCACGGAAACTGGGCGTAATAATCAAGTTCGTTTATGAACTAGGACTCACCGGTGTGCTGTAAGCATCTCACCCCGAATGATACATCTATGTCTACATTGTATACAGTGATTATGTGGAGATCGTGAGACGAGGTCTTTTGGTTTGAGGTATTGCCTGCATTTTAACAAAAAGTTTCTTTCTAGTTGATATTGATCGACCTCCGTAGTTTAAATTGATGTATTGGATCTTCTTGAGGTCATTTTAAAAGTTAGTAAAATGATCTCAAGAAGATCCAATACATCAATTTAAAAAGTTTCTTTGACTGATTGTAGATGCTAGTGCTTTTCAGTGGTTGCGATGTTCTTCAGAATCCTCTTTCCTTGTTGTCCATGTGTATCTGAAATCTATTCATAGAATCCCATGTTGTTCTTCGTTCTTCACAATCTCCAAATAATCCTTAATTAACGGTCACTAAATACTACACTTTTTATATAGTAATGATAATATCCATTTTGAGGATTTGATTCCCTGAGTGCGTTGTGGGCCCGAAAGTACAGATTCTAGTTGGATTCCCTTGTCGTGTTTTGTTCGAAAAATGCCCTGAGATGGAGTATCTCGGAAAAACAGTAGCTGTCTGGGTACTTGGAAACTAGCCGGAAAGCGAGTAACAGCTCACAATCCAGGCCTTAATATCGCGATCTGACCTGTTGACGCTAAACAAATAATAAAGAATATGGTAAAGAAAAAGTGGCAGTGCTGGTTGGTGGTTCGTGAGAGAAGCTCATGCGAGAGAGAGCACGGTTTGGCAGTTGACCCGGTGAGTCTAAAACAGCAGGAGAAGGATCTTCCTAACCCGACTTAGAATTGGCCAACGCGGTTGACCCAAGGACTTTAAGGTGCCATTCACGATCGCTCCTGGCAGTCCAAACGGAGCGACGCCGTTCCAAAAACCACGTCAATGGCAAAACTGAACTGGCGTGCCCGGCTGAATATTCGACCGGTCCAAACTCCATCGCGCCACTCCAAATACGGCGCGACGACGGCATGGCGCGTTCGTGAATGGGAAAACTTGGCGTGGAGGGTGGGGATTTTGGCGCGCTGGCCTGGGAAAACTCTCGTTTTTTGGCGCAGTCTTCTGTCACTGAGCAAACATCCCCGTCGTACGTTCTCAAAAAGTCAAAAACGTTTATTCTTTATTGATAATGACATCCAATCGAGATTTTATTGTTGAGGTGATTGAAATGTATGCAGGTTTACCATGTTTACGAAAGTGGTGGACAATGATTATATTAGCACGATAGAAATAGAAGAAATTCGATTCTCACCAGTTGATATTGCATTGATTACCCTAACAATGATCAGAAATCATAGTAATTCTTTGTAGTTCATCCCTGTAGCGAGAAATCGTAATGTGGTTGCCAACCTTTCATGTAGTGATGATTTCTCTCATGTCTGTCTTTTGTTTTCTAATCAAGGGGGTAACAAGCTAGAGTAAATATAAATAAGACATTAATCTTTTTTTTTTTGTAAGGTTTTGGTTGAAATGAAAAAATAGTGTCACGAGGGGATTCGAATCCACGACAGTCGGCCAAATACGCCGCTGCGCTAACCACTTGAGCTATCCTGTCTTCGATAGTTCGATCCACTCGGGNTCAGTCGCAGCTACGCCAATATCATTAATCAAATTCAATATAGATAACATACATATATCATTACATTCCATACATCAAATATTTTTCATAGTCTAATTGTCCAACAATTTAGCTTTCCTTTTCTTATTTATCCCTTTCTATATAATCCTAAAAGGATAATCTGGCCGAATCATTACCAACACATTGTTTCCCTTCGTCGGCTCTTTTCACCTTATACAAAAATATCTTTTCTATACCGACTTCCTTCCCCACCACTAAAAATCCAACTTATATAAATATAAAACAGCAAAATCTCACTGGCACTCTCGACACGACACGCAAGAATGGCACAATTACACAGAAGACAAACTCTTTGAGTGAGTAGAAATACTATTAAAAAAATATATTTTGCATTGTATAAATTCACTTTTCCACATCCTAAATGTATTTGTTAAATGTAAACAATGTTTGTAAATTCCTGGCCCTGAAGATGATCTCAATAAAGATCGAAACGTTGGCACTATAAAGAAAATGTTTTTCTGAAACCTACATCAACCAGACCGCATCTCACGATTTCTGAATAATTTTAAATAAAGTGTTGTTAATTAATAATTGAACCTATATCGCAGAATTTATCATTCTAGATGTTAACAAGGTTTATTTTCTTATAATTTAGAATTATATTCTTATTGTCATTTTTAAAAGACGGCCGAAATCTATCATCACGGCCATATCTACACTGTTTTGTCCAATCATCAATACTGATATAAATTGATTTATATTAGTCAACACGAAGCACAGTTTAAACAATTGTTCCTGTATTGTATTAATTTATCCATATTAACAATTAAAGCCGCTTGCAACGCTGATTCATGGTCAATTATGGGGCGGCTAGTTTTTTGTTACGCCTCTGCCTCGGCGCATTAATTATCTACTTTAAGAACTTGTTTGGCGCAACTTGCAATTTCCCATTATTAGCGCGGCATGTGACATGCATATTGAACGTTGATCTGGAGGCATAAAAAAAAAAACTTTTATTAAAAAGAGTTTTTTTCGTTTTACCTGGTTAAGGAATGATGCCATACACGAGAGGCCTGGGTAAAACAAGTATTATAACTTTTAAAATTGTAAGTGTAATATTATGATGATTGTGATGATGATGGATAGTAGGAAGCCGGGTTTGTAGCTTGTGCTCCCTAGACACTGCAGATCTCTGGCTTATTGTACCTTCCTAGTACCCGAGTTGAGTGCAATCGGCTCAATCCTTCTTCCCAGAAGTAATAGGCCATTGACTGTCGCAGCTACAATTCCATTCTCTGGTTTTTAGGTTATGTCTCCATTGATTCGCATTTGAAGAAGTAATGACGTTAAATGGTGACGTCATTTTTAGTATAGAACGGCGAGAAGTC
The DNA here is from genome assembly GCF_000648675.2 of Cimex lectularius. NCBI lineage: Eukaryota > Metazoa > Arthropoda > Insecta > Hemiptera > Cimicidae > Cimex > Cimex lectularius. The sequence continues at coordinate 2,362,386 of NW_019394219.1, forward strand.
TACGCCTCTCTCCACTTTGCCATAATGAGGAGATTTTCACACCAAAAGAGATACCGTATTCAATAGTAGTTAAAAATAAAAATAAAGGTATAAGGGGGGGGGGTAGATCATCCAAGAGAAACGTTGATTAAAACAGATTATGTATCTTAATATAAACCGTACGTACCATTTTCAACAGTTCAGCTTGTATCGAATTCTACAAGGTAAGAGCAAACTTTTTTAGTTATTTTAATTTATTATTCTTTTTATTATTTATTTAATTTTTTTATTGTTTTTAATTTTTTCGTTGCATGTAGGGGTGGGGATGTGGTGGTGGATGTGTGGCGGTGGTGAAGTGTGGTGGAGGTGGTATGTGGTGGTGGCTGAGTGCGGTGGCAGCGGTGTGTGGTGGTGAGGTGGATGTGAGGCGGAGGCTGGCCCAGGACCGGCCTTTCCTATCTACTGAAATACAAGAAAAGACGTACATCGTCGGCTGGAAGAGGCGATTTCGACACTGGGTCACGTTATTCAGAATTCGATGACGTCAATAGAAGATATCGATCAACCTATGGTGGCCAATTAGAAAGAATTCCATTCACGGATCGGAGTGAGAGTTAATAGAGGTCGTAACTCAGGGCTCAACTATGCTGCGTAATTGAGGAGTACGTCGGAACCGGTCTCCACCTATTAAACCTTAATTAATTCCTCATTTTTCATTCAAGAGAGTTCCCACCGTTACAACGCATAGGCCTAAGATTGAATTCGCTTTTAACAGAATCGGACATATCAGTCGTTTCACGTATAATACAAGTGTGCAGGGAAAATGGGATAATTAGCCAATCTAGAAAGGGAGAGAGAGAGAAAGTGGCAGAAATAAGTTTTAGTAAGAAAGCAAGGCGACAGAGGGTGATAGAAGAGAGAAGGGTGTGATAGAGAAAGAGACTGATAAGACGGAAAAGAAAAGTGGGAAAAGAAAAGAGAGAGAGAGAGAGAGAGATAGTGAAGGAGGGAGAGAAAGGGAGAGTAAGAGAGAGAGGGCAATAAAGAGAGATATGTTACTTTCATAAATTTAAGCGTCATTTCAGAGAGAGAGAGAGAGAGAGAGAGAGAGAGAATGAGAGAGTAAGGGTGAGACAGAGGGAGAAAGGGAGAGAGATGTTTAAAATGGACCATCCCTCTTCCAATAAGGGCTTACGGGAATCACGATAAAAACCCTTACACATAAGGGGAATTACTTTTCTAAAAATAAATTTTAACAGATATAATATTAATCACATAAAACTACTGTACGCATTGAACCTTACTTTCCTACTTTGCATACTCACACTCTCTCTCTCTCTCTCACTCTCTCTCTCTCTCTCTCTCTCTCTCTCTCTCTCTCTCTCTCTCTCTCTCTCTCTTTCTTTCTTTCTTTCTTTCTCTCTCTCTCCCTCTCTGTCGTTTGTCCATTTGTGATTGTAAGTATATATTCATACATTTTGTGTATATAATTAATAGAACTTGTACTGTTGGAACCAACTTTATTTAGTACTCGTTGATGAATCGGTCACAGAAAAATAAAAAATCGTTTTTTTATCTTAAAATAGTATACTTCTCGTATTTCGGCTCTATTGGAGCCATCTTCAGTAGATAAGTGAGCACTGTTTTGAGTGTGTGATGGGAAGAGGAATGAGGAAATTTTCTAATTTTTGTTTTCATTTATAGGAGAATTTTGGAAAAGCTCTTTTGCTAACAGGTTTTGCAGCATTTACAATATTTATTGTTTATTTTAGTTGTTTATTTGAACAATTATTTAAGGTTTTTAGTTGAGATAAAAAAGTCAATGGCACGAGCGGGATTCGAACCCTTCGAATTTTTTATCTCAACTAAAAACCTTAATTAATTGTAATATATTAATTGGTCAAGCGGACCACGAAATTAGTGAATATTTGAACAATGTTCAACAATGTTTAAAATGGGACATACTGAGCTACAGAACTACCATTTGTTAAACTATTGTGGGACTATTTGTTAAATATAATCAAAAAATTAAACATTAAACTTAAAACAAAACAAATTCATAGAACTAAAACATACTCCAACTCTTTCTTAATTAACAGCATAAAATGTTTAATAATATTCCACGCATTATTTCCTCTGAGAGCAGTTGTCGTACTTTGAAAAGAAAATATCTAAAACATCTAATGGAAAATAATTAACAATATAATAAAATGATGGAAATATTAATTAATTTAACATATTGTTTTATTTGTTTTTGAATTCCCTAAATATCTACAATAATAATAAAAATTTAAAACTAATCAGTTAATTAAGTTAAAGTTATGAATAACTATCAAAATATTTTGCTAAAAAGTTTATATTGTTCACCTGTTTTTTATTGTAATTAATTTTTTAACGTAAATAAATACACATTAAATAAATAATTAATAAAAAAGTAAATAAATACATATTATCGTATATATTTTTTAACCAAAAAATTGTAAGTGAAATAATTAATTTTAAAAAATTAAACTTTTTTTCTTGTATATACTCTATTTGCAAAATAAATTGTAAAGTCCAAAAATGTCTGCTTAAACTGTATATATAATGAATGAAGTACATACGTTAAGGGGAAGAAAGGTTCATGAGACCTAAGTTTGCGTGGTTAAATAAATCGTTTAATCATCAATCAATCAATCCCTCTTCTTCAATAAACTATTTTTACTCTCCCTCTCCCACCTTTACTATTGCTATCTCTATTAAACCATATGTTCCCCTTCACTCTGTTTTTCTTACTTATGATCTTACGCTCTTATCTGCATCTCTCTTTTAACAGTCGCTCTCGATTTTTTCCTATCCTATCTCAATAAACCTTATTTGTCTGACTGTTTTCTCTCTCTCTCTCTCTCTCTCTCTCTCTCTCTCTCTCTCTCTCTCTCTCTCTCTCTTTCTCCTCAAATACACGTGTGTAGTTAATAAGGTTTAAAGGCGTTTTTATCCAATACAGCACAATTACTTATAAATTTCTCTACGGATTATTACAACCTCTGGAATTATCTGTTTTACATTGTCCCCAGGAAAAATACAAATAATAAGTTTTATGACCGAGGTTTTGTAAATCTAAATAAAAATTAAATAAATTTAAGAAAAAGAAAAACTACGTTTTACAGATTACAAATTTTAATAGCATTTTTGTACGTATCCTAATGATGTAAGAGGATTTGTCGTGGGATTAACTTAACAAAGAGTTGCGATTGAGCCGACTGATTTGTTTTATAAATGCTTTCCCCACTGGGTCCGTTTTTATATGTTTTTTTATTTTTATTTTAGAGTTGATTTATCTAATTTTTCAGGTCCAAGTCGCAAAACAGCCTTTAAACATTTTTGAACGTCTCAGCGTACACAATTAATTAACTGGTTGTCGCAAGGAGGAAACTCGAGTCACGTAGACACCGGGTAAACGAGGTCCCCCCTCGCCCTAGAGGCTTCACGTTGGGACATTCTCCAGACAGACATTAAATATGTGACCAGACACACGTATGCCAAGTTATCGTAGTAGGCCCAGACCGGTGGCCGGCCGCGTTCGGCCTAGGTACTTCTTTTTTTGTGGGTCAGTGACAAATCATCTTAGAACCGATCGACGACAAACACAAACGGCATACATATTTTGTTACCGTGAAAACCAAGGATTGCTTTCGTCTTTTCTCAGCAACGAATAAAGCCAATCATATATTTTTCATCAATTTATAATAGGTCTCTGTGGGACGCAGTTTACACACGAGACTCTATAAACCAGGTGTTTCTATATCGCACACCCACAAGACAAGTAACACAAGTCGAAAGATTATAAAAACCGGATTATTATGTGTTTTTTTTTTAAGTATCCGGGTTGTTATGCTTCTGGAAAAATGATACAACTGACATGGACTCATAGCTGCATGACATAACTGTGTCACTTTTGATTGGAGGGTACTGTCACCAATCACAAAGTGGCATATATTAGTTCTGTGTCGAGCTTTAAAGCATCCATGAATTTATCAGAAAAAAGGACTATTTCGAAAAAACATTAGTTTTTTCTTGTTTAGGGAGGGATTTTATGCTGTTCCGGAGTCACATCTTTAGTTTTGCCACTGTAGTTTATAACTTCCTGTCGTTATAATAACCGGCACATATTTTTAATATAATATTCCTGCGTCTCAAGGGATCAATAATCGCAACTTGGACCATGATACATTCATGATTTAGAATATATTTGCTTATTACACATATGTTGATAAACAATTGCTAATTAATTAATATTAATTTAGGCAATTATTATAGGCTCTGATGACCTTAAAATAGGTCGAAAGCTTGGCAGTAACAACTGAATTTGTTTTTTTCTTCAAGACCTTGATCTAGAGTGTTCGTGAATTATTTTAGTTTAATTTCTTACATGTTAATAATATTCTTAATTGATTATTCGTAAATCGTGAGATGCGGTCTGTTGTGACGTAGGTTTCGGAAAAACATTTTCTTTATCGTGCCAACGTTTCGGTCTTTATTGAGATCATCTTCAGGGCTCAAAGTGTTTGTTTTCTGCGTAATTGTGCCATTCTTGCGTTTCGTGTTGAGAGTGCCACTAATCACCACACACAAATATTCTTAATTATAATATTTTTTAAATAAATAATTAGACATGACTCCATGAGGGAAGCACATTTGGGTCAAAAATATTCTTAGTAAAACTTACTCCATGGATATTTATGTTTGTTAGGTTTGTATGTTGTTTGTTATTATCACAAAACATTTAATGACCTTACAGTCATTCATTGACCATCGTTCCGTTAGAGCTAACGAACCAACATAAATAACTGAGAGCCAATATATGCAAGAAAAGTGTCACAATTCAAAAAGGTGTAGTTTTCCAGGGGTAGTACAGCTGGATTTTTAAAGTGTTTTTGCTTAAGTCTTGGCAAAATAAAAGGTAATATTAATGTATCATGTCAGTTTTTATTACCTTATAAACGTAATGGCGTGTACTTAATGCATAAGTTAAAAAAAGTGAACTTCCCTTTGTCTCTCCTGAAAAATTTCTTTGGTTGATTGTGTTTTTTTCTGGTTGTTCGATATATTATGATGTAAAATAAGAACTTGATTTCGAAAAAGTCATAAAGCTTCCATTCAGAAAGAGGAGAGAGAGAGAGAGAGAGAGAGAGAGAGAGAGAGAGAGAGGATACAGATAATAGCGAAAGGTAATAAGTAAGAACTGCGTAAGTAAAAGTAAAATGTGCGTAAGGGATCAAAAAACTTTAAAACTTATTACCTTCACACACACATACATAGTATTTCAGGTGAAAGAGAGAGAGAGAGAAAGAGAGAGAGAGAGAGAGAGAGAGAGTCAACAAAAGATTTATTGAGAGAGAAGAGAGGCAGAGAGAAGGATTGAATAGAGAGAGAGAGAGAGAGAGAGAGTGAGAGAGAGAAGAACGTAAGAGCACAAATAAGTCGAACAAAGTGAACGAAGAAAATAAGGCTTAATAGAGGAGGAGAGATGTTAAGAGCAAAAGTAGGAGAAGGAGTCAACCGAGAGTGATTGATAGAAGAGAGATACAGATAACAGCGTAAGATGATAAGTAAGAAAAACAGAGTAAAAAGGAAAATAAGGTTGAATACAGGAGGAGCGTTAGCAGTAGCAGAAAGCGGGAGAGGGAGAGTAAAAAATAAGGTTTATTGATGAAGAGTGAAAGAAGAAAATAAGGTTGAATACAAGAGGAGCGTTAGCAATAGCAAAAAGTGGGAGAGGGAGAGTAAAAAACGAGGTTTATTGATGAAGAGTGAGAGAGTGAAAGAAGAAAATAAGGTTCAATAGAGGATCGTAGAGTAGTTTTGGGATTCCTTTTATTTGTAAGAGTAATATTGTAATTGTAATACCCGTAAGCCCTTTGAAAGAGTGTGACCATTTTAAACAATTTGGTGAGTTTTGCTAGAAGTTTTTCAAAAGAAAACACCGCCTAGTTGTAGTTTATCTGAAAAAGGGGAGTTTAAACAATTAAAAAATTCGGATTGACAATTGTTCCATTTCCATTGTGGATTTCTTTTGTGGACATCGATCTTCCTGAAGTGAATACTTGCAAGTCGTTAAGGGGGGTCCATGCGGTCGTGCCCCACGATCGCCGCCGAACTGGGTTCCATTGTTGGAAAAAAAGTCCACTTTTCGTCCCCTGTCACAAATATTCTTGGAAAAGGATCGTTATCTTGACGCTTTGAAAGCGGACCACGAACGGTTTCCGAGCTTTCTGCCGTTTCGACCAGCTTGCCAGCTAAGTTTTAGGCCCTGGTTTCCACTATTGGGAAACATGACTTGTCTGTCATAAATCTACGCTATCTTTCGATATACGGAGATTTCGAAATCGATACAATTAGTCCCCGTGAATATCCCGGCCAACTACCTACCTCTACTACCACATCCACGCGTATCAGGCAAACCTATTTTCATTTTTTGAATTTAAAAAATCATTCAGCAAGAAATATATTAGGTCTATTGCCCCTAATAATTTTGATGTGATTGTTACTTGTATAAAAAATTAGGGATAGGGCGAATTGGCAATTATGTAGAATGGACCGATGGTAGATCTCTACCACTTCTAACAAGAGGGTGACCAGGTTGGTGGGTCACGGATTTTGACCAAACTTTTTTTGGTCGTTCCACACTCCAAAATATCGGACAGGTGTTCGCTACTTCTCGTGAATAGGTCCTGGTTTGGCCAAAAAAATTGAAAGTTGAAAATTACCATTTTTTTAATATTTTTATTTCGTCGTTCTACTTGCTTAAATCAACTATGCGAATATATCATTTTACAGCATGTTTTATATTGATTGCTAAAAATTACAGTTAAAGCTATCAAAGTTTATGAATCAGCAAAAAAAATTTAAAAACCAAATTTGTTTAAGTAAACTAAGTCATTCGTTTTTTTCTTAAAACTAATATGAAATCTCGTCGATTTTTGGACTCCTAAAATTTTACCAATTTTACCGATTTACAGATTTGATTGAAAAAGCTATAACTCAAAAATGGTTAAAGGATTTTAGCGTCAAACATATCCTTTTAAAGAAGAGGAACGTAGCTTTTAAAAGATGTACCATAAAAATACATAAAAAATGTCTATAAGAAAATACTCAAAAAAAGAAAATTATTTGTCAAAAAGCAACCTTTTTTAATGGAAATAATAGTCCGATTTTAATGTTTGATATAGTTATAAAATGCACGTCATAATTTCTTGAAATATAATTATCAACCATGAAAATCGGTTTCCTAGGTTTTGAGAAAAATGATGCTAGAGCCTTGCCATTGTCAAAATTATCAGCCAAAAAATTTATTTACACAGATTTCCGCGAAAGTCGGTATCTAAGGATTTTATAACGCTAAAATCACGCAATGAGGTCAAATCCAAGTTTTGACCATTTTCTGACCTACTATGCTTACAGAATGTTTGTTAAAATATGCACAAAAAGTATTGTGTTGATTTATGTTTTTAAATCAACAAAAAAGTATTTTGTAGATTTAGGTTTTTAAATCGTACCAAATTATAATATTCTGTGTCGTAGAACATTTCTGCTTTTATCTTAACCAGCAATGAAAGTATTACACCAAAAATAATATTTTATTAATCTGTATGCGATTTATGCTCATATAATTAAATTTACTTACACTTACAATTTTTGTTAATATTTCAACTTTATTTAATATAATTAATTAAGGTTTTTTATCTCAACTAAATACCTTAATTAATTATAATATATTAATTGGTCAAGCGGACCACGAAATTAGTGAATTTATTTAATATATTCACTAGTTTCGTGGATCGCTTGACCAATTAATATCTTGCAATTAATTAAGGTTTTCAGTTGAGATTAAAAAAAGGAGGGGAAATTCAAAAGGTGTGGTTGAGATGGGAAGTTGGTGTCCGAGTGGATCGAGCAGCGTATCAAGCCGAAGATCGTGGGTTCGAATCCCGCTCGTGCCACAACTTTTTATCTCAACTGAAAACCTTAATTTATTTAATATGAAATTTCTTCTCTGCAAAAGATTATTTATTAATTCATTATTCTAAATTTATTATAAAGGCCGTTCTTCAGCAACACTCTCCACGACATTCTCAACAAAATTAAAGTTCATTAATTTTGAAACAGGAGGGACCAAATATTCTGGTTGAATGAATATAGTTATTTATATTGTACAAATTAAAATAGTTTAATTATAATTGAAAATAATTTTCTATTTGTGAAATTTACATGATTTCTGGACGCTTATGCCAAGCATCTGCCCAGTCATGCTGTTGACTGCCATTTGCAGCCTGTTCGTGGATGCATGGATACATTTTCCGACTGAGAGGGCAACTGTGTCGTCGAAAATGTTGCGTCGTTCTGTTTTTCATCGATGAACAGAACGGGGCCTAGGATAATACCTTGTCGTACACCCGCCTTGATTTCAAACAAATCAGAGTATTCTTGTTTAACTAGGTATTTTCCTAAAGGCAAAAGGTCAAAAATTCAGTATAATATTTTGGAAATATATTTTTTTTAGCTTATGAGTTAAACATTCTTGCCATATCTTGCCAAAGGCTTGCGTTACGTCTAGGAATAAAGATATATTCTTAACCGTTCTCTGTAATATCAGTGATTCTATGTACCTAATCTATAATTGAGTGCTTGGCCCTAAATCCAAACTGTTGGCTTGGTATTAATGTTCGCCTTTTCATTTTAGATACTTTTTCGAATAATTTCATTACAGATGAAGCCATAACTTTTAATATTGTATATCGATGTTTACATTTGTTAATCGTGTAATTCATTAGAAATAGTTTCAAATTCCTGATGAAGAGATATTTCTCGAAAGCAAGACAAAAGAACTGATTGTTTTTCCTTCTTTAAAATTTACACTATCCTCGTTATTTTTTACATAATTGTAATCATTGCTGATAATCTAAAAATATCAACATTCGTCTAAAAGGATTTTACACATTTTTGCCTAAAAATGAATCACTGTATTTTAAATGCATCTACTGTCTCAAAGAAAAATTAATATTTTATTTAAGTTTAAAACTGATACAGACTCAGACCAGTAATGTTTGAATCTTGACAAATCGACATATGTATGTTAGGAAAAAGGATTAAATTATTGATGAACTTATTATCCATCTAAAAACAATATTATGATAATTTAATTTAACGATAAATATAACAATTATATACTACATAGTTTTGAATAAAAATTTTTGTCAGTTAAGTTTAATAATCGTAGCAACATCACATTTTTTATATTTTTTATTTCGTCGTTCTACTTGCTTAAATCAACTATGTGCATATATCATTTTACAGCATGTTTTATATAGATCGATATAAAAAATATAGTAAAAGCTATCAAAATATATCAATAAGCAAAAAATCTTTAAAAACCAAAATTTTTCAAGTAAACTAGGTCATAATTTTTTTTCTTTTAAAACTGATTTGAAATTTCGTCTTAGGACCTCTAGAGACCCCTAAATATCACTTTTTGTTTGAATTAAAGTTTATCGATTTTTTGACCCCTAAAATTTTACCGATTTTAAGACGATTTGGTTGAAAAGACTATAATTCAAAACGGGCTAAAAGGATTTTAACGTCAAGCATACCATTTTAAAGAAGAGGAACATAGCTTTTTAAAGACTATGTACCATAAAAATATATAAAAGATTTCTATAAGAAAATACTCAAAATAGGAAAATTATTTTTTAACGATAAGTTAATAATTTATTTAAGATTAAACCGACACAGATTCAGTCCAGTGATGTTTGAATCTTGACCAATCGACATTTGTATGTTAAGAAAAACATTTAAATTATTGTTGAATTTATTATTCATATAACAAAAATATTATGATAAATTAATTTAACGATAAATATAATAATTATATGCTACATAGTAATAACAAAAACATTTTGTCAGTTACATTAAATAATTAACCAATTAAATCATAACATTTTTTTTATATTTCCAGGCCAAATTATCTAAATCATTAAATTTTATATTCTTACAGATTAAACGTGAGAACTATTTTTTTCCCATCAGTTCTTCCTGGGCAAAAGTGGTATCCGTTGAGAAGAGGCGGTTTCTAAGAACGGAAAGAAAAACGCTGAAAATTAATTGACGACACATTTTTAAATTAATTAATTAAACCGTGACGTCAAAGCGAGACATATGATGTGATTTAAGACACGTACTGAAACAGGTTAGCGGCAAGGCTGTTCTTACGGCATTTCTCCTGTACTCGCGACCCACTTAGCCTGTTTGACATGTGCAAAGTGAAAAAAAATTATTATAGTAATTAATCACACTTCGTTTCAGGGAAAACTAGAGATGGCTTCATTGGCTTTAGACTAGTTTTTATTTCATGGTTCTAATAGTAGATTACTGAGAATCCCACATACTGAGCATTCGCCTTGTTTTTTTAAATAATTTTTCATTTATACAAATAAAATATGATAACCGTAGTTTTTCACTCAATATAAATAAATTGAGATGTAAGTATAAGCTAATCTCTAGCTAATTATTAAGTGTAGTATTCCGTGACCGTTAATTAATGATTATTTGGAGATGTGTAAACAGAAAAGAACACACTTTGGTGAGTTCAAATACTTTGAATAAACCTAAAATTTCTATATTGCGTACATCGTATAAATTTATTTTTACATCTTAGATGTGTTTGTATAACCCAAGCACAGTTTGTAAATCCCAGGCCCTGAAGATGATCTAAATAAAGATCGAAACGTTGGCACGATAAAGAAAATGTTTTTCTGAAACCTACGTCACACCAGACCGCATCTCACGATCTTCAAATAACTATGAATTATTGTTTTTAAAAATAATCAAATAGGCGAAATAGTGGAGCTCATGCTTTAAATTCTGCGAGATCACCAAGCAATGTCAACATAATCGAACGCCGTTTTCAGTGACATCAAACCGCCATGCCAACTTCGCCCCTGTACTTTTACTTAAAAAAGAACACAACTGGCCATATACGCAGATCCATCAATGAAGGTGCCGAATAGCCGAAACCGAATTACAACCGAAAACAAAATGACCAAATTTCAGGTACAGGAGGTAAACTCAAGATAATTATGGATGTACAAACTAGATTACAGTAAGACAGACTTGTAGAATCTTTGTGATGTTATCTTGCGATGGCTAAAATGGATATGCAATATGACGGAATAAATAATGATTTTTTGCGCCTCTGCCATCATCAGGATTGGATAAATATGATAGGTATTAAATGTTTAATCAAATCTGGTATTTTTAAAAAGTTGGTATCTTTCAAGGACATTGGTATCCCATGTCTGTAAATATCCTGTGACCAGAATGAAATTTATTCATTTCATTACAGTTCAACCAGGTCAATTGACCCAAAACTGACCAATCAAGAGTACCACAAACATACATAAAAATTAAGAAATTAAAAACAACATTAGTTAAAAAGAATAGATTTCAACTAGACAATATCTGTAATTGATAACGATAAAACTTGTGGCCAAGGAAAAAATCAAACACACAAACAAGTACAAAATCAATATAGAGATAGAGATAGTAGTGTAAGAGAATAAATAAGATTAACAGAGTGAAAGAGAAAAATAAGGTATAGTAGAGGAGGAGAGATGATAAGATCAAAAATTGGAAGAGGGAGAGTAAAAATAAGCTTTATTGATGATGGGAGAGATAGAGAGAGAGAGAGTGAAAGAGAGAGAAAGAAAGATAGAGAGAAAAAGAATGAGAGTACTAAGAATAAATAAAAAGATAGAAGGCGAAAGCGGGTAAGAGTAAGGAAAGAGAAAGAGAGCGAGAGAGAGAGAAAGAAAGATAGAAAGAGAAAGAATGAGAGTACTAGGAATTAATAAAAAGATAGAAGGCGAAAGCGAGTAAGAGTAAGGAAAGAGAAAGAGAGCGAGAGAGAGAGAGAGAGAAAGAGAGAGAGAGAGAGAGAAAGAATGAAATAGAGAAAAAGAAAGATAGAGAGAGAAAGAATGAGAGTACTAGGAATAAATAAAAAGATAGAAGGAGAAAGCGAGTAACAGTAAGGAAAGAGAAAGAGAGCGAGAGAGAGAGAATGAAAGAGAGAAAAAAAAGATAGAGAGAGAGAAAGAAAGAGAGTACTAGGAATAAATAAAAAGATAGAAGGAGAAAGCGAGTAACAGTTAGGAACGAGAAAGAGAGCGAGAGAGAGAGAGAGAATGAAAGAGAGAAAAAGAAAGATAGAGAGAGAAAGAATGAGAGTACTAGGAATAAATAAAAAGATAGAAGGCGAAAGCGAGTAAGAGTAAGGAAAGAGAAAGAGAGCGAGAGAGAGAGAGAGAATGAAAGAGAGAAAAAGAAAGATAGAGAGAGAAAGAATGAGAGCACTAGGAATAAATAAAAAGATAGAAGGAGAAAGCGAGTAAGAGTAAGGAAAGAGAAAGAGAGCGAGAGAGAGAGAGAGAGAGAGAGAGAGAGAGTGAGTGAGTGTGAAAAAGGTAGAGACGTGAACATTGCATAGACTGATACACATAAAATGGCAAGAGAGTAAAAATAGAAGAATGAGAAGTTCAGAGTCATTGAGGCAGAGAGAAAGGGAGATACAGAAAGACAAATAAAGCGAGCGAGAAAGAGCGTTTGTGAGATAGAAATAGATAGATAAATACTGACAGAGTGGGTGAGCGTGAATGGAATTGAAAATTGGGACGATGATAGAGTGACTGCGGTTTTGAGTGTTTTCTTTAATATTTCATATATAATAGATCAATGTATTATCATTACTAAACAAACGATATTTAGATGTTTAATTCCGTCGCACTGTCGTGTATACACGGCGATTTGGCACGCGTATGGGTTGATTCGAGGCGATAATGGCCCTACTATTGTACGTGACAGGCCCTCCGTACACCCTCTCATCGTGCTCAGTGAAATGGAACGTCTTGGCAAAACGGTGGCGGTTGTCTGGGCACCCGGACAAATATCGAAAATGCCTAAGAATTTTTCTAACGTAACTTTTGATGACCGTTGAATTATAATTGTGATGTTTGTATTGGTGGTGATGGGATTATCGGTCGATGGTTGTTGGCATAAGGAAAACGACTTCGAATCTTGGCCGACGTTTCGATTTAATTTTAAATCTTTTTCAAAAAAATTTAAAATTAAATCAGAACGTCGGCCAAGATTCAAAGTCGTTTTCTATATGCCACCAACCATCGACTGATAATCCCATCACCACCAGTACAAACATCACAATTTTTCTAACTAAAGTGTATTAAGATCTGAATGCTCCTTTTTCTGTTTCATATTACACTACTTACACATCCGTTTTTCATGACTCATCAAAAACTGAACGTCCTCAATAATCCATTATATTTACTGGTCTATTGACCAAATTACTTCTTTCAATTAGTTAATCTGTTTATTTAAGTTTTTGGATGAAATGAAAAAGTTAGTGTCACGAGCGAGATTCGAACCCAAGATCTTCGGCTAAATACTCCGCAGCTCTACCACTTGTGCTATCGTGACTTCGATCCGCTCGTGACACTATCTTTTTCATTTCAATTTAAAACTTTACATAAAAATTATTAAGTAATTGAACGAAATAATTTGTTCAATAGACCACTAAATATAATGGAATTAAAGAGTAAAACGAAGTATAGTTCACTAACAGCTCCCCGTGGCCACTTGATAAGTCGCTGAAAATGGAATCCTGCTTACACATTTGAAAAATGAGGGTGTCCGAGTGGATCGAAGTCACGATAGCACAATTGGTAGATCAGCGACGTATTTAGCCGAAGATCGTGGGTTCGAATCCCGCTCGTGACACTAACTCTCATTTTTCAACCAAAACCTCACATAAAAATATTAAGTCCTCAATAATGATTATTTATTTAGAAATCGTGAGATGTAGGTTTCAGAAAAACATTTTCTTTATCGTGCCAACGTTTCGATCTTTATTGAGATCATCTTCAGGGCTCAAAGTGTTTGTCTTCTGTGTAATTGTGTCATTCTTGCGTGTCGTGTCGAGAGTACCCAATGTTTTTCTGAAACCTACATCACACCAGACCGCATCTCACGATTTCTAAATAAATATCGATTAACGGTCACTAATCACCACACAAAATAATGATTATTTGGAGATCGGTGTGATGTAGGTTTTAGATAAACATTTCCTTTATCGTGCCAACGTTTCGATCTTTTTTGAGATCATCTTCAGTGCCTGGGATTTATAAACATTGTTTAAATTATCAAAATACATGTAGGATGTGAAAAAATGAATTTATACAATGATAGAAATTTTAGAGTCAATCAAAATATTTGTTGTCTGTCTTTATGTGTCATTTTTGTGTGTCATGTTGAGAGTGACAGTGAGATATTGATATCATCACATCACACAAAACATAATATAACATATAAAACAATAATTGAATTCCTTTTTCCTAATTATTCCCGTCTATATAATCCTGAGAGGATGATCAGGCCGAACCATTTATGCGTTATAAACATAAAACATCAATATCTGACACTCTCAAGACGACACACAATAATGACACATTTACACAGAAAACAAACACTTTGAGTGAGTACAAATACTTAGAGTCTAAAATTTCTAGCGATGTATAAATTCATTTTCATTGAAAAAGGAATTCAATTATTGTTTTATATGTTATATTATGTTTTGTGTGATGTGATGATATCAATATCTCACTGTCACTCTCAACATGACACACAAAAATGACGCATAAAGACAGACAACAAATATTTTGATTGACTCTAAAATTTCTATCATTGTATAAATTCATTTTTTCACATCCTACATGCATTTGTATAGTTTAAACAATGTTTGTAAATCTCAGGCCCTGAAGATGATCTCAATAAAGATCGAAACGTTGGCACGATAAAGAAAAAACTTCACACCAGACCGCATCACACGATCTCCAAATAATCATTAATTGACGGTCACCAAACACCACACAATATAGTCTAGTACTCAATTACCATTTCTAACTGTAAAAGAAAATTCTCCAAGACGGTTGAAGCGAAAGAGGCCCACTGAGTGAAGATTGACGAAGTTTCAATGTGAAAGAGAATTGTCACTGGGCACCTTCTCCCACAAATTCAGAATATATGAATATATTTGAATAATTCAATAGTAAGTAGTAGTAATAGCAGCTGTAAATATCAATTCAATATAATAAAACAAATTTAAGAAAGGATTAAGCTTGTTGGGAGAGTCGATGTGAGAGGAACAGATACATGGATAAATAGAGAAAGGGAGAGAGAGATTTCTTAGTTAATTGATTAGGCTATTACAGGTTAAGAATCTAGGATCTGAAGGTTTTTAACAGTGAAACTTTTGTACCGTAAATCAATCATTCACTTATTATTGAACAGTTATAATTCTACAAAAAGTAAGAAATTTAATAACACTCATCATGACCACATGTGTACAACGATGCAACGAAAAGATTTTAGAAAAGATCGGATAATTCCATCTTAATTCGGCACACTTTCCGCTAATATCAGATACCGTTAATAGTAATAGGTGACGAGAACTCCGAGGCTCGCCTTCGTGTTGAAAAATAATAATGGAATTTTTTGGAATTTGTTAACCGCTTAGGTGTTGACCAAGAGCCCGTCGAGTTCGTTGTCCTGGTGAAAAGAAGTTGGGAACAGTGACGATTTTTACAATCTATAACTAAAATTTGATGCCCTGAGAGAGAAATTTTGATAATCAGGGGATAACAACGATCTGAAATTTGCAATCCTAGAGGATAATTGACTACACGGCATTGCAGCTCAATACCTAATTGGTTTATCTATGTCATTAAAAAAAAGGAACAAACCTGCTTTATGAATATTTAATACTTTTTGGCTTGTCGAAAAGTCTGAAAAATCGAATAAACTTTAAAACGTCGGTAAAATTGTGATTTCCCTATTAAACTAATAATCTTTTTAATTAAAATTCAAAGAAAACACTTCCCTTGGTAATCAATATATATAATTTTTATAAAATGCACCTTTATTTACAAAATATCGGGAAATTTTAGAAACCTAACATCGGAAAACATAAATAGACCCTATATCTGAAGGCCAAATCGCTATAAGATTTCTCAAAGTCAATTAAAACTAATTAAAGAATAACATTTTATTTATTAATTTCCTTCCATCTTAAAAAAAATCAATGGGAAACTAACTGCTGATATAATTTATGGGGTTGTGATCTTATAATTGTTAGGGATTGAGGAATGTGATGATGTCATCTCGACCGACCCCGCTGAGACCAGTCGGTGCCGGTCTTTGATTCTGATATTTGTAGTATGAAAACAAGCCTTATTCCAGTAAAACTAGCCTAGGGGTTTTCATGATAGTATAAAATTAATTGAATAATGATAATTCGTTCATTGCCACTAAGAAGTCAATCGCACACTTTTAGGTTATATTCCATCATACTGCGGACACAGGACACATGTCATGCTGATCATACCAAACTTCACATATTTAATGATTTTGAACTTTAGTGCGGGATCATGAACCATAAGTTCATGATAGTTTAGGCACTATCATTTCGATCTGCCTATTATCGCAGGTGTGGAGGTCTGAAAAGTTCGGTAAGCCAAAATAATCGGTAACGACCAAACTAATCATTTAATGACTTGAGGATTAAAAGTAAGTAATGTAATTCCTGCCATGCAAGAAGGCTTAACGTCAAAATACTCATTGGGTGACGCGGTCGAGGGGTCAAAAAATTTTACAATATTTTCTTCAAATTATTCACAGTTAAAAAGCCATGGGCTATGCGGGATTCGAACCAAGGACCGCTAGGCGGCAAATACGAGTCGCTCTCTCCAACCACACAGCCACGCGGTTCTTCTGATGTTCCATTTTGGTATATTTATGGTTTTTTATAAAATACAGAAAGTAATTCGTATTGTTTGATATAAGTAACCTTTAACATTGATATGAGCGGTTATTTGTCTTAGTTGTTAAATCCCTTTTTTTGTTAACAGTGTCGGCATCGTCTTCCATGCAGCTTTAATTTGGAAGGAAGTTTACATCTAATATATTTCATAGTAAATTATTTTTCTTTAATACAGCAATAACAATATTAAATATGTATGTTGATACCAATGCTACCTCCTCGGGCAAGCAATTACGCTGGTTACTAGAACACTACTAAAGGTTTAGTACAGCCCGGATAGTTGATAAAATCACCTGATGGACTTGTATATTTAATTATTTTATTAATTATGTGTGGGATGTTTACGGGCCGACGAACAGGTGAGGTTACTGCCAGCCCTGGTTCTTTTTTTGGTTTTTCACTGGTATTTTTCAGTAGCCGTTTGACCGTCTCGATGACTGACTCCCTGCTCTCATAAGATAACTAAATCGATATCGTACAATGTTTCTGAACTGTACCTCAGGTTGTCAACTACAGAACAGAAATAAAACATACAATACAAACGCGTACATGACTACCCGATACGAACATACAAGTCCTTGCTCGGGGCGGGGTTAAGCCCACCCCATTCACGCTAATAAATTACTTTTACCCTCCAGACGTCGACCATTCACCCCAGAGTACTCGATATTCCTCACAGAGGGGTTAGACAACCCCTACATATTAGGGCATATTATTATATATTCAATTATTGTGTTATTAATGTTTTTAAGTTTATTAACATTGTTTTTATTGGCAAAAAATTTGTTGAAAAATGGCAAAAAGGTGGGAAAATTCGAGAGGTGAGGTTGAGATGGGATCGAAGTCACGATAGCTCAAGTGGTAGAGTAGCGGCGTATTTAGCCGAACGTCGTGGGTTCGAATCCCGCTCCTGACATTGACTTTTTTATCTCAACGAATACCTTCCATAAATATTAATTAATTGAAAAATATTAATTGGTCAATCGGACCAACTGCAATGGATTTTATTGTTTTTATTATAACCTTCTATTACAGAGAATAAAATCACGATAAAAGATCTTTTACATGTAGTTAGTTCAAATCTGATCCCTTACATTCTGTCATTTCTCACGTTTATCTTTCAAGTCATTCTCAGTTGTTTGGATTTAAAAGAAAAAGCTTTTGCTTAAACGGCTTCTTCGATGACTTAGCTCACTCAGTCAATGATCTTTTAGCTTGAAAGTAGATAGGGCCTTACTTTGGTAATATTTTTATTGCAACGCAAATTTACTTCTATGTGAACAACTTTTTTCACTTTTGATCTTTTTACTCACAAATACTTTTTATCTTAACGGATCCAAGCTTTCAAATTTTGCTTCAATCAATAGGATTTTTGAAACTGGGCGGTTTATCACAGACAGACGTACATCAGGTTCAAAAGGTCTGATGGAACGGAAATAACATGTTTGTACTTGTACTGTCATCTGGTTGTTTTATCTTGTTAACATTCCATCGATTTCCGTTATGGTCTGAGGGTCATCTGGTGGCATCATCCTTGGGCCGAAAAGGACGAAAGGAGCGAAAATTGCAACTCTTAGTGTTTTAGGTACGGTTAATCAACAAAAACGTTTGTTGATTAATAAGACTAAGTCTGCTTATCTTAATGTCCATTCAGCTTTCGGATTATTTACGTTTGTTGGATTTATCTTGCAACTTGTTTTGGTATGACCAGTGGTCTTGGTTCACAAAGGTCTAAATGAACAACATCCAATTTTTTCCTCTTTGGATCTCAAATATGTAATTAAAATTTGAAATCTGGCCTATTTATTACTTTATATTATTTATATTTAAGTTAAACGCCTATCAGATTTGACATATGACCCAAAACAAGCGACAATAGGTCAACATTCGACTGTTTTTCACTGTTCCAGGTCAAATACTTAACTTTTGCAATTTACTAATTGTTAAAGCGTTGTTTAAAAAACAAGTAGGACAAGAAGAAGTCAGTATGACTAATAAAAGAATCTTGTTAACGGTCATTATCGAGAAGATATGACCAGAAGGTATTTTTCAAGAGTCTCGAAACTTCACACGTCCGTGGTTCGATCCAACCAGATAACCTTTGATCCGCCTAATCTCGCTATAAATTTTCATTCGTCTTATAAGTCGTCTGTTGTCTCAATCGTAATTAATCGGTGTTACACAGATTTTGAAAAATTTCAAAATATACTTGGCATACTTAATATTTCAAATATACTATTGATGATCTGAAGATTTGTAAATTTCATGGACTACCATTGTGTGTTTAATCTTGGCCTTTTACTGTAATGAATAATTTGTATAAAAATGATTTTGTTATAAATTGTCTTCATGTTCAATGTTTTGATCCAAGGCTCAACAGAAAAACTTTGGTTTGAACATTAATGGGTTTTTTCGTTGCCAATTGTTGACTTTTCTAAGTTAGTACTGCTCTGAAATACTTATAGTAAAGATGTTCACATTATATTCTGTGGATTACCTGCTAAGAAGACTCCAGGATGTGACCATATCATTGGAGAAATATTTAGAAAAATTGCAGGAAACGGGGTTAGTTAAACTATCATACTTGGGCCAATATAATGGTAGAGGATACATGGTAAACAAGATGGGACAATAGTTTATCAAAGGTAGATTAACCCACGAGATTTTCCCCAGTATTAGTTCCCGGAAAAGCTCGACTTGGTATTGACCCGATTTCTGGATTAGCCAGGTAATGACGGAAAATAGAAACTTTAATTTTTATCATTATCGATTCCACAAAAACGACGAACTACTGTGCACAAACTGTCCGACCGATGATAACGCAAAACACAGACTGTTGCATTGTCCTCTCTATAATAGGCATAAAAAAACCGCTCAAAACATCCTTTAAAAATAATTGGCCTCCAGACTTAAACAAATTAGTTTGTGATTAAGAAAATTTCAAATTATTTAAAATCTTAAGTCCAAAACTAACAGGCACATAATTTGCTGACATAAAAAATCTTTTTTCTATTGCAAATATTGCATACTCCCTATTAAAACTTATTTATTGATTACTTTTCGTATATGTATTCCCTTCCCTTATATACAGTATTTATCTAACTTTTTTTAAATTAATTAATTTTTTTAATATATTTTGCATTGTATAAATTCACTTTTCCACACCCAAAATGTAATTGTGATATGTAAACAATGTTTGTAAATCCCAGGCCCTGAAGATGATCTCAATAAAGATCGAAACGTTGGCACGATAAAGAAAATGTTTTTCTGAAACCTACATCACACCAGACCGCATGTCACGATTTCTAAATAAATATCGATTAACAGTCACTAATCACCACACATCACCATACATTTACTTTATTTATTTATTATTTATTCATCTTCCTAGTCTTAATATATGTATATACTCAAATAGATGGTACATTTTGGGCTGTTTACTTCTATTGAACTAACTTGTAAAATTTATCATATGTAAACATCATTGAACAACAGTGTAAAGAAGGAAACAGCAAAGGGAACCCCCTTTGTAAGTAGATTATTATTATTATTTAAAAAAAAAACCTTTCCTTCCCCTGGTCACACCTTCCACCAAGGTAAGGCTAGGAGAAGACGTTAAAGTAAATTTAAACTTCCTAAATTCATTAATTATTTAATAGATTTTGTGATCCTAGTCCTCCTAGGTCTCCCTGTGGTACGGCGAGGTGGTCGGTGGGTAAAAAAACTATCATACTTGTTTAATGCTGAATCGGACTGAAATGTTTTCAGCACTGGAAATTCACCATCGTCATCATGATAGGAAAACGGGGAAAACCGCCGAACGAGGTCAAATGGTGTAGACCGGTATCGCTACTACCGAGTCTCTAAACTTTTCGAAACGTTATTACTAAAATTAATTGTAGAAAAAAAAATCACCCCTGTACATTTGGATTTCGAACAAACCATCCAAAAATAGACTAAATTCACCGAGTAACGGACGTAATGGAAAAATCACTCGAAGAAAAACTGTTTTATTTTGGTATCTTTAATGTCTCTCATGTTTTTGACAGTCTGGTATGAAGAACTCATTTAATAAAACTTAAAGGGGTGCTATCAAAACAGTATGCATGTCTTTTCCTTCCCAACTGACTGATAATTTAGATTCAAACGAGAAGACCAATATTCAGAACTAAAACCAATAACTTCAGGAGGACCACAAGGTAGCATTTTAGTAAAATATCGACCAGTTTTCACTCACGAACACTCCTGATCAACTCATGATCTTGAAGAATAAAGAAATCTCGTTGCCATGCCACCTATTTTAAGACCATCATGTGAGTAAAACAACCTTAAATATGTGTACAGATTGACATATTAAAGTTTTTCAGGCGATCTCAAATTTCCTTGAAGACCGAGTCAGTCTTAACCAAAAGTGCAACCTCGTCCCTGAGGCGTTCCCCTCGTTATCAAAGACCTGTTTTTAAATTAATAAGACCTTCTTTAAGCCCATTGATCGGTTATTGTTAATTTTGAGGGCCCCTTCCTGAAGAAAAAAGGTTTGCCACTGTTCATACTGAAAACAGAAACTTCGTTAAGTAACAAACGTCACGGCATTTTTAAGTCATATTATACAAGTTTATGAGCCTTCGGTCCATAAACAGATCAAAGAATTAATGTCTCTATATAGAAAGACCGATTTAGACCCAACATTGCCAGCTTTTTATTATTCTCTAACTTTAACTGTTTTAACTGACAAAAGAGAAGCGAATTTCCGTTCTAACTTTAGATTATTCTTATACAACGCTTTGTCACAAAATTGTTACTAATTTTTTATAAATGTGTTAGACAGTTGTAAAGGACAAACTACTTTTAGATAACCTGTATTCAATTTTAAGTGCTAAAAAAGTCAGTATCACGAGCGGGTTTCGAACCCACGACCTTCGGCTAAATACGCCGCTACTCTACCCCTCGAGCTACCCTGATTTCGATCCTCTCGGTACCAACTCTCCATCTCAACCTACAACCGTTCAAATTTTCCATCTTTTTGCCATCTTCAAATGTCGTGTAATCAGGATTCGATTCTCAGCGACTTTTGAAGTGGCCACGGGGAACTATTTAGTGAAGTGATACTTCTTTTACTTATTAAATATTAATCCATTTACGTTTTAGTGGTCAATTGACCAAGTTACGTCTTTCAATTAATTTTTCTTTCTATGTAAGGTCTTGGTTGAGATAAAAAAGTCAGTGTCACGAGCGGGTTTCGGGTTGTAGAGGGTCGTGGGTTCGAATCCCGCTCGTGACACTGACTTTTTTATCTTAACCAAGACCTTACATAGAAATAATAATTAATTGAAAGAAGTAACTTGGTCAATTGACCGCTAAAACGTAAATGGTTTAAGTGCTAAATTGTCAAATTTCCAAATGCAGTATTTTATTTGTACATTGAGTATATCTTTTTGAAACTTGCTGAGAGGTTTGCATGTTTGATGTTGCATGCAACGAGGACTTAGGAATGTTGCGACAATCGGTCTTCAAGGAAAACTTAAATATGCCAATCTGTAGACATTTTTAAGGTTGTTTTGCCCTGATGGTCACCTTAAAAAAGGTCGAAATTTTGGCAGTGGCAACTACATTTGCTTTCTTCTTCAACAAACAGCATACCAGGCCCAATACTTTACTTGTTATACCAGTGATTTTCCAAAATGATTGAGTAAAAATTACAACTTGCATTTATTAGGTTTCGTGGTCCGCTTGACCAAATAACTTATTTTCAATTAATTAATCTTTAATTAAGGTTTTGGTTGAGATGTCCAAGTAGATCGAAGTCACGTTACCTCAAGTGGTAGAGTAGCTGCGCATTTAGCCGAAGGCCGTGGGATCGAATCCCGCTTGTGACACTGACTTTTTTATATCAACCAAAACCTTAATTAAAGATTGATTAATTGAAAAAAATTGCAACGTTTGAAAATGACAAATGGGTGATTTTTAGGAGGATGGACCAAGCTTGTAACAAAATATAAGAAATGGACAAAAATGGAAAATCAGGCTTAGTTGACTGTTCATTCATTTCGTTCATGTTTTTAAGTATGAAAGGATGGAGTTAAATGTTTTGACTTAACCGATATGTAATTATTGATTAAAATTAGTTTTAATAGGTTTGCTCGAATACATAGTATAGTTTTCTCATTATGTTTTTTATTATGTACTAAACCAATTTTTTGATTATTTTTTTGTTAGTTTGTTGGTTAAAACACCAGATAGATCTTTAAAATAAGTCAGTATGACTAATATAGGAAACTCGCTGTCGGCTGTTGAAAAAGAGGTGGGACGGAAAGACACAACGCCCCAGGGGAGAGTCGGCACCGGCACCGGATTGTCTGCCCATAAAAATGTCTGCCGTCAGAAATTTTCCGTTCATCAAAGCCGGTCGGTTTTCTAATGCAATCCCTGAGACGTTCCCCCTTCTGGGAACTGCTCCGATCACCTGACCGTCTAATTGCCTCATTCGTCACTCATCCACCTCTTCCATTTCCTTCTCGGCCAGTCGGAAGAAAAAGGATTGGGGGCTCGGCGATTGACGTCATCCTCGAGGTACTAACGCCTCCGGACATACCTAGACCCTGCCTTTTCTCCACCTTTCTATATTTCAATCCAGGATTATTCCACAATCCAAAAAATACAGTTGCATCTGGTTAGAAGAAAAAACAACTTTATTCAAACCATTCAAGCTTTAACATCTCACTTAAAGACATCCCACTGCCATTTTGGGTATCATAAATGTCATAATAATAATTTTATTTGCCGTACAATTATAAAAATATGCTATACGAACAATATCTCTTATGTAACTACATCCTCCAGAAGGAAACATTATAAGTTGAGGTCAGGAATCGCGTAGTATATATTATTAGTATATTAAACACAATATAAAAATAAATTATTAATGGTATAAAGAGACAAGAAATAATATCTAAATTTAACTAATATCAAAAAATTAAAACACCTATAAAAAATTGTTGATTAGATTGATAAGCGAATGGGGTTACTTATTGGGTCCGTCTTCACTCGCTAGTTTGTTGAATTACTCAAACGGGTTACGTCATTGCGTCATCTTCAATGAGGAACGAAAAAGCATAGTGCCACTCAGTTAGTTCCTTATTGAAAATACCTTAACGAATTTGAGTCATTGAACAAACCAGCAATTGATTACGGACCCAATCAGTGACCCTATGCCGGAGTAGCATCAGTTATTTTATAATTTACCAAAATCATTTTCATCACCGTTAGTCCATAATTATTCAGAAATCGTGAGATGCGGTCTGGTGTGATGTAGGTTTCAGAAAAACATTTTCTTTATCGTGCCAACGTTTCGAATTTTATTGAGATCATCTTCAGGGCCTGGGATCAATTACAATGATTACAATAACATAAAAAAGGGACAATAAAAATTGTGAACCATCAAAGCAGAAAAATTACGATGATTTTTTCTGATTTTTTATTAGGTTATGCAACTTTCGTATTGTTTATCTTTATTGGTTTTGTTTGGTCTATAGACTGAAGGTATTTTGTGAAAATTTTCCGTTCTGTTGNTCAGAAAAACATTTTCTTTATCGTGCCAACGTTTCGATCTTTATTGAGATCATCTTCAGGGCCTGGGATCAATTACAATGATTGCAATGTTTGTAAATCCCAGGCCCTGAAGATGATCTCGATAAAGATCGAAGCGTTGGCACGATAAAGAAAATGTTTTTCAGAAACCTACATCACATCAGACCACATCTCACGATTTCTGAATAGTTATCAACTTAATACAAAAACTTAAAAGAATTAACTTTTCGTGACTTAAGTCTAAAAATGAAATTATTCTTAGTACGGTACGAGTTAAAGTAATTAGGTAGTAATTAATTAGTAAAGTAATTGATAAATATGATTACAATTAATTAAGGTTTTTAGATGAGATAAAAAAGTCAATGGCACGAGCGGGATTCGAACCCACGATCTTCGGCTAGGTACGCCGCTTCTCTACCACTTGAGCTATCGTGGGTTCGAAACCGCTACTCGACCACTTGAGTTATCGTGGGTTCGAAACCCGCTCGTAACACTGACTTTTTTATCTTAACCAAGACCTTATATTATTAAGACCTTATTCGTACATGGGATTCCACAAAAATAAACATAGAGAACAACATAAACAGAAAAATTGGACAACATATCTACAAAAAAAATTCAAATGACAAAAAAGAAAAATTCTACGTAAAAATCAAACAAAACACATAAAAAAGGGACAATAAACATAGTGAACCATCAAAGCAGAAAAATTACAATCATTTTTTCTGATTTTTTATTAGGTTATGCAACTTTCGTATTGTTTATCTTTATTGGTTTTGTTTGGTCTATAGACTGAAGGTATTTCGTGAAAATTTTCCGTTTTCGTTGTTCTTTATGTTTATTGGCTCGTTTTTTATGGGACAATAAACATAGTGAACCATCAAAAACAGAAAAATTATGGTGAGTTTTTTTCTGATTTTTTATTAGGTTTAAGTTTGGTTTTGCAACTTACGTATTGTTTATCTTTATTGGTTTTGTTTGGTTTGTAGAGTGAAGGTATTTGGTCAAAATTTTCCGTTTTGGTTGTTCTTTATGTTTATTGTCTCTTTTTTATGTGATTTGTTTGATTTTAATAATAAAAAACATAAAAAACAACATAAATAGAAAAATTGGACAACATATCTACAAAAAGAAAATTCAAATTACAAAAAAGAAAAATTCTACGTAAAAATCATACAAAACACATAAAAAAGAGAAAATTAAACGTAGTGAACAATCTAAGCAGAAAAATTACGTTAATTTTTTCTGATTTTTTATTAGGTTAAAGTTTGGTTTTTCAACTTTCGTATTGTTTATCTTTATTGGTTTTGTTCGGTCTGTAGAGTGAAGGTATTTTGTCAAATTTTTCCGTTTTGGTTGTTCTCTATGTTTAGTGTCTCTTTTTTATGTGATTTGTTTGATTTTTACGTCGATTTTTTTTATTAGGCTAAGTAAGGTTTTACAACTCCTGCATTTATATACATATATGTCTATATATATATTTTATATATATAACACCTTGTGTTTAGACCTCTAGTCGGTCGATACGAGTTTAAGTAATTAGTAAAAGTTAATGGTTTTAAAACATGCTTGGAAGAAACTTAAGAAACAATTTAAATCAAGTATTGTATAGTTTTATCGTGCAAAATCCTCTATTTTTGTTTAACAATATTTTGATAAGTGCATTTTGAATTATCAGTCATTACTAAGTTCATACTCGGCAAAAATTAAGTATAAAAATATATAATGAATGCCATTCATAATTTGTTTTTCTTAGGCTATTCTTACATTGGAACTACGGCTACGATTACGGACAACTTACTGCCAATTGCATCAGTCACTCGTTCATTATTTGAACCAAGTTCAGAGAAGGGAGAGTTGCACCATCTGGTCAACCGTTCGGCTGATCCTAATTCAGTAGTTACTATTACTGGTTGTAGTTTCTCTGTACGGTTGAAGCTAGTGATAGTGTTTATTTATTGTTTATATTGGATGTGGTACCACTGTTTTTACTTATTCTTTCCTTGATATGTCGGACAAAATATTTGCCATTCTGCAGCCTTTACAGAATCTATTATTGTCCAACTAGTTTTAGTTGGTTTTGCTTTTAAAAAATTTAAAAAAATGGATTTGAAGTTGATGCTAAAATTATTAGAATTTTATCGTTAAGTATTACATATCTTTTTAATTGTCTGACTGCAAAATCCAAAATGGGGCGTCGGTAGCCGCACCGGTTTAGGCATTGACACGGCGCTCATCGCTGCAAGGTAAAGGTCTCGGGTTCGAATACAGCGGCCCTGCATTTCAACCCGACGTACTTACAAATGGGTTTCTTTTTTTCAAAAACACCGGCACCCCGAATTTAAAAAAAAAATAAAAATTAAAAAAAAAAGTTCGACGGAATACTTAATGTCATAGTTCTTAGTGGTGTAACTTAATATTATGGGCTTTCCACCTCCAATTTATGCAAAGAACAAGTCAGTATATAAATCCGATACCGTTATGGGTAGGGATAAAAGAGGCTGCCACAAGGCCTTCTCCACCTCGACCTGAGTAGACCTATGTGCACCCTTGTTCGACCGTTAATAATAACCCTAATTTTCATCCTACCTCACCGATACATACTATAAACTCACACATTATTTCATTAAAAGCGGTTTTCTTTCACTTAAGTTCTATTAAGATTGAAAAATCACCTGGAACTGACTGAACTTCTATATCATTGTAGATTTGTCTTGGCCCCTTTTCTTCAACAGCTATTTAATTTTTCCCTGGAGCAAGGTGTTTTTCCAGATTTATGAAAAATATTGTTCATTATCCCGATGTATAAATATGAAGAGAGAAATGATGTAAAAAAAACTACAGCCCAGTATCCATCCTAAAATATTTAAATAGCATATAATACAAAATATATGTTCAGAACAATTATACATCCATCTCAGCATGGATTCAACAGATTCATTAAAGGTCCTCCACCCTAACTAATAATACTAAAATAATATCTAAGGAAATTGAAAAATGGAAAAAGGTTTATATTATCTACACAGATTTCTCAAAGGTATTCGACATACTTGACCATAAACTACTAATTTTGAAAACTTAAAGCAGTAGGTTATCAATAGTCTTCTCTTATCACGGCTTTCAAACTATTTGCCACATCATCTCCAAGTAGTCAAAATAGGAAAATATCAAATCTGGGTCAATTATGTGTACAATGTGTTCCACAAGATTCTCATCTTTTAGCTCTATTCTTTATGAACGTCGTTCTCTTCATCTCATCAACAAACTCGTACTTTTAACTAGTGGTAAAACTATGAAAAGTCTGTTCCAATGTGAAAGCCAGCAAGTTGTCCAAAATTGCAGTCCTCGAAGACGAGATTCACTGCTAAGTATTAAATATTAGGTCAAATTTTAAATACCTACTATAGTCTAGATGTAATATCTGATATATTAAATTAAAAACATTATTTTATAAAAAGACAGTCTAGTCATGTTTAAATAATTATTTTTTTAATTAAACAAATTATACGGCAATAATCACGATTTGACATTAGTTGTCAATAAAACGAAAAAAATATAAGAGCTATTATCTTAACACTTTTGTTTTACAGTTGTTTTGACTGTTAAAACTCTACTTTTGTCATAAAATTAATAAAAGGATTTAAACAACTGCTTCAGAATTTACAAATGTACTGCTTTGTATAAATCAAAGTTTTTGCAATAGAAACTTAGAGTGAAAAAGCAACATTAATTCACTCCTCTCTATAGTGTTTTATAAGGGGGAAATAATTACAAAGAATGTCTTTGTTTTATTAATTATATTTTAATGAGTCCTTCCATCTCGTATAACCTAATTTTCCTTCCTTTTATATCTATTATGAAACTGTTAGTTGAACGAGTCCCTTTTTGTTAATTTAATCATAGAATATTGCAAGTTTTGAACGAATTACACAGGCAGGGGGATGTATCCTAGGGTTGGTTTTAATAGTGAATAGTTCCTGATATTATTATTTTTTATTTAAACAATGCTGATTATTTTACTATTATTTATTTATTTACGGGCAATAGCCCATATTATTACAATACGTTCATAAAATACAAATAATATTTAAAACATGAAAAACATTGAAATATTAAACATTGACAATAATTACAATTAATTAAGGTTTTTAGTTGAGATGAAAAAAAGTTAATGGCACGAGCGGGATTCGAACCCACGATCTTCGGGGTTGAGATAGGAAGTTGATGTCCGAGTGGATCGAGGTCACGATAGCTCAAGTGGTAGAGCAGCGGCGTATCTNACTGACTTTTTTATCTCAATCAATCCCTTTCATAAATATTAATTAATTGAAAAATATTAATTGGTCATTCGGACCACGAACTGTAATGGATTTGATACCAATGATTGAATAAAGTAAACAATATTTGGGATTTGACTATATGACGCACTAAATTGTGCATGAAAAAAATGCAAGAAAATTTACTTTTAATAATCTCTCCCTTTCTGAAGAATAGTGGCGAAGGAAGAAAAATAAAGATTATTAAGTAAAATTATTCAAAGGAGTTCAATTTTAATTTAAAGCATAAAAAAATTTAATTTTGCTTTTTTATTAATTAATAAATAAATTTAATAATTAATTTTTATATTTGTGTCTACTAAACACAGAAGGGGCTATATTCACATTAAATATGTTTGTATATATAAAATAATGATCGAGCATATTTTAAATTGTAGAAAGTTTCGCTTTTATAAGCAATATTTTTATGTATCAACTGTCTTGGGGTTTTGAGGCACCGTAGAGTGCATAGATCGCTGTTCGGGTACCTCAGGGCGAGATTTTTAAATGTATGTCGTGTTTGTTGTGTTTGTGTTTGGTTTATGTTAATTTATTAGAACGTAATTTATTAGTGTGAAAGGACGTGGTTGCTTAACCCGCCCTGAAGAATATCGAGTCTAGGATGAAGGTTTGACGCCTGGAGAAGAAAAGTAATTTATTAGCGAGAAAGGAGTTGGTTCTACCTCGCCTCGAGAATTATCGACTGCTTTGGGGGAGTAAATGTGACCAGATCATATTTAAATCGGGTGATCTGTTAAAATTAAAACATACATACCCTAAAATTACATAATAAAAATATGTTTTGTATTTGGCTTTAAGAAACTGATGAAAGGCTAAAACCTTGATTAGTATAGTACAGAAAAATGTTTTTGTTTACTTCTCGACCGATGTAAACAGTTATTTCTACTTTATTTACATAGTTTGTTCAAACGCTAAATGTGGGATAGTGTATCTGTGGCAAAGTTACACTATACACAATAATCCGAGCGGTTTTTTTTTGTTGATACATGTGTCGGTGGAATTTCATGACTCATTTCACAATCAGTGTCGGGCTATTGAACCCCACCGTTATGAAATTCGAATGTTCCCTCAGAGATGAAAATCGTCAAAAGAAGTGAAAAAAGGCTATAGATCATAGGTTGAACTAGGCATCCTGGACTAGGTATTCCAAACCCCATGATGATTGGGCTGTTTCTATATTGCTACATCATCTTTTTTTTTCTTCGACGATTTTGTTTCTACGATTTAACGGCTTTAACAAACACCTTTATTTTTGTTTCCTGCAAGTTCGATCCAAGTTTTTGGAACTGTGCAGTAACTTGAAAGTTTGATTTGCATTTGAAGGTTAAATAAAACATAAGTGACATAGTAAACAATAACAGTCTTTCCTATTTTAATAATTGAATTTTTAAAATATAGAATGATTGGAGATCGTGAGATGCGGTCTGGTGTGACGTAGGTTTTAGAAAAAAAATTTCTTTATCGTGCCAACGTTTCGATCATTATTGAGATCATCTTCAGGGCCTGGGATTTATAAATATTCTTTAAATTTTAGAAATACATGTAGGATGTGAAAAAATCATTAACGGTCACTAAACATCACCCAAAAATATAGAATTTTTAATTTGTATATACCATAATTTCTAAATGGCATCTAATGAAAGGAAAATAATGAATGAACGTGATAAAACCTTAGATTGGCATATTTTGCGCAACAATGGGACAGTGCGTAGATTTTTCTAGCTGAACGTGAAATTTTTCCGTCTTGATATCCGGGACGATTAAAACGGAAACCGTCTAGATCCGGTTAGCTGATGCAACACGGAGTCGTAGGAAGTCATAGGAAAGGGGTGTCAACTATCCATTCGAATCAATTGAATTTCTTACGCATCGTTGAACTATCATGGGATTAGTTCAGGGACTGTTTGACGTTTTCTATTTAGGCGCAAGAAGACGAGAAGGGAAAAAAATATTCCCACATGGTCCACACCGGCCACATAAAACGACATCCCGACTTCCTGCGTGCATGCACTGAGCCACGTTCACGGAAAGACTCGTTTTTTAAACGTGACATTAAAAATTGGAAAAAGTGAAGAAGAAAAATGTAGGTTCACTTTCCAAGACTGTTTTGAAACATAATGACGATTAAAAAGATAATCTCACCAAAAGATAATTTATAAGCATCGTGAAAGACATATTCTTATTAAATCAATTATTCAAGATAAACTAACATTATGTGACTTGATTTGACATTAACTATACAGCGTAATTCAATACTAGCACGACAAAGTTCGTCAGATGTTTCTACAAAATTCTCAAATACAACAAAAAAGCTCGTATGAACCGTGGTCCGATTCTCAACCCTTTCGCATATATTCAACATTTTATGTTTTCCTCAATTATCTACTGTTTTTATCATAAATCTACTCAATCTTGAACTATTAATTTTTAGAAAAATAAAAAAATGTAAATAGCGTTAAATTTGCTTTAAGAAAGCACATTTCTCGAACTTCAAATTTAATTATTAATTAAAAAGCACAAACTTTTGCCACAAAAATTAAAAAAACTAAATTCAAGGTACAGCTTGGCAAATTTTATAACAACCTTCTTCGTTTAGTAAGCTCTCTAGAGGTATTCCACTTTTCTTTAATTACGCCGAAATGCAGACATTCTATGCTAAATGGGACAAAACTGGTGACAGTGTAGAAAAGGGGAAGTGGAGGTTAATTCGACTTTTCGCCCTTGGCAAAATTTATTTTTCAACTTTAACTTCATAAAAAAGCACAAAAAGAAAGAAAAATTAAAACGAAACACATAAAAATAGATAGGCAATAAAAATAGATTATTTAGAATGATAAAGATAGATTGATTTTATGTTGAATTCTTTTCTTTTTCCACAAAAATAAAAATACAAAAAGAAAATTCAAAGGACAAAAAGAAAAATTCAACGTAATAATTAAACAAAACATACTAAAAAAAGAACAATAAATGTAGTGAACAAGCAGAAAAATTACGCTGTGATTTTTTAGTAGGTTAAGGTTTGGTTTTGCAAAATTCGTATTGTTTTTCTTTGTTGGTTTGTTTTGATTTATTGTCTCTTTATTATGTGACTTGTTTGATTTTTGCGTCGATGTTTTTTTTTTTTGCTTTTTTTATTAATATGAAAACGAAATTGACGAGCGAGTTAATTAAGCTTTAAGTTCTACACAGATGCATCTTTTAAAAACTAGCTTTTAATGTATAATTTTGTATGTATAAATAAAATCATTATTGACTACACACAGAATATAACAAATATTCATTCATTGAAATTGGTATACTAATGTACTGTAGTAAATACTCTACTCAACTAAGAGAGAAAGAGAGAGAGAGAGAGAGAGAGAGAGTGTTAGAGAGGTATATAGAAAAAGAGAAAAGATGGCGAGAGCGAGTTATAAAAAGAAGGGAGAGAGAGATATGGTCAGAACGAGTTATAGAAAAGAGAGAGAAAGAGAAAGGGGGAGAGAGAGAGGCGTGGAATAAGAAAGAGAGATAAAATTTACAAAATAGAAAAGAGAAAATGAAAGAAGAAATAAGGATAGAGAGAAGAAGCATGAAGAGAATGTGAAATAATAAAATGAAAGAATAAGAAAAAAGAAATGAAAACAAAGTGAGGAAGGAGATATGTGTGAAAAACAAAGAAAATATGAAAGAAGGCGGAAGAAAGAGAGAAAGATTTAAAATTAAAGACACCGTGAATAAAATCAGAATCAATTTTAGAATCTGGTATTTTTCTATTTTTTAATGAACCATTTAGTTTTTCAATTTCGGTCATGTTAATGTTTACAATAAACTTTGATTGCTGCTTTTAAATTAGGATGTACACGAATTTTTGTTCTCTACCCAGAAAACAAGATGAAAGATAATGAATTTTTCAAATTCCTATTTCTTTGTCATTTCGTTTCCCGGTGAAAGTAACGATGCGATAGGAGTGTTTAATCTATTTTTCACACTTCTTTCTAATTAAATTTGTTACGAAGTTATGTAAAATTTCTACTACGAAGTTAAAATGGGAATTTATGTTTTTTCAAATTCCATATTCAAAACCCTTCCACAAGGTTTTATTTGTATTTACATTTTTTTTTGTATTTGGACAATTTGAAATCGTGATTAAAATTTGGAAAAATATATGTGCTTAAATTGCTGCTTTTTAAAAGAGTGACAAAGGGACGAGTATTTTTAAAAAATGTTGCAAGTTATTCAACTTCTTTCCTTGCCATTAA
Source organism: Cimex lectularius (assembly GCF_000648675.2). Classification (NCBI taxonomy): domain Eukaryota; kingdom Metazoa; phylum Arthropoda; class Insecta; order Hemiptera; family Cimicidae; genus Cimex; species Cimex lectularius. Next base: position 2,395,454 of record NW_019394219.1, read on the forward strand.
AAAATTACTAAATTAAGAAAGGTCATTATTGGCAATTTTTTGCTGTAGCTAGCTTTTTTTCATAATCTTCAAGTAACACTTAAATTTAGATAATTTAATCATATAATAATAATAAATAAACTGTTCAATGAAGAAAAGTTTTATGTGATATTACATTTTACACAAATTATTGAACTGAGCCCTAAGCTATTGCAACGAACTTATTTAAATATAAATGTAAATTAATTAAAACACTTATTTGTGTTAATGATACTAATTATTTATTTTCAACACCTACAAATATAGTAAACACATACAAATATATTATATTACAATGATTCATTACGTAGTTTATTCTCTTTTATTGTGAATACTGCAATTAATTAAGATAAAATATTTATTCAATTATTATCGATATTGTAATGTATGTTGTATGCTCTGTAAAATGGTTTAAGCCATGAATGAAAGATTGTTATTATTAAAACACGTTAACACTGGAGGAGTGAATGTTCTATGTTCCTATCATAATTTATTGGCATGAATTAATTTATTAGCAAGAAAGGAAGGGGTTGTTTAACTCTGAAGGCGGGAATGTGACCAGATTTCTGTATTTGTATAGGGTGGTGATGTATATATACGTGTTGAATGTTTTATGTCTATTCTGTAGTTGGCTACCTGAGGAACAAATGAGAGGCTACATTTTAGGATGTCGACTTAGTTTTTATATAAAAGAAGTGTAAAAAGAGAGCTTAAATGGCTGTAGTGTGAAAAATACGCTTGAAAGATCTGAAACTAAGCAACCAAAAAACGCAGAACGCCACATAATTATTATTATAACAAGTTAAAAAATTTCAATGGATGCACTCAACAACTTAGGTACCTAGATTTGAAATTTGTAAAATTTCAACGCAACTTTTGGAATGATACGTATGTAAGGATATTTAATATACTTAGGACTTATTTATAGCACATGCTTATTACTTATTATCTTTATGGTTTAATTTTAGTGGTCACCATTGTACATTGTATGTACTAGGATTAATTTGACATTGAACACTGTTCTGGAAAACTAATTAGACCTGCCTCGAACGATACTATTATTAGCTATTATGCTATAAAGTTTGATAAGTTCGGTTAAGCTATTAAATCGGTTTACAAAGTTTTGCTGGTAATCAAAACAAAATTTTCTTCAATTTTAAGTATTACGTATTAACTTTACACATAAAATATTATCATAGAATGTTTCTATCACTGTTTTTAATCAGAGGAGAAACTGCCAAAACAACATAATAAAATTGTAAATAAATAAACTATATGTTTATTTATTTTTTGAATTTCTTTTAAAGCATTGGGTTGCACAAACAACATACTTCAGGTTTTTCCCATATGTTTTTATAACGTATACAGAACATTTTTTAAGAAAATTTAAGGTTTATAATAGTTTAGAAAAAAAATCATTTTTTCATTCTAATAAAAATAAAATTTTTTCCTTATCAGATAATTTCATTGTAAATGTTTAAAAATAAATTGTCATTAATTATTGAGTTTCCATTGTAATTGAATTAAACTTTATGAACTTTACATTATCTCAACTTTACAACAATTAATTGTCGGAAACAATCAACAATCATCTTGATCAACAAGAACAACAAATTTTTAAGATATAATAACACGAAAAAGATTAAGTTCGTTCTACTTACAATTATAAGTATAAAATATTGTAGATGTAGATGTAATATACGGGGTGGGTAATGCACTGCGCCCTTGAGATTTGACAAGGTAACTTATTAGCGTGAATGGTACAGCTAACCCCAATTACTCCGAGAAATATCGATCTCGAGAAATCTGGTGCAGTGTGAACGAATGTATGAAAGTAACTTATTAGCGTGAATGGTAGGGCTATACTAAATTACCCCGAGGAATTTCAACCGCATTGGCGCATTGTGAATGAATGTGAAACTATTTTATTACCATGAATTGCAGTGCTATCCCCACTTACCCCGAGAAATATCGACCAATCTGGTGCAGTGTGAATGAATGTGAAGGTAACTTATTAGCGCGAATGGCAGAGCTATCCCCAATTTCTCCGAGGAATGTCGTGTTCTCGGTACGGAGTGAATACCAAATTACATCAATAAGTTGGCCAGTGAAACTTGCAAAGAAATTAGAAGGAAGAGTTCTTTTAAGATATGTTGGGAATATCACCAGTGAAAGGGATAAATTAAAAATGTGAAGAAGGTAATTGATAATAAGATAGGTTGAAATCAATTTAAGGAGCAGTTTGTTATTTAATTATTACAAAATGAGTTTTTATCATTAAGGTTTTTAAAAAATATTTCTATCTAATCTAACTGGTTTCAACATAAAAATAATTGCCTTCGATTTAGACTTATGAATTATAAGGCATGATTTTTTATATTTTATTTGATCTTTAAGCATAAATTCAATTAATTTTAGGACATGGTGTATTTTTTATAACTAGATGGAATTAACGTAAAAATTTTGGGTCATGAACCATGATTTTTTTCTTATGGCCTGAGATATTCGGCCAAAGAGATTAATTTGGATTCCTTTTCTTTTTGTACTTCATACTTAACGTTCTAAGGATTATCACCTATTATAAGGATAAGTACATCGTATCTTCTTTATTTTAACTAGTTGAAAGCCCAGGGTCAGACCGACTCTCCTCATCGGCCGACCAGGGCCAAAGGAGACCTGGAAACTTTCGTTTCGTCGCAAGGGATGTTATTCCAACCGAAGGAGTAGGAGCACCCGGACCTGGTGGGGGCTTCTGATCGGGGGTAGTGGGGGGATATAAGGAGAGAGACATCAACCAGCAACATCCAGACCTCGCGCGAACTTCCACCGACGAAGTAAGTAAACTTCAGCAGCCTGCTGGATGCCGGCCGGCTTTTCAACTCATGTGTCAATGTGATTTCAGATGAGAACCTCTGTCGCATACGTCGCCGCCCTTTTCCTCCTTGGCCTCGCTTCGGCCGAAAACGATCCCAACGATGACCCGGCCATCAACTCATCATCCTTGGTACACGACGTAAGTTTTTATTTGATTCCGTTGAATTTTTATTTTATACTGACCAAACATTCCGACTGACTGATAATTGGATAATGGTCAAATTTCTCCGACTTGCTATCTCCCTCGACAGAAATTTGGCTTAATGATGCAATAATGGTAAAAATTGGATCTACCACATACGTGACTATTACATACTCATGGTTACATTTTTGACCCTCATTTATTTTACCTTCCACAATGTGCCAAAAAATTTTCAATGACTGAATAAATTCCACTTTTCTTGAGGTTTTTGATACATCCAAAAATTCGTTTGTGGTTTTAAGCAAGTATTAACATTGTCGCGACTTTTATGACGGAGCATGCCATTTGATTATATGTTTTGACATGATTTCTATTATTAGTATGTACATTTTTTTATACAATAACAACATAAATCTATTTTGGTTATTATTTAATATTTTCATAAAGGAAAATTTGTGTTATAATTTATAGGAAATTATTTTTTAATCAGATTAACTTTCACTTTTTTTATGTTTTTTGAGTCATACTTCTTAAAAATTCGCTTGTAGTTATACACGTATTAAACTTTGCCGCCCCCTTTTTTTACCGACTATGCCGTACTTATGATTTCTAATAATTATGATGTGTACTGCCTTCTAGCAACATAAATCTCTTTTGGTTATTATTTATTATTTTCACATAAAACTCATCCTCTTATAACGAGAGTTCTATTTTTTTAAATAATTCTATGTCATTATATTTTATGTTATGTTAGGAAACTATATTTCTCATGGTGTTATAATTTATAGGAAATTATTTTTTAATCTGGTTAACTTGCACTTTTTTTTACGTTTTTTTTAATCATACTTCTTAAAAATTCTCTTGTAGTTATATATTGTATTATACTTTGCCGCCCTCTTTTTTTTACAGAATATGTCATACTTACGATTTCTAATAATTAGGATGTAAAACTTGTAAAACTGTCTTTTGGCAATAGCAACATTAATCTCTTTTGGTTATTTTTTATTATTTTATATAGAACTCATTCTCTTAGAACGAGAGCTACTATTTTAATTTTTTTTAACAATTTAAACAAAAAACATATTTCTGAAAGTGTTATAATTTATAGGAAATTATTTTTTAATCATATTAACTTTAATTGTTTTACGTTTTTTAATCATACTTGTACGTGCCACTGAAAAAATTCACTTATAGATTTAAACAACTATTAAACTTTGCCACCATTTTTTTAAAGCATACGCCATATTTATGAATTCTAATAATTATGATGTAAAACTGTCTTCGAGCAATACCAACATTAATCTCTTTTGGTTACTTTTCATTATTTTATATAGAACTCATTCTCTTAGAACGAGAGCTACGTTTTTAAATTTTTTTAAACAATTTAAACAAAAAACATATTTCTCAGTGTTATAATTTATAGGAAATTATTTTTTAATCAGATTAACTTTCATTTTTTTTATTGTCTTATATATAACTCATCCTCAATTTTTTAAACAATTATATGTCATTACATTATACATTATAAAATATTTCCTAACGAACACATATTTCTCATAGTGATATGAGCTATACGAAGTTATTCTTTAATCAGTTTTTAACTTAACTAAATTTTGACTTTTTTTATGTTTTTTTTTATTCATACCTCTTAAAAATTCAGTTTCATTCGCTTAGACTCCACTTTTTTCTTTCTTTTTTTATAGAATGTGCCATACTTATGATTTCTAATAATTCGACTCTCACCCGAAGGGTTGTCACTTCCCGAACTTCCCGATGTGCTGCCCCTAGGGTACAACTCACCTACCCAGTTATGCGGCTGATCGCTAGTTTTCCCCTTAAGCCAGATGCCCAGGAGATCGTCGTTTCCCAACCAACGGGGTTAGACTCCAGCGGCGGCTTTTGATAGGTCATTTCAATCCCCAACGCATGGAAACTGTAATCTAGCCTAATATTAACTAAATCCCATAATACAGACGCACAAATAAATACATTCATACGTTGCTATCGACCTACACACAACAGTAATCTAATCTAAATTAGTATCGATGGTGTATTTTTATAAAAATTCTGCGATCAACCCTAAACTACATAGGTAACGCTATATTTCACCGCTCAATGTTAACTGTAATAAATACATGCATTCCCACAAAACACATAAAACAGATGTATAAGCAAAAAAACCCACATCTTCTGAAAAGAGGTACGGGGGCCAAGAAACTCGCTACCGTGACCGAGAATCTTAAATCCGGCGGCATGCTTACACGCTCTCTGTAAGGAGCCAAGGTACAAGCTTCTATTATGAAGAAAACATCCAGCAATCTGCATAAGGGCACGAGCGCGGGCTATAGCCCAGGTTATTATTAATTTTACATAGAAATCATCTTTTAATGTTCTATTTTTTAATAATTCTATATGTCATCATATTATAAATGTGTTTGTTAAGGCAACATATTTCTCATAGTATTATAATTCATGCGAAGTGATTTTTAATCAGCGTAACTTCAAAAAATTCGAAAAAAAATTACAAATTGGTTTATAAAAATGAAGGATTTTCCCGGTCGGAAATCTTTTTCCTCGTCACATATTTATCACATACGCACTAAAGCTTATATTTTTAATTAAATCAATTATTATTATTAATAAAGAACACTAGAATATATTTGGAAAAACGGAGATGTCACTTCAGGCGATGAAATACAAACTGAATCCCTTCTAAATCCATACCCACGCGGATTTTCTTACTGCGAAAATTGGTAAATTGACTCAGATTTTTGTTGTTATTTTAATTAAACAAATGAGAAACGTATAATTCGGAAATTTTTCAAAATGTTGGGATTTTTAATTCTTATTCGTTGATTTAATTATCCATTTTAGCAGAATATTTGCATCTTGCTATATTCTGGCAGATATTGTAATTATTATCTAGTAAATATATATCGTATCAGAAATCGTGGTAAAAATGAAAAAATAGGCCATATACCAATATGGTTAATAATAGTAATCTAGGTGTTAATTACTAGTGATTGAATTTTTTTTTTACTGTTTTAATTAAAATATTTATTTTTTTAATAAACTAGCATAATTTTCATTAAGGCTAATTTAATTTTCTTTTAGAAGGAATTAATGTTTTATTGAAAATGTGCATAGTTTGAAAATATTATAAGATCTATAAGAAAATATACCCAAGGGGATTTATGTATTAGATTTGCCCTGAGTGTTTTCATTCTCTAGTTGGTTGTTCTTTTTCTTTTAAATAGAATAATGCTACTGGTTTTATAGTTTCAAGATATGAGTATAAAATTTTGCTCCTTGTTTTAAAATCCCTTTGAGCCAGGGTGAGATATATGTTAATACATGTCTTTCGTGATATATTGTTTTTCAAATTGCTCGCAAGTGTGTTAGGGTGTTAAAGGGCAATTGGCAGATTAAAAACGAAAAGTCTTCATTGATGCCCTTGCTGGGAAGGAGACGTTTTCTATCTCACTCTTGTGGATTGAGACATTAATCACGATTTGGAGCCGGGAGAGATTTCATTGAGGAGACTCTCGTCAATGAAGGCAATTAGCTTGCAGAATTCCCGTCGCACTCGTAGTAGAAAGGAATTTAACGACTGATTACTGGATCGCTGGTAAAAATTAAATCGATATAAAACTCAGTAAAAAAAAATCTAACGCGGTTAATTTATCAATTTTGAATGATAAAATCGTGCAAGTAGTTGAAGAAAGGTCGAAGAGCTGCGGCATTGCGGTCTCACCCAGTTGGCCCATTAAATTTTTTTTAAAAATTAAGCCCCTAGTTTGCGTGCCGCCCTTGGTACTAAAGGGCTAATGGATATTAATGAGATATTTTAAAATGTATCTGTAAAGTTTGAAGGAAAAGACGTCCTGCGGAGGAAACGTGAATGCTTTTTTTATCCTTATTTCCCCAGGAGTCGGCACACAAGGGTCACAGCTCTCGTTTAATCTCCTCTATTAGCCTACTAAACAATAGAATAGTCACTGGAATTTTCTTATCGGATGAAATTTTTTGCCATAAATTGCCGAAGATAAGAGGGAATATTTTGTTGCTATGGGATACAAAGTAAACAGCCGATTGCGAATTTGCTACAGATTTTTTTTACCTTTAATTTTACCCCTTGTTTAGTTTAGTTTTTAAAGAAATTTTTTACTTTTTTTTATATAAATCGTTATATAAAAGCCCTTTGATAAAGTTATGTTTGGAAACTGAAAGTTGACAAGAGAAAAACAAAGAAAACGTGATGGAAAATGTTCAAACCAACCCACTCAGAAAAAATGTAAAATGTTTCTATAAACAAATTGTACAACGTTTAAGAGCTTTTAATAAACAAAAAGAAATCACAAAATCAACCTTGTAACTCTTCTTCTCAAACATTCCCAAGCTTTTAAATTAACAAAAAATATATAAAACTATCACATTTTCTTATCATTTTTTCCATCTTAATATTTGTACTTACATTTTTCAATTAAGATAAAAATATAAACACAAAAAAAAACGTAAGCAGGTTCAAAGCATCACATTGATCAACTAAAATTTTAAAGAAATTGTCTAAACAATAACACTTTTTATTAAGTTAAAAACTATTAATTTTTAAACATCACAGGCACAATTATTAAGTAGAACTTTTTGTACAGTCTTGGTTGTATTTCTATTGGAATAAAAAGAAAACTACAAAAACTTTTTAACTAAATTTTTTTTAAACAAAAAGTTTTTCAATGCATAATTAATAAATGAGTGGTGATGAAGATGAAAAGTGACTAGGAATTTGCGGTTTATGTTCCCAAAGCACTGCAGCCTTCTTTATAATTTACAAATTCAGACGAAAAAGGGCCATTTTCGGCCGGCGTTATATTTTCTGTTTCTTTCTGTACCGTCGACGCTCTGCAGCCTTCTGGCTTTTTGTACTTTCCAAGTTCCTTAGTCGGTCAATTCGATCCTTTTTTTTAAGGATCCTTTAAACAATTCCTATCCCTGGATTTCCTTTGTCTCCCAGATTGTTTCCATTGAGCTGTTGCTTCACATTCGAATTGGGCGGCTGTTTCCTCCTCATTGCAATTTACAAATGATCATTGAATATGCCCATGTTGTGAAGAAGTTTTCTCAGGAAGCAGTGATTGGTACATAATCGTATCACTATCCTGAGTTTTTCCCACTCTGACTAGCGGTACTACGCTTGGGTAGAGTGAATGTCATTTATTAGCGTGAATGGTAGGGTTCATCCCCAATTATCCCGAAAAATATCGAGTAATCTAGGGTAGTGTGAATGGTAACCAGACTGTCATGTTTTCATCTTTCTCTGTATTTGTGTTTGTTATTTGTCTCATTTTATCCACAATTTATGAGGCCCTGAGGTACAAAGAGGCTAGCAATAAGACAAACAAGAGAGAGAGAGTTGTTTACCGTTGTACTATAAAATACTGAAGCTGGGGAAACAAAAAAAGAAATTAGTAGTATTAATACGCGAGAAAGATAAGAAAATAATTGTAAAGCTAAGGAAGAGAGGGCTGGCGATGACTAATAGTTTGCCGGCCCTAAAACTACAAAAAAAAAAAAAACTTTTAAAAAGTTTGCCAGGCTTGGTCAGGGTTGTTTTATTTATACGATTACTATGTCTACCGTCCCTAGAGTTTATCCACTTCTTTTGTTTTGTTTGTTTGATCCATTCTGTGTTGGACGATTCTGTGTTTATGTTATCTATAAGGTTCATAGCACATATACTGTTTTGCAGACCTTCCTCTGGCCATTGTGTCTGCTTTTTCGTTACCCAAAATTCCCTTATGTCTTGGTACTGACATCATCAGCTTGTGTTTCCATAGGTTTTGGGCATTTCCTACACAATCACTGACTTATAAATTGTTTTTTTTTTTTTGTTTTAATGCCCATTTGTAAGTATGTCGGATTCGAATGCAGGGCCGCTGGATTCGAACCCGGGACCTTCACCTTACAGTGATGAGCGCCGTATCAAAGACTAAACCTTGCGGCCACCGACGCCCCTCCACTAATAAATTGTTAATAAATAAAATTATTTATTTTCGTTGATGTATGCCAATATTTTAAATTTCTCTGATACTTATTAAATATGTTTACGTATTTTGTTCAGGGTTGCTGTTGGGCGCTGGTCTGAAAAAATTAACTAAAAAAATGAAAACAACTACTAATGAAACTACTAACTACTACTAATGAACTACAACTACTAACTAATGAAAACAAACTATAAAAATGAAAAAAATTAACTGACATCAAAGCGTTTAAAAATCTCAAATGAGAACAAATTTTAATCGTTATAGGCTAAAAATAGTTATAACCTGAGTAAATTGTTATGTACAGTTAAAAACTTCTATTGTACAATAGTCATGCTGAACCTTGTGAATTCGAGTTCCTCACTGAAGATGTCGAAAAGCGTTTTAGTAATTCAACAAACCTGCGAGTTAACACGGACCCAATGAGGGACCTGTTCAGCGTGAGTTCACCCACTCGCAGTCCAGCGCCCAACAGCAACCCTGAACAAAATACGTAAACATTATATATTAGATAAATATGAAATACATGAAACAAAATATTTCTATAATTTTAACATTAAAATATGGAGTACAATTATACAACCGAATTAATAATATAAAGGGACCAGGTTAGTCGTAGTAAAAGTACGACTCCCATTTGCTAGTTGTTCTGGGTTCGAATCCCGGCATATCCCGTGGCTTTACAATTAGGGACAATATGAAGAAAGGTATTGTAAAATTTGTCCCCACGTCTGAGGTACCCAAAAACACAATAAAAGAGCAGAAAACCCAATGATTTTTCGTTCCTGGTTTTATCTATTGCGATTGTTTTGATATTTAGATTTATATATTTACTATTTATTTCACATATGTAATCTTCAGGGTGTCATTTTTAGATGGCCCGGCTGAATTTCTCTTGTACCAATGACGCTTTAAAAAAAAATACGTCTTTAATATGTTTTAGTCTAGTTTCATATTTTTAGCTTTTTTGAAGAAAATTTATACAGGGACCTGAGGCCCAGTTCAACTTCAAAACTTCAAATACGACCCTGTGCATCCTGACACATCATTTTAAAGGATTTTTTACGCTGAAAACAATGGTGCAATCGATTTTTAAATTGGACAAAAAAAGTTATGGCAAAAAGTTTAAAAAACGCATTTCGTTGTTAATCCCAATAATTTGCTTCTTCACTAAAGTAAACATTAATTGCCTTTATTGTTTGCATTCCGTCATTGTTTGCCAAACTCGCATTATGCGAGCAAATCTTAATTTCTGGAAATAAAGTTTACAATAGTACCTATTCGTTACAGTCAGGATTCCAGGCGAAAATCCGAACTCCTCTCTCTGAAATATTGGATAGGTATCAGGTTTTTCAAAAAATAAATTAGAGATGTATTCCGGATTTTTGTTTATTTTAGTGAAAAAGCATATTACTAGAATTAACAACGAAACAATGGTGCAATCGGATTTGAAATTGAACAAAAAAATGATAAAGATATGGCAAAAAGGTTGAAAAAACGCAGTTTGTTTCGTTGTTTTCAGTGTAAAAAAAATCCTTTAAAATGATGTGTCAGGATGTATAGGATCGTATTTGAAAGTTTGAAGTTGAACTGGGCCCGAGGTATCCTGCATAATTTTTCTCCAAAATAAGTAAAAAATTTGAAACTAGACTAAAAAATATTGAACGTGTATTTTATGCTTTTTTGGTAGCGTCATTGGTTCGAGAGAAATTAAGCCTCATCTAAAAAGGACACCATGTATTGTCGAGTAAAATCTTATTTCAAATATGTGTAAATGTAATTCCTCGTGAAGTCCAAATATTTACTAACATTTGTTTTTTTTTTTAGAAAAAATAAGAAAGCATACCAGGATCATAAATTAAAATAAAAATGCTGCACGTCATCGTTACGAGATAAAAACCATCCCGTCGATAAAACAACCGCACCGCGTCATTGCGTGAGAATGTAAATTGACAAATTGACGATTTGACACGAAGCGATTCAATCAAAATAATCCGGACTATTTTATCGCAAGTTTAACTATACATCTAAGGATAAGTGTCTATACCTAGCCCCATAACATAAATAATTAACGTTCACATAAAATCCCAGTGCTTTTTTGTAAAAAGATAATAAATAAACCGGATAATCGAGGGGTAAGAAATACATACTGCAGCAATGTGAGAGCGTATGAACATGTGATTTCTGAGCCATTAACGACAAGCCTAAGATTAGTACAAAACATTACAAACTGGAGATCAGTATAATATATCAATAGATAAGGCTTAAAATAATGGATTTTGTACAATTATATTGTTGGCTTATGCTGTTTCATGTTTTGTAGGACTTCACCGAGTTCGACCTTTGCCACAGAGGGTTGTCAATAATAACTGGGGTTAAAAATCATAATTCATTTTGGATTTTTTTTTTCTTTAAATGACAAAAGTCTTTAGCATCATTTCCACATGTCAGAATGACACATAACCCCGCTTCACGTGGTCAGGATACGGGTAGAATGTAGCAGCCCCACGATTCCTCAGGTACAAACCAAGGTACTTCCTACATTGGGGGAAAAAATTATCACGATAGTACGACTCTTCTCGTATCTCACTGCGATACGATCAAAAATGAACGCTTTTGTTCGAAAGAATGAAATTTTAAAGTGTTTACCTGGAATTTTAATATCCGTTGATCGTTAACTGAGCGATTACGGTGCAGCAGGTTTCATCGGATGAGGGTAAAAACGCGTTTGCCATTTTGACAACCCTGACACCTAGGAAATCACATGTGATCAATATTCATCAAACTTACCACACAAAAAAATTATATCAGCAGTTGTCGAATTTTTAAGCATTATACGGTTCTGTGCGATAATGATCATGTTACGAGTGATTATTAGTTAATCATCATGTTTTCGGCCCCAGGATCATCACCACTAATACCTTGCTCACCTGATTGTAGTGCATAGACAAAAATTTTTGACAAAAACTGATTTCGCCGAATAAAAATAAAATGTAGTTTATATTATGCATAATATCACAATTTTATCAGCTTCTATTAATTATATAAATACTCAATTAATTATACACAATTTTTTTCGAAATGAAAAATTGTGTATAATTAATTGAGTATTTATATAATTAATAGAAGCTGATAAAATTTAGTATTAATCTAGAATCACACCTGTGAATCGTACACAGTCCCGCTAATCTAGTATAATCGTTAATAAAAAAGTGTTTCTATACGAAGCCGCGATTTGCTTATAATTAGAATAAAATCGGGTAGTCGAAATGAGAAGTCTATGGCATGGGCGATCGAAGTCACGGCAACTCAAGTGGTAGAGCAGCGGCGTATTTAGCCGAAAGTCGTGGGTTCGAATCCCGCCTGTGACACAAATTTTTCATTTCGAAAAAAATTTGTATAATTAATTGAGTATTTATCACAATTTTCTTAACCATACTATTCGTTTTTAAAGATTTTCTTTTTGTTAAAATCCTGCGGACTTCATAAAAGACTTCCAAAGTTTACTGCCGTAATAAAATTTCATCGTAATTGTTTGGTTGAAGAAAAAAAAATTATTTCGGCAGCTGTTTCGAGTTATAAACGGTCCCCGTAAACGGTTGGTTCACATACAAGAAGAGCAAGAACTGGCGGACCAAGGATATTTGTCATTAGACTTTATACATTTACTCCAGCATAAATTTTTCACAAATTATATCGTGCGTGTATCGAAAGTATAAATTTAACAAACTATATTATAATTAACATTTGAAAAAGAAACAGTTTCGATTTGAATCTACAAAAACAGTGAACTTTTGGGAAGTAGAGGAGACAAGCTGGGTCGATGAATGAAATTAACTTCAGGTGATCGTTTTACGGTTAGGAATAGGACAAAATCAACCAAATGGTTTGGTAAATCAGTAATCAATTTTGAAAACGTTATACAATAAAATAACTCAATTAATTAAACACGATTTTTTCGAAATGAAAACTTTCAAAATAATTTTTTTTTTGTGATATGGGCGATCGAAGTCACGGTAGCTCAAATGGTAGGAGCAGCGGCGTATTGAGCCGAAGGTCATGGGTTCGAATCCCAGCTGTAACACACATTTTTCAATTAGAGAAAATCGTATATAATTAATTGTATATATATATAATTAAGAATAACATGGTAAAAATAATAAAAGTTAAAATTAAACAATGCAAAGCTTGCTCGTATAATTATAACATGGTTATATTTTGGAAATACTTTTGATGAATTTTATTAAAATAAATATTCAGTATGCTAAGCCGCTTTTTTCGTAGGTCGAAGTGTGGAATAGGAAAAAATTCTCGGCTGTCTTGGTTCACAAGGGTCAATATTACCTTTTCTCCATTCTTCTTCTTCTCTATGATGTCTATAAGCCTTCTTATGCACACATCGGGCTCCATTGTACTGCAGGATGAGTGCACTCGTAGGGAAAAATCAATGAGGGACTGCAGAGTAAAGCGCTTTTGTTTTAGGTGGAAACTGAAAATAAAGTCTTACTTTAAACCTGCTACCAGAAAAACCCAGAAAGCCGACTAATAAAATAATATTATAAGACCTTTGTGGATGTTTAAGTTACGCTGACGTTCTTTAAAGTGAGTTTATAAATATGTGTATTGTAATAAAAACGAAAATTTATATCTTTCTATTATTATCATAGTCAAATCACATCAGGGGTTGCATTTTTTTCTGGAGTTACAGGTTTAATAATAATGTGGGAAACATTACTACAATAGGTATTCGCCGGCCCTCTGCTTTTTTGTATTTTTGTTTCCTGATCTTTAACGCGTATTTTTCTGTAATCTGCAGCTATTTGACCGTCTCGATCAGTTACTGACTCTCTGCTTTTGTATGAAGACTAAGTCGGTATGGTAAAATGCTTGCTTTGTACCTCAGTTTGTTAACTACAAAATAGATATAAAACATAAATCACCACATTAAACATACATAGAAATCTGGTCACATTCTCTCCCCCAAAGGACTCGATATTCCTCGGGCGGGGTTAAACAACCCTTCCTTTTAAATAATCACAGATTTAATATTAAAACCCGTAACATAGTTTGAAAAGTCTTGTACAATTGTTATTTATCCAGTTAAATAAAATTTAAATACATGAAATTGTAGGTACTCATTGAATGTTATGTCATGAAAAAGAAAGAAGGAATTAACAGGGATTTTCAAATAAACCAAAAACATTTTGAAAACTTACGTTCATATTTTGATCATGTCATTTTTTAATTTTTATTTTATTATTTTAATTTTTTATACGGTGGTAGTTTTTCTTTGGGAGTTTTACACCGGTCGTCTCGATTTTAAACTCACAGGCTACTGTAAACGTATGCAGGACCATCGCTGGGAAAGAAATACTGTCCGCTAAACAGAGACTTCCGCTTTTGGGAAAAATGAAAAAAAAAAATGTTTAGCATTACAAAATGGACCCTAATCCATATTTAAAATGATATTTACTTGCAAAAGGGCATTTATTAAACAAGAAAAAATGTTTAAAAAAATGTTACTTTCAATTTACGAAGGTATAACAAAATTAACTTTTGTGTAAATGTCTTTTTTACATTTTTTTAAATTCAATTTTTTATTTTCGATGTTCCACTGAAGTTTCATAGTCAAGTCGAATCCCTCAGCGTCATTGTTTGAAATGGGTCTTTACGATGGTAAACTTCGCGACCAAGCCTCGCACTCTTAGTTTTTCACATTTAATCATTTCAATTACATTAATTTTTCTTTTAGTCCGAACTCAAACTGAGGAAGAACATAAATAAATATGATTGCAAATTGGCATAATCAAAATTTACGAACTCGCGGCAAAAATAAGAAGGCGTACTAACACATTCAGTTCCTCAGAAAACGTTCATTTTTGGGAGGCTGCTCTCTGCTTTTTGGAGAATTTTAGAGTCAGATTATAGTCGAAAAAGCTTTTCTCGTCCGTTATTGGGAGTGTCCGCTTAGTAAAAGATTTCAAAGTTAAAAACTAATGGCTAGACGCTGAGGAATCGGAATTTACCCTTTCAAGGGAGGTGTATTCATTATTTCGGTTAGCGCAAGACTGCCAGATTAAATAATGAAACATTTGTGTTTTATTGAAAAATGAATATCTATTTTTTTATGTCTTCAAGACAAAGGACAGGTATGACAATCAATGTAATATTAATAGCGACAGAAAATTAATTTAATTTTAAGGATATTTTTTGTCACGGAGTTTAGCAAAATGTTAAAGGAGTCTAGCAAAATATTACATATTTCTTTTTTCCCACTAAGATATGTGTCATTAAAACTAGTCATCGAGACAAAAATAATTCTGTTCAAAATTTGCACGAGACGCACATAGAATTACGTCTGATAAAGGCAGAACGTTGTCTTTCAGAGTTGGCTCTATTCAAAATTTTATTGCCATCCTTGGGCGTAACAATAATAAATTGTACCGGGCATATTTGTAACCTTGCCTAGGTCGTAAACGATCCAATGGGAACAAATTGACATACAGATGCATATTTTGACTCTTCGTCATGCCCGTTTCCTTTGACAAGACTGAATTTAAAAAAAAAAACACGACCTATTATTTAAACTATATTTTAAAGATATATTTGATTTGACAGTGATCCATATATAAATGCCAGAAAAAAGGTTTTTTTTTCTGTCATGCCTTTAATTGGATTTTAATAATTAAAGATGGATAGCCCCTTGAACCCCATATATCAAATATCCTTTATTGTCGCAGTTTATCACAAGAAACATAAATAACCCGTGGTATTTAATACAGCTTGTGAAAAAGTCATGATTCTTGTGCAATGAGACTCCTTTTTAACTCTTCACCAATGACAAAAAAATCAGAAATTTTTCAAGTTGTGTGATCAGATTGTAAACCAGTTTTCCTCTTTCGTGATTGTCATTTTCCAATTTATTGACAGCTGGTGTTTTGGGAACAATATTGCGACTATTTTTCTTCGATATCAAATATTTTGCGATTTACTGCCTTTTTGATAATATTGGGCTATTTTTACAATTATTTCCCAATGTTTTCTAATGTGCCAATCTTATCTGTAGAAAAAAAATTCTTGATAATTGTATTAAAATCTGGACCGATAAAATATAGAAATTTTGTTTTTATTATTTTTCCCTTAACTTAAAGTACCATTTTTCATCCTGTTTGCTCATCGGGATATGAAATAATTGGCAAACTGGTATGAATATCTTGTGCGATGCTGCTTACACCGTGTGCCCTTTCAATCTCCGATTCTCCGACTTGGGCCATCTCTGGTCCGCCTATTCCCGCTCTTAATCTCAAGGCAGTCGTTTTCGGGTCGTTGAACGTTGGATGGCCAAGAGCCAAAACACTTCCGACTACGACCAACAGAGAATAGATGAAAGAACTGTTGATTCTGGTTGCAAGGTTGGATATTGGTATGGTAAAACTTGACGAACCATCTTTGTTCAATATATGAGCATTGTTGAAGTATCTAGTCATGTATAAATTTTACCTGTTTATTGTTCTTTCTTACTTCTTTTTTTTTCTTCTTAAGAATTAGCGTCAGGCTTCGTTTTTGAAAAAAAGAAATTTATTTTAGACATTATTCAGAGATTGTTAGATGCGGTCTGGTATGATGTAGGTTTCAGAAAAACATTTTCTTTATCGTGCCAACGTTTCGATCTTTATTGAGATCATCTTCGTTGAGAGTGCCCAAACACGGCACGCAAGAATGGCACAATTACACAGAAAACAAACACTTTGAACACTGAAGATGATCTCAATAAAGATCGAAACGTTGGCACGATAAAGAAAATGTTTTTCTGAAACCTACACCACACCAGACCGCATCTCATGATTTCTGAATAACCATCGATTAACGGTCACTAATCACCACACATTATTTTAGACAGTTATTACTTGGTAGGGAACATGAGGGACAAAGTATTTTGACGAAGTTCTCTTGAGGAAACGGCGTCGTAAATTTCTTAAAAGGAAATTTCTTTGACCAATTGCGGAAAACAAATACCGTCATCCATCGTCCTCAGTAACAAAGGCGAAGATAATATATAGTTAACGGATTATCTGTTTTCGCAGTGGCTCTCACGACCCTCTTGTGTTTATGTTTCCGCTGGTCTAGAATTGTAAAGTGGGCGAACATGTTTGTTTTTATTTTCCCACAAAATTAATGAGTCGGCCCAAGTCGACCGGGTGGGAAAATAAGGAATACCGTATGTGTTGTAAACTACAAGATAAAAATGCTATCAGACCTGCTGATGGTGCAGCGGGTCGAAGGGAACGGGCGAAGAGAGCCCCCGGTTCGCTGAAGCTGTGGGAACGGTGGTTTCACACGGTTCGAACGCTGATCCGGCCATACCAAGAGCTTGGCCAAGGTTTAGGTGGGGGCCACTTGATACAAAAAGGGCTTGAGGAAATACCACAATCGACAAGAGATCAAGTTCATTACTTATGCACACGAATACTAAAAATACAAGAAATATTTGAAAGTCTCATCACTCACATGAAACCTAACAAATCCGAATGCATTCATAATTTACTTTAATAATTAACGTCACATACGATTTGTTTTTTCAAGTTTCGGTTTTATGACCGAATTACCAATGCTTGGTTTAATTTTTATATTGTTTTCAGTGCAATCAACAAATTTTTATAACGATATTATTTTAGGTAGCTGAGTAATGTTGAGACTGGCAAAATTTTGTTTTTATATATTTTCTCTTTCATTTCTTCCCTCCTTTCTTTCCACTCTTTTTATTTATTATTTTACTGCCCTGCTCTCACTTTCATTCTCTTGTTTTCGCCCTACCATCCTCGTTCTTTTTCACTCCTTCTCCCTCTAGCTATCTCACTTACTCTCACCCTCGATCTCTCACACTCTCTCTCTCAATCTCTCCCTCCCCTGGTTTTTGTACATTCCCATTTGCTCTGAATTGTTTTATCCCTTCCTTTCTTTAAGTTGATCATTGTGTTTTTTGAAAAAATTTTTCAAATATCTTAACTTCTGTGATTACCAGAATTATATTTTCGAATAAACCAAATTTTTATTATATTATATTTGTTATGCGTTATTTCATACCGGTATGTTTGTGTAAAGAAGCGCGTTGAAAAGCTGAGTAAGAATTTTTTTAAATTATTAAATGTTGTCGGTACGTGCACATTAACAAGCTTTGTTTTATACTGCAGCTTGTAGATTAATTGTAAAATTCTATAATTAATATCGCGATTGAGATTTTAAACTGAGATTATCAGAACTACGTTAATCTACTTTAAAATGAATTAATTTGTCGTGTTTATAAAGACCTTTTGTTGTTTCTATCCTATCATCTCGATATTTCTAAACAAGGAGCATGGAAATGTGAAAAAGAAACAATTCTATTGTAACAATTCTGATGAACTTTGAATCATTCGCCCTGTTAAAACGGTATTGTTTAAAGAGCTATTGTTTTTAGCGATATCTTAATTCGTCGGATCATCGGGTCATTGGATTATCGCATAGTTGGGCGACTTTGTATGAATTTGACGCTTTGCGATCTTTTGTCGTATCAGACCCTCCTCTCTTGTTGTTGACGGTTTTAAATAAGGTGGTGGAGATCCTTGTATTTGTTCGATAAAAAGGAAACATTTGTATAATTTCGGCAAGGTAAACGTGAAAAGACAGGTCTCGGGGAATCACTCATCGTTCCTTATTTTATAAATCTATGAACGGGGAAAGAAGGATATTATGCTGAGCGGGGAAGTCGGGTTTTGCAACCCGACGGATCAAAACTACCCACTTCTGGATTCGATGTTTTCAAATTTGGTATTCATATCTGGAACACACAAAGTAGGACCTAGTCTATCCGGAGTTACCTTGTAAACTTTAAAATAGGAAAATCGACTTCGTTCTGGCATCGTTTGCCCTTTTCAGGCAATTAATGGTTAAACAGTTAGACACAAGCTTGATTCGACTCGGACGTCGGAACAATAAAAATTCAAGGTTAAAAATCAAATTTTACCCTCTATACCTGTCAGACTTTTTCATCAACATCTTTACGGTATCGAACTGGAAACTTTACGCCGTCAAATTTAGGCTAAATTTTATCCTAGTGATTGTTGCACTGTATTTATATTTTTTTCTAATATAGCTTAAAATCCATCTCTTTCTGATTTACAACTTAAAATCGGCTTTATAGTTTTGCACTCGTTTGCTGCTTTGCAGAGAAAACGTTTTAAACTGTAAATTTTACGTCATCAAATTTTCAGTCTAAATTTTACCCTAGGGGTTTTTACACTATATTTATACTTTTTTTCTAATATGGCTTAAAATCCATTTCTTTATATTTTTCTTACTTGTTTACTGCTTCACAGAAAAAACGTTTTAAACTATAAAATTTGCGTCGTCAAATTGTTAGACTAAATTTTACCCCAAGGGTTTTTACACGATATTTATACTTTTTTTCTAATATGGCTTAAAATCCATTTCTTTATATTTTTCTTATTTGTTTACTGCTTCACAGAAAAAACGTTTTAAACTATAAAATTTGCGCCGTCAAATTGTTAGACTACATTTTACCCCAGTGGTTTTTATAGTGTATTTATACTTTTTTTCTAATATGGCTTAAAATCCATTTATTCAGATTTAAAAATTAAAATCGACTTTATCCTATTCGCACTTGATTGCTGCTTTGCAGAGAACACGTTTTAAACTGTAAAATTTACGTCTTTATATTGTGTTAATTGTACCACAGTGGTTTTTGAATTGTATTTATCCTTCTTTTCTAATATGGCTTAAAATCCATCTTTCTGATTTAAAAATCAAAATTGACTTTATGCTGTTCGCATTTGTTTACTCCTTTACAGAGGAAACGTTTTAAACTGTAAAATTTACGTCGTCAAATTTTCAGACTATATTTTGCCCCAGTAGTTTTTGGACTGTATTTATACTTATACTTCACCAAATTTCCAGACTTATTGTACCACAGTGGTTTTTGAATTGTATTTATACTTGTTTTCTAATATGGCTTAATATCCATCTTTCTGATTTAAAAACTAAAATCGACTTTATATTTTTCTTACTTGTTTTCTGCTTCACAGAGAAAACGTTTTAAACTGTAAAATTTACGTCGTCAATTTTTCAGACTATATTTTGCCCCAGTAGTTTTTGGACTGTATTTATACTTATACATTACCAAATTTCCAGACTTAATTGTATCACAGTGGTTTTTGAATTGTATTTATCCTTTTTTTCTAATATGGCTTAAAATCCATCTTTCTGATTTAAAAATCAAAATTGACTTTATGCTGTTCGCATTTGTTTACTCCTTTACAGAGGAAACGTTTTAAACTGTAAAACTTTACGCCGTTAAATTTAGACTAAATTTTACCCGTGGGTTTTGCACTGTATTTATATTTTTTTCTAATATGGCTTAAAATACATTTCTTTCTGGTTTAAAAATTAAAATCGACTTTATCCTGTTCGCACTTGATTGCTGCTTTGCAGAGAAAACGTTTTAAACTGTAAATTTTACGTCATCAAATTTTCAGACTAAATTGTACCCCAGCGATTTTCGCACTGTATTTATATATATTTTTTTTAATATGGCTTAAAATCCATCTTTCTGATTTAAAAACTAAAATCGGCTTTATATTTTTCTTACTTGTTTACTGCTTCACATAGAAAACGTTTTAAACAGTAAAATTTACCTCGTCAAATTGTCAGACTTTATTTTGCCTCAGTAGTTTTTGGACTGTATTTATACTTAGACTTCATCAAATTTCCAGACTTAATTGTACCACAGTGGTTTTTGAATTGTATTTATACTTGTTTTCTAATATGGCCTAAAATCCATCTCGTTCCCATTTAAAAATTGAAATCGGCTTTATAATTTTGCACTTGTTTGCTGCTTTGCAGAGGAAACGTTTCAAACTGTAAAACTTTACAGCTTCTTCAAGGCATTTTTTACTGAATAAATGCTTTTAATTTAGTTAATAAATACATTTTAGATATTTTAAGCTTGATTGATTTTCTGCTAATATTCTCGTTTTTTTCTTTGCAGAATGAACTCCGCCCCTTTGAAGGTAAGTTCGAATATTATTTTACCTTTACCTTTTTCCTGAGGCTAACGTTTCTTGTATTTTCGTCAGGACGTAAATCGTCTCTGCTAAGGGATTGGATCACCGTAACGAACATAGACCAAAATAGAGAGATACACATAGTAGAAGGGCAGACTCTGCTGTTGTCTTGCCACGGAGTATCGAGCAGGATACCGCAAGTAGCATGGTACAAAGGAAACCTTCGAGTTGCAGATGACACTGAGGGTGACAGCGAAGAAAACGCCATTGTGCCATACGGCGCTATAAGAGTGGTGCAAAGGTTTATCGTACCGTGCGCCACGGTATTGCACAGTGGCATTTACTACTGCAAAGGGCATTCAAGAGGTGCCATGAATGAAAGCGGACTGACTAACGTTGTCGTACACAGGACAAGTAAGCCTGATAATAAAACTATGATTTAAGAAAAATAATTAAAATGTGTTTTTTTTTTTTTTTCATTGCAGGGCCCGGAACTAAATCTCTAGGGTGCAAACTGACAAAAGGCAAAGCGAGGATCACCTACTTCGTCAAATTCATGATGCAAGTGCAGGGATTCGATATCGTCATTCCTTGCAAGGCTACGGGTTTGCCCGCTCCAACAATCACTTGGTCATGGATTGGACATCCTGCCAAAGAGTCAAGATTCCAGGTACTAAAATTGAACAATTGGTTTTATATAAACATTACAGATAAATTGTAAAACATGATTAATTTACAGGTACTTGAAAATGGAGACCTTTTCATTCCAAAGTTGTCCTGGAAAGATATGGGCGTTTATAGGTGTCATGCTTCCAATGAGTTCGGTTCAGACTCCCATGATACATTTGTTTATCCACTAAAGGTAAAGTTTGATTTTTTTTTTCTAACTGAGCATAATAATCCTAAAGATCTTTTTTTCTACAGGAAGAAAAGAAATAATCGATTTCTTTGCATCCGTCTGCAATATTGAAAATTCCAAATTCTCTAGTCATTACTTTAGTTAATTCCTTGTATTTTCAATTTTTAAAAGCAATTATAATTATTTTAAAAGTATTGTATATTTTGTAAAAGTATTGTAAATCTATTTACTTTTGGCAATGTGCCAAACGTTTTGTACACTAAATAATGACAAAAAAGTATTTATTTTGTATTAATTATTAATTGGTAATTTCTGAAAAGTACTTTGTAGTACTAATAATATTGATATTTTTAAATTATCCTATTTTTAGAAGATTATTAACTAATAATGATATTGTTATTTTTAATTTATTTTATGTTTTGAAACTACCTCAAGTCAACAAGGCGATCAAGTGAAGTGTGAATCACTGTTATGACATTGGAAGAATTGACAATATAATTATTTAATTGATAGTACACCTTTCGTACTATAACTTTGAAAATATGTACCTGTTAAGGTTATTGGGTATTTTAAGTTTTTCTTTTTGTTTTTATATATAAAAATGTTATTAACTTTGTCTTTTTTCTTTTTTTAAATAAACATTCATGAAAAAAAATTTTGGATCATTTTTTTCACTAGAGGCCTAATTCGATCTAAATATTTTATATTGTTTTTTTACAGGAAAAATAGGCTCATCTATCCTGGTGGCAAGGTATAGCCATTTAAAATTCGAATTATTGAAACGAAATTTCATTTTAAAAAATTATTGTCAACAACTTTCACATTTTTCCTCACTCCTACCTTTTTTAATATAATTTACGTATTTTCTGAAACGTCAATGGCCTGATTTTACGTAGGCATTGCTCTAATAACGGAAAGTGGGCGTCGGTGGCCGCAGTTTTAGGCGTTGACACGGCGCTCATCACGGTAAGGCCCCGGGTTCGAATCCAGCAGTCCTGCATTCCAAACCCAAAAAAAAAAGGGCCTTTTTTCAAAAACACTGGCACCCTGAGGGTTGATATGATCTCTGCTGTTGTGAACCCTCGTAAAATGAACCGTAACACAACTGACCTTCAATTCTTTTCACAGTATTCCTCTGGGAATGTGGTTTTAAAATAAAGAGCATTTAGAATAAAAGCAGGTACATTGGCGTTTTAACTGTGGTTAATTGGGATGTTATTCGGTTTGAGACTGATTGAAAACCATTGTATCTATTTCAGTCTATTATGATTTTCTTTAAATTGAATTGGCGCGCTGCGATGCGTTTTAACATTTCCGGAAAATAATTACTTTCTAGTTCATTGATTTCGTACAGTTAAATTTGAGAATAGACCACGGTTTATCCGGTACCAATCTCGGTACTTCTTTAATTATGTCTTCCAATTAATTGGGTAATTTTAATAGCGGTTTATGTTCGACCGTTTCTGTGCCGAGAATTTTTTCTTTAAGGACTTCAGAAATTCATAGGTTTCGCCGTCGGAATGAACAGTATTTCTCTTTGAAATGGTGTCAGATTTCGTTGTTTTCTTGTATGTACCCTGTATAGCAGATTTTTTGAAAGCGAGCGTTCTTAAAATTTTAACAATTTTGGTTCATTTTTTTTTTTAAGCCTCAGACTGATTTCTTCATTGTGCATTTTCGTGTTTATCAATGTTAATTGCTTTTATCACGGGGGGGGGGTCTGTGTTACCTGAACAATTGTCATATTTTCATTTCGCCCTTCGTTTATTTTTACGTACAAACGCATAATTCATCTTTTTGCACAAATTCAGCAAAAGTTAAACATTGAAATTGACCAGACACCTTTCTCCATTAAAAAAATATTAAACGAAAAGTTTATAAATAAAATTCAAAATTTAAGCGCAACTATTTGTTTCTCTCTGCTACCGTGTAACCCCTCTTTCTATTCGGTAATCCTCATAAAAGGTTTACCAAATTTATGACACGGCTCTTTCACCAGGTTCTAAATTTAAAATTAACAAAACAAAGTTCTTCGTTCAAACAACGTTAACAAATTATATACAAACTCAAAAAAACTAAAAGGAAATAAATATATTTATCGGATTTCGAACAAATAAACTTCGACGTAACAAACGGGGAAGCCTTGATTCACCTTGACAAGAGAGAAATTTTTACGTTTTTCGAAATCGTTCTGGACAGCACCAAAGACAGGCCGACAGGCCAAGAGAGATCCTTCCGCCACGATCATAAGACAAAGCTATTGGCAATTAGAAGCATGACAATAGGTGCAAAGGGTGATAGAGGAATATCGTATACTCCACCACCCTGAGTGGATGGCAGTTAAATAAGAAAGAATATATTTAATATTGAGTAAGAGTGTGAATATCGAATTCCTTGATGAACTAGAGCTCACCGTGTGCTACAACCACGGATGATACAATACCTCTTAAAGGGCACAGTATAGAGTGTGAATGGGTTTGGATTTAGGAACTGATTGCATTGCGTGCTAAAATGGCCTAGCAGTTGATAAACCCTGGAGCCGAACTTCAGCTACAACACGGATAAGACCGAGGTCGACCTAGTATTGCCAACACCCAGGGTTGATGATTCTCGAGACTCGCTTGATGATTCCAAATTCCAAAGCTGGTGGACTGCGAGAAGTGATAGACTCAGCTCTGTACCGGCGTTTAGTATGTACGTGCATGCACAGATTTGACCTTATACGAATCAGTGATCAGTAATCGTTTTCTCGTCACCGATTTCGCATTACTGGGGAGCGCGCATGGGTTTCGTTAGGTTAGGTATGGTTAGCGTGAGGTTTGAAATTAAATGTAAAACTAGACTTTATCCTGGGACTGTAACGAATATAAAAGGATTCAGGTTTACTATGTCTATAAAAAAAATATTTTCAAAAATATATAGATATAAATACAATAGATGTAAAAAACAACAACAAAGTACTCGCAGCAAAGTGTGATTCCGATGTGAAGATCTGAAAACAATTTTAGTGACTGGGAGGAGTACAGATCACGCCACTCTTCATCATTGGCCTGCTGCTTGGAGAGGTTCAACAATTGGGGGTAGCTATGTGGTGACCAGCTACTGATACCTAGTTAATCAATGTCAAACTGTCAGCGCTAGCCACAGTAACAAAGTACTCGCAGCATCGTCTCTCCTACTCTCAACAGCCGACGTAGCTTCCTGCTGCACGAGTCCCTTCGCTAGCTAATGAATTTGCCGACCACTGCTGCATCATCATCCGGCTCATCGTCATCAGACCACGGATTTCGACCAACTCGAGCCATAACACCATCCCTTTTCAGGGCCACTAAAAGTACCGGTCACTAAGTGCTATTTGTGGCAATAGACGTTTTATAAATTCGCAGTTCTTATTCACACCATATTACCCTACCCTGTCATTATTATAAGCAAAAATTTAAAAAAAATTATTTTATAGCGTATAGCTTGAAAACTTTAAATGGTTTTAGCATTTCAATATCAAAAACAAAAGCTGTGCTTTTTGCAAAAGAAAATGCCAACCACAACGATTAGCTTAGTCATGGGAAACACGCCGATCTCAAGTGTGATTCTGTCCTATAAATAAATAATAAAACTGTGAAATTTATTCGAGTGAGTAGACACTCTGAAGATGGCGAGAAGACAAAACACGTTAGACAGACCAACGCAAAGAGAATAGACAGACCAAAATGATCTGTAACGACCAAATCACTCATCAATCGCATAATAATATTTTTTATGTAAGCCTATAACCAACATTTTTGCATAATTTCATTTATAATTAACAATTAATAATTATAGTTAAAAAAACAACACTGATAAGTTGCTTAATTGTTAGTCTGGTATGTAGGTAGCGCTCCTTGGATTTCCATATCGATAGTAACAATAAAAAAACCTTCCCGTTTTATAAACAAACAACAAATTAGCGTGGTTTAATAACATGCCAATAATTTTTAAGTACGAATCGTGAAATAAAATAGGAGTCGAAAAGGTAAATACTATTTTAAAGTCCTTTTTGTATTTGTAGCATGGCTATAAGAAAAGTTATACAGAAAATACGTTTAAAAGTATCTCTTTTTTTTTTTTTTTATAAGAGTTCTATAGTATTCTCCATTAGCAAGATAAGAAGGTTTTAGAGAGAATTTACAAGTGCTAATCCATTTGAAAGATGGAACTAACTAACCAACAGATCTTAATCTGTAGGTCACTTAATTGACCAATTTTTATTGATTCGTGAGTCCCTGGTTAAAAGAAAACCATATACACTGTGACTTAACTACTATTGTGAATTACCCTTACTTTGTTGTTGAAATGTTTTTTATTTTAATGCTTTTCAGATGGAATCTGACATATTAGCCCGACTTGTGCCTCAGGGGAAGGAGAGTATGCGTCCCGCATGCAAGAAGTGCGGCTACTCGGGACACCTCACGTACCAATGTCGTAATTTCATCAAGATCGACCCGAACAAAGATATCGTGCTGGATGTCAGCAGCACGAGCAGTGAGTCGGACACGGACTATATCACGCCTCTCCGTGCTCTGCGCGACCAGGAGCTGCTTGAGAAACTGAAAACCGTCCCGGACAAGCCTAGGGGTAAAGAGGGCGAGACTAGTAAAAATAAGAAAAAAAAGAAAAAGCACAAGAAGGAAAAGAAAGCAAAAAAGAGAAAGCATAATTCTTCGAGTTCCGAATCGGACTCTGACTCTTCAATTGGCAATTCGCATAAACACAAAAAGAAGAAGAAAAAAAAGAAAAAGAAAGAATCAGTGTCTTCAAGTGATTAAATACAATTTTTACAATTTATTTTTAATTATGTATTTTTATTAAGATTATATATATTGTAATTACAAGTTTCACTTATCTTCTTATTTCCTTTATCTTTTTGATCAATAATCGTCACATTATGCAGTTAATTTTATGCTGTTTTTTGCTTCCGATATTAATTTAATAAATTGATGAATGTTCAACGCTTAACAAATGTGTTAATTTAACTCAACCCAGACATCTTATTTTAAAGTTGGTAATGTAGATTGGTCATTCTGAACTGATCCGTCGGTTATCATGCTTTATTTTTCACTCATTCATGTTTTGTGATTTTTGTGTACAAGTTGCAATACTTTAATGTAAAATTTTATTATGGGGGTCAAACCAATTTACATTTCGTACTATTCTCTATTAAATTTGGGCTGCACAGGATTCGAACCCAGAACCGCAAACATGGCAGAGTTGGACGTGCAACCACTCGGGCATCTCAGTCCCCAACTTGTGTTGGATTTTTAAGTTTAGTTTGAACTTACGGGCTGTAGTAAAAATTATAGATTTTTGTAAAAGTATATTTTAGTAGGAGAAACTGATTTTCTAAAATCAAACTAGTTAAAATATCTTTTTGGATATACAAGAGATGTAGAAATTAATTTCACATAAAAATGTAATAGTAAAAATTGTTAATAAATTAACTTAATGTTTAGATGAGCATTTGCATCACTGATAATTTAAAAGGTTTTTTTATATTTACACAAATAGTGAAATTTGAAATAATGCAAAAAAAACTAGTGAAAAATAACTTTTTAACCATTATATGATACTAAGGAAATATCAAAAGTCTAAAAAAACTAGTGAAAAATACTATTTAAATAATATTTTTAAAATACTAGGCTGAAGAATAAAAACAAATTTTGAAATCCATATGAGTTATTAAGTATTTTTGTAACTAGATAGTGAAATTTAAACATAAAACTCCAGAATCGAGTAGTAGACCAAAATTACTCTTAGTGTATGTCTGTTTGACCAAACCATGATGAATACCACTAATGGTGACCAAAAGCTGCAGCGCCCGTTGAAAAAGAATGACACGAGATGGACCGACAAGGACAAGGTTAAGCAGCTCAAGGGCATAGCAGAATTACACGGTAAATTTATTTTCTAATTTTTAAAATGAAACAAAACGCCGTTTTGATGATGATCACCGATTCGGTCTGAAAATTACACGTTCTAACATTTTCTCCCAACTGTAGAGAGGACATTAAAATGGATGAAGGTAAAGAAAGGCGCACAGGTCGAGAAATACAAGAAGGAGGGAAGGGAGCTGGACAAAAAGACAGAGAAGATCAGACGGATGTTGAAGGACATCAGCCAAGGTGATAGCGCACAGATCAGAGAAATCTTAAAACGTGACAAGGAGGCCTGGCTAATATGCAAAGACCAGACGCCTGACGTAATGGACTTCAGTTCACATTGACTAACATATTAATTACAACTTAAGTCCTTAACAGGGTGTGATAGAGTGCCTTGATCATTTGATTTTCCTTCAAAGGCGAGAGCTAGATCGTCTCAAATTTGAGGTTGAATTGAATAACAAGAAGCTTTTTGATGCTAAGGTAAAATACCATTAAAATTTGGTTTGTTATTTTTTACACTAAGCACTTTTATTTTTAGTTACAAGAAGAAATGATGAATGAAGCAGAAAAAGAAAAAATAGGACCTGCAAAGTTTCGAGTACAAGAATTGGCTGCAGAAATTGAGCATGTCAAGACACAGACTAAAGCAGCAAACCTTGTCGAAAAAACTTATGATAGATTGAAAAGGATTTTAAAAAAGGTTCCATTTCATTTAACTCAAACTCAAGAGAACTTAAGTCTTCATTTTTACGATTCGTATTTTAAATTGACTTGATGATATTCACAGGAATCGTTGAACATCGACGAGATTTTAGACGGCTTGAAAGTCGACATGCTTGTTCAAGCAGAGTGTATTCTTAAGGCCATGGAAATGGGTCAAACAGCGGTTGAAGACAAGGCTAACTTTATCCTCGAGTACAAGAAGGAAATGAAACTGGCCAAGGAAGAAAAGGAGAAACACATGCAGGAAATAAAGCGATTCAAACAAATGATCACAAGAGTTAAGCAAATAAATTCATCACTGGCCAGAGCTGAAGTGAGTAAAGCGCTTTTATAATGTATACACATTTTTCTAATTATTTTCTTATTTTTTAGAGTTTTGTCAAAATAAATTATCAATCGAATGAGGAAAAACAGAAGTTCATCAAAGATCTGCAGGAAAAGGTGAAGAAGCGTAAAGAGCAGTTCAAAATTCTAATGTATGTTACGACCAGCAATGCTCCTCATGAAGTGTTCCCAAGGTAAATTCACACGTATGTCAATTATGTAACAAAGAATGTTAAATACAATAACTCTTTAGAATTGAAGCGGTCATGAAAGAACGATTCCGACTTCTTCGACAGCTGGAAATCAACAAAATGGTTCGAGACACTGAAGTGACTAGGAAAAATTATATGGATTATACATTGGAGACAATTCAAGAAAACGACATCCTTCAAACCAGAGAGTAAAGTATACTTGTAAAAAAGGATTAGGATAATCTTTTAGCATGCTTCATGCCTACAAGCTCAATTCTGTACATACGCACTGTATAACCAAAATTGAGCTTGTGACTTCTTAGGGCAAGCCATGAGAATCACCCACTTTGGTATTTTGGCGGTCTAAGATTTTACCTCAGTCTTATTTATCCTGTCGCCAAAGTTAAGTTCCAGGGATTGTCCAAAAGTCATTTAAGCCCCCATGGCAAGCAGTTTTAACCTAAACTCACTCATTCTTAAATACACATACATAAATACACAATACTTTTTCCATCATCCTTTACTCATTATAATTTAGTTCACAATCGATGGGGTACACAATATTCCAACATTGCTCTTCTCACACTACATATTCACTCTAATACATACATTCACTCTTAATACACACAAAAGAAACAAAATGAAATGTGTGCCAAGTGTTAAATACAACAAACCAACTGTAAAATTCTCATATCAGGTGGCATAAAATGCTCCCTTTATGGAGCCAAGGAATAACTCCCTTCAATGTGAGGCAGTGTTATTGACCCCATGGCATGTTATGGGAATCACCCACTTCAGTATTTTGGTGATCTAGAATCAGACCTCGGGTCTTATCCATCACCGATGAAGTCAGGCTCCAGAGGATGTCAACGACTTGATCATTTTAGCCCCCAATGCAAGCAATTTTAACCTAAATACACTCTTTTTAAATACATTCTTTCTTATATACATGCATTAATTCAAGTTGAGTGGTTGGAGTACTTGATTTTCCTCCATCACACTCCACACATAACTAATCTAATTGTGATTTGATGGAGTACTCAATATTCCAACTTCACACGCTACATATTCACTCTAATAAATACATTCTCTCTCAATATACACAAAACAAAAAGTCTAGCAAGTGTTAAGTACAATAAAATAGCATTTTCCTTCAAAAATTGGAACAGGGGACCCAAAGCACAATCTCGTATAAGGTGTCGTACCTTCACACTCTCTATATAGAGCCAAGGAATGACACTCTTCAATTAAGTAAGGCACATTGAGCAACTTTTTTCTATATGCTGAGTAAATACTTGAAATGAATATTATTCAAAAACAAATTTATAATATGTACTTAAATTAATGAAGTAGTCCTTATTATCATGATCTAACACATCAACGATAAACAAACAATAAACAATATATGAATCAGTAGACTAGGTCATCCGAGAAAGTGGTAGGTGTCCCTTGAAGAATCTAAACCATAAAAGAAGTATCATCCAAATGACTCAGAATTGGCAATACACAGTTAACATAATTTGTGGAGATAGATATTTTTAACTGTTTCAGGAGAATGTATTAATATGTGTGAATGTGTATGTAGAACAACAACATCGATGGCGAAATATCAAATACCCCATTGAACCTGAATTTGAATTTTTCATGAAAAAACTTATTAAATTTCAATAAACTAGATACCAAATTAAGAAGAAGGAGCTAGAAGATAGGATAGACAAATACCGAAGAGAGGTGGAGCAGTACAAAAAGAAAATGGCTGTCGCTGGAAGATACGTTCTTCAGCTCCGCAAGAATATTTACCATTTCAATCGATTATTTGCTGATGTCAAAATTGGCAACCCAGGTCCTACCAACCTGGTAGCCACAATGAGGGGTGAAGAGGATGAGGACGATGATATATTTGATGACTGTGATCCCAAGGAGTTTGATGACGATGACCCAGAGCGTGTCTTTGCACCGGACAGTGACTCGTCTTCTGATAACCATGAGATAGACATGAACGGTAAGAAAAATTTTCAAAGTCAAGTTTAAAAGGAATAAAGCAATTTGACTTTATTTTTTAGCTGCTCATATTATTGATATCATAACAATCAAGCTTAACATCATCCTGAATGAGATGAAAGAAGAGATGATAAAGAGAGAACAAAAGAACATTCAGTTGCCAGATGAAGATTTTACCTTTGAGACAAGTTCAGCCAGTGAAAGTGAGGTTGAAGATCTCAAAGGAGAAGAGGATTACATGCAAGCTGGTTATTACGTCGGGGAACTGGGTGGGGATACAGATGAAGAAGAAGAATTAGGTATTAATTTTAAAATTTTCAATTTAAACATATTTGTACTTTATATATATTTGACATTTTCTATATTCCTGAATATACATTTTAAGCCTAAAATTGGTTTAATTTTCCAGAGAGAGAAGAAGAATTCATTTACAGGAAGAAACTCCCTACAAGATTGGACTTGAAAATCATAAGCCAGCGGATTGTCGATGTCAGAGAAGCCCACCCAACATTGACTGCTGAAAAAGCGCAAATAAAGAAACACATTTGCTACTAGATAGAGAAATTAAACTTGTTTCATTTATTCATTTTGTTCTTTGCCTTTCTTAACTCGACTACAAAAATTATCGTCGCTAATATCATTCCGGTGCCATATACAATAAAGGCGCCTTGGATATGGCCAAGAGTCAGTATTTTAGGGCCACTTTTTAAATGAGAGCTTCTAGCCAGGCTCAGTGCAATTTGTTTCCTTCAATCAGAAATAAATCAATAAAACATACAAAACATAAAACATTAACCAAGAAATAACCTTGTAGTGAGAAATCTTCTTGCAACTTCTGCCTCCCAGAACAACAGAATTCCACTATCGACCAGATTATTGACTATTTTATTAAAGTTTTCTAAATAAGGTGACCCTACAATAATTAAAAAAATGGTAATTTTCTAAGAAAAAGAAAAATATAAATTTAAATATAATGGAAATTTATTACCTTTTCTCATAATAAATGTTAAAGGTGAACCAAAAAGATTTTCTTTCATAACATGACTTTTATCTATAATAGTCTCTGTGATGTGTGGCAGCTCCACGAAGTGCCCTGTCATATTGATTAATACAAACTTTACATTATTTGATTTTCAAACGTTTTACATTTATTTTTAAAATATTTTGGCACACTTTTCCACTTAACATCTTTTTTATATTTATTTAATAAATGTTAAAGGTGAACCAAATAGATTTTCTTTCATAACATGACTTGTATCTTTAATAATCTCTGTGATGTACGGCAGCACCACAAAGTGCCCTGTCATATTGATTAATACAAACTTTTCATTATTCGAATTTAAAATATTTTCCATTTATTTTAAAAATATTTTGGAGAATTTTTTTAGTTAACTTTTTTTTAAATTATTTAATAAATGTTAAAGGTGAACCAAAAAGATTTTCTTTCATAACTTGACTTGTATCTATAATAATTTCTGTGATGTATGGTAACTCCACAAAGTGCCCTGTCATATTGATTAAAACAAACTTTTCATCGAATTTAAAATATATTCCATTTATTTTAAAAATATTTTGGAGAATTTTTTTAGTTAACTATTTTTTTAAATTATTTAATAAATGTTAAAGGTGAACCAAAAAGATTTTCTTTCATAACTTGACTTGTATCTATAATAATCTCTGTGATGTACGGTAACTCGACAAAGTGCCCTGTCATATTGATTAATACAAACTTTTCATTATTTGATTTTCAAATATTTTACATTTATTTTAAAACATATTTGGGAGAACTTTTCTACTTAACATTTTTTTATTGTCAAATAAATTATATTTTAGTTAGGACTTTGTGTTGATATTGATACGTATGATTTACTCACTAAGGCGCAAAGTTTAGTTTAGACTTCAAGTTCAAGAGATAGTTTAACTGTCTAATTCGGTACTGTAAGAGCTGTACAGTTTGTTACACACCAGTTTTGTATGTAAGCTCATTCCTAGGCAATTGACTGTATCTTGTAGTGTTTCTCCTTGAAGTGATTGTGGTTGGACTCTACTTTTCATGAAACAGACTAATTTGGACTTTTTTGGGTTCAGTTGGTCTCGCACCATTGTTTCACTTCATCAGTGAATGACCCAGCCTCTGTAACGCTATGTCTGATTCATCTCTTGACAGTGCATTGACATCTGCAAAAGTGCCTAAGAAGTATTGGCAAATGTGGGTAATCTGAAGTATAAAAGAAGTATTACAGTGGACCGCACACTCTCTCTTCAGGAACACCAGATTGTATGCATTTTTTTAAGCAAAGATTATTTGTATTTAACAGAGAATGATCAATTGTGTTGATATGTTATGCGCTTTTACATGCCTGGAAAGTAATTTTTTTATTTTTGAAAGTACTCCTCTATGCCAAACCCAGTCAAAAGCTTTCTCTATATCAATGAATAGTCCGTAGCACATGGTGTCCTTGTAGATATGCAAGATGGTGTTGACAATCTATAATTCTGTTATATACAGGAATACCATGCTCTGAATCCAAAATGTGCAATGCAATGTGCTCTTCTAGATTAGTGAGCAGTTCAGACAATAAGAGACATTTTTTAGACTTTAGAAAACAAACAGTTCTATGGGGCAGTAGTAACATGGCTTACAAGTTTTATGTATCATGGTAATGATCACATATAATTTCCAAAATGTTTGGAAATAACCCAATGTTAGTGTAGTATAAATTGGATAAATAAAACGAGGCTTTTTTGAGTATTTCTTTGTTGGCCTTCTCTCCTACATTCATACAACGTATGTGACATCAGAAGACTCATAAAAAAACACATCAAAAGAACTTAACTCAATAATTAATAATTTATATAATTAATAATTGTTAAGTAGATAAGTTACAAAGAGTAAAGTGTAAGATTAAAGTATGACATGATAATGTAACCACTTCTAAAAAAAAACACAAAAAGAAAAACCGAAAAAATACTCACTCCACCAATTTATCATTTCTAAGGCAAAAAATTCCAGGGAAACAAATCCCAGTCAAGCTTTTAGTCTATTTAATGCCTTCATCAGGACTACAATTTATAACTTAAATTAAAACAAATAGCATCGTAAGAATTTTTTATTTTTTTTAGCGTCCATATGGACCTCAGAGATGAAACCAAGAACCATCTCTAAAGAATTATTGAGTTACCTGCAGGCAAACGTTCAATCCCGACTCCATATTTGCCTGTTTGAGCCTTTTCTATGAGAGTTTGCCCCGTCATAATCTTCAAAAGGAAAATAAACCAGTTCATAAAACGATGGCACTTTTAATATAAAAAGACAACTAAATGACCCACCCTAAAGTTTTTAACAACGGTTTGCACCTCTGGGTCATCTACATGCTGAATGGAATAGATCCAGGCTTCATGATTTGCGATCCATTTTAAATTGCTAGCTGCAAGCTGATGAAAAGTGTCAATTGGTATCATGAGCCTAAAAATGAAAAATTTATAAATTGAGAACACTTTATTTTAAGAAAATACTTACTGAGGTACTGTTAAGAATGATGACAAGCCAGCGCTGTAATAGACAGTGATGATTAAGAAGAAAAATTCAAATGCGGTGAGTAGGTGCTTTAAAGGTGAATTTTGCACTAATGATTGGGTTGGTTGTTGCATAACAGCCATACCAAGTACCCGAAAGAAACTGTCTGTGTATGTTACAAACTGTTTTTTTCTTTTAACCTCTTGTGTAAACCCTTTAATTTGATAAATAAATTTTTAAAAAAATATTTTGAAAAAGTATTTTTGTCATACATAACCCTCACTTGGAATTTTTTTCAAAAGCGCTGTAATAATGTACATAAGTAATGCTGCCATTAAGATAGATAAAATAATTATAAACCACATTGGCCAACTAAATGGCAAAAATGGTACTCTCCAGCCGCTGAGCGGCTTAGGTTTAGGCACCAAAAGTGTAGCCGCAGCATAAAGATATGTGCTAGAAAAATCAGTGTAAAAGTGATTTTCAAGCCATAGGTAAGACCCTCCTACGCCGATATCCGCCTCGTCTTTGTAAACCATGCCGACCAATCCTAAAAGTAAAATTATTCAACCTTTGCATAACTTTTCAAATGGGATTTTTACCATCTCCTGAACCATTTCCTTGGATGCTTCCCCAAAGCCCTCCGTCATCAACTATTTGCAATGTACAGTTTAATTTTTTGCAAAATTCCATCGTAACTCTCACCTCAATGCCGTCTAGAGGATCTATGTTGACATAGGGAAGGTAGGTAAAGGCCATGACTCGAAATTCTAAAAAACAAAAGAAAGAATCACATAAAAATTATTATGCTTTGAAAATAAATCTTAAATTAGAAACATTAAAAAAAATTTATGCTAATGTAAAATGCCATTCAACTTGGAAAATTTGAAAGTCATATTTCCCCCTGACCCTTTGGTTTATACCTCATGGGAGTTCCTTTACCCTGTTATGCAGCTGGGTCTCTAGGACTCCCAATGCTCCAGGGGAGTCACAACCCGACTGACGAAGTTAGGCTTCAAGGGCTTTTGACAGCTAGGTCATTTCAGCCCTGAAGCATGCAAAATAAAATCTAACCTAAACTTACACACAGAGTACAATCGCACAAATAAATACATTCACACCTATGTACATTGCTTTCATCCTGATTAGTCGGTGGAGTACAAGGTCCTACCTCTAATCTACCTACACGCAATAGTAATTATCTAACCATGATGGCATCCCTATCCATTTTCTTAAACTCTGCCTCCCAATATTACTACCTGTTCTACTTCACATCAATAACTACTCACTCCAAAACTCTGTTTTTCCCACAGCCTGGCAAAAAGCTCTTGTCCACCCTGTCAATAAAACCCCCAGCCCATCCTCCCCTACGGACTATCGTCCCGTTTCCATCCTCTCAAACCTGTCCAAGCCCCTAGAAAGATTAGTCCAAGCACAAGTCTCCAGGCACCTTGAACAGTCCCGTCTTCTCAACCCCCTCCAATCTGGCTTCCGCCAAGGTTACTAATGAAAATTACCAGTGACCTCCACTTAGCAATGGACCAACGGAAAGCTACTATACTTGTCCTTCTTGATTTTTCTAAAGCCTTCGATTCTGTCCCTCACTCTTCTCTCCTCTCTAAACTCGAATCTTTTTCCTTCTCCGCCAGCACCTTCCGTTGGTTCCACTCCTACCTTACCAATCGCCACCAAGCTGTTTCCCTTCCCAATGGCCTTACCTCCTCCTAACTCCCTGTACAATCTGGGGTGCCCCAAGGCTCTAGCATCTCTCCTATCCTTTTTTCCATTTATATCAATGATCTGCTCGACTACATCCAGTCCTGCAACTATCACCTATATGCCGATGACTCCCAAATATACATATCCTTCCACCCTTCCGATCTTCACTCGGCCACTCTCAAGATCCAAAAAGACCTAAACTCCATCAACGAATGGGCCCATAAAAATTCCCTAGTCCTCAATCCGTCCAAATCCACCGCCATAATTATCGGGTCCAGGCAACTCCTCAATTCCCTCCCCAGCATCCCACCTCTCATGCTAAATAACCATCCCATCCCCTTCTGCTCTTCGGTTAAAAATCTAGGAGTAGTCTTTGACCAAAACCTTTCCTGGCATTCTCACATTTCCCAAATTTCCCGCCATTCCATTGCCTCCCTCAGCCTGTTTCGTCGGTCCTGGCTTCTCTTACCTTTCTCCACCCGCAAACTCCTTGTATCTTCCCTTATACTTCTCTTCTTCGATTATAGCTGTTTGGCATACGGTGGTCTCCCGGAGGGGGAGAATGCGGGATTGAAGCGTATTATGAATTATTGCATAAGATTTGTGTATGGCACCCCACGGGGATCCCGGGTGTCGGGGTTGTATTCCCGACTTTCCTGGCTATTCCCCTCCTTCCGTGCACAGTATTTCCTAGGTTGCTTTCTTTTCCAGTCCTTCCTCACTCGTCGTCCTCCTTACATCATCCAATCCCTCCAATTCAACTCCTCACATCTCACTCGTAAGACCCGCTCATCCCAAATCCATCTTATCCTTCCGCAGCATACAACCCATACCTTCGATAGATCCTTTCTGATCCGAGCCCCTAAACTCTGGAACTCCCTTCCCCTTTCTATTTGTCAAGCTGCCTCCTTTTCCTCCTTTAAATCCCACCTGTATAATCACCTCCTCTCCCTCCAAGCAGAGACCTCACATTAACATTTGTTATTTTTGTTTAATATTCTCGTAATTTTTTTTTCTGTCCTGCCTTACTGGTATACATTGTGCCACGATTTCTATTTCATTTTACTTTTAATTTCATAGAAGGAACTTCCTTTATTTAGTTCCTGTAAATTATTCTTAGAGGACACCACTCCCAGAATAAAGTTATTTTTCTTTTCTTCTTCTTCTTAACCATAAGTCAGTGTAAGGTCAGGGGGCCTGTTCAACCCTCTGCCATCGTCGCCCAGCTTTCTATTGGCTCCTCCATTCTGATTATATTTCACTCACTTTGCCTCCATCGCAAAAAAAAAAAAATCCTTCATTGTTTCATTTTCTTCTTACATTATGATTAGGAGAGATGTATGATTTTCTGAATTATCTATTTGTAAAATGTACTATTACATTGTACAAAAATCTATTCTTTATATGTAAGGTGAAGTTTTTTTTTTTCACAAAATTTTGAGAGGAATGAAGTCCTTTAGAAAATTAGTTAAGGAAATATTTAAGTTATATTAAAGGTTAAATAATTTTTGATTAATACGTTGTATGAGAAAGTTCACAATTTCAGACTCTACAGTTCTGTGTGCACATTTAGTAATAAATCATTGTCAAAATGTACAATTTATTGTTAACAAAATTGAAACAATTATGTCTACCTTTTCCACCAAGATCTTGGAGCTTGTTTGGAAACAAATTTTCATCGTTTTCAAATCTTCTTTCAGCATTCCATCTATCAAGAAAAATTTTACCATTTCTTCCTAGCGTGCCGACAGATTGTCGGAAATTATTAGTGAAAAGTAAAACAGGCCAGTCTACAATGTTTCAAATTATTAAATGTTTTATTATAATATTGCAATTTTTGTTGGTTTACCTGTCGAATTGTTGTATTCGGCGACTAAAATGTTCGCGATTCTCTCAGTGTCTCTCAAGTTAAAAATTTCTTCTGCTATGCTCTTTTCAGAATTGGGCATAAAGAAAAATGTTGGATATTGCCTGTCCAGAGTCAACTCTAGAGTATCTGTCCACATTTTTACTGCACGACCAGGGTCATTTAGTTGGACAATGTAACTGTAAATATGGTTGAGTTGCATAAAAGTTTCTTGATTTTTTTTTAAATCGGAATTTACAAGTCACAGTTATCTCTGAATGCTTGTATGAACAATTCAAAACCAGTTGAATCATAGTGAAATCTTTCGAAAGAAATATGAATGATGCTAGAACTCAGGTTTCTTCCAAAATACCTCAGCCTGTGTTCATCACTTATGACTACTATACAATTTTGATCTGTAAAATACTTTTTAACAACTTCATAGGCTAGTTCATTTAATTCATCAAAAAGATCTGTTTCATTGATATATTCAATACACAGTCTACTATTAAAAATATAAAAAAATATGATAAAAATAGCAAACATCATTTTTTTATGATAAACTAGACATTTGATTCCTATAAGCCAAGTGAGGTTGATTGTTGAAATGTTTTTGTTTGAAGAACAATTATAGCAAGTCAAAATGGCTAACCAGATCAATAATCATTCTTTCATGTTCCAGGACTATTATTAAGCAATTATATTAATCTGTTTACATTCCTTACATAAGTGAGATACTGTGAAAAAAAGGACATTTCATGTAAACTAATAAAGATACTTTAGGAGAAAAAAAATTGATGTCATTATTAGGGCAAATAACGTTTTCTTGACATTAAACAGTTCTAAAAGAGCAGTTGTAGAGTAATACAATGAAAAAATGATTGAACTGTGTAAGTTTTCTTCATACGATATCATAAAGCTAATTATTGATAAAGATGAGAATGGAGGCATAAGTGAAATTTTTTTAACAATAGCGCCCTCACGATTTTGTTGTGTAATGTAAGCTGTTAAAAATAAAATCGAGTTTTTAACTTTAAGGCAAAAATTAATAGGGGAACCATTGACATGAGGAGTGGATAGGCATTAAAGTAATAAAACATATAATAAAAAAAATATAATATAATAAAAAATTAAATAAAAATATAATAAAAAATAAAGGACATTAAAAAGGACTGGGATTTGTTAGGGTTTAAATGAATGCCATTATTTATTGACCATTGGTTGGGAGAATGAAGATCACAGACTAATGGAAGATTAGAAACATGGAAATAGTGAAGGTCCAAGGATAGAGCCTTGGGGTACACCTGGTGAAACTGAGATAGAAGTTGAAGCTTTAACTCTCTGAATTCTGTCAGAGAGATAGGAGGACATGAGATTATTAGCAGTAGAAGAAAAACCAAAAAAATGCATCAATTTCCAAATAAGCAAATTGAACGAAATGCACAGGTGTTGGTTTCTTGGGTAAAGAAAATATTATGCTGAGTGTAAATATGGCATATTGTTGTGGACATTAAATAGTTCTAAAGAGCAGTTGTAGAATAATACAATGAAAAAATTATTAAACTTTGTATGTTTTCTTTATATAACATCATAAAAT
This sequence comes from Cimex lectularius, assembly GCF_000648675.2. NCBI lineage: Eukaryota > Metazoa > Arthropoda > Insecta > Hemiptera > Cimicidae > Cimex > Cimex lectularius. The sequence goes on from NW_019394219.1 coordinate 2,435,277, forward strand.
TAATTATTGATGAAGATGAGTATGGTTAGGGATGGATGGAGGCAGTAAACCTTTTTTAACCATAGAGCTCACACGGTATTGTTGTGTGTTGTTAAAAATAAAATCGAGATTTTTAACTTAAAGGCAAAAATTAGTAGGGGAACTGTTGATATGAGGAGTGGATAGGAATTAAATTAAAGGAAATTAATAAAACATATAATAAAAATGTAATATAATAAAAAATTAAATAAAACTATTATAAAAAATTAAAGGACATTAATAAAGACTGGGATTTGTTAGGGTTTAAAAGAATGCAGTTATTTCTTGACCATTAGTTGGGAGAATGAAGATCAGTGTTTAATGGAAGATTAGAAACATGGAAATAGTGAAGGTCCAAGGATAGAGCCTTGGTGTACACCTGGTGAAACTTTAACTCTCTGAATTTTGTCAGAGAGATAGGAGGACATGAGATTAGTAGCAGTAGAAGAGAAAAAAAAATAATTTCCAAAAAGCAAATGATTTATGGAACGAAATGCATAGGTGTTGGTTTCTTGGGTAAAGCAAATATTATGCTGGTGTAAAATTAGTGTTGTTATGCTATGGGGTGTTTAGGATTTTAAAGAAGAGTAGGAATTATAAAATAAATATTAAAATATTTAAAATAAATAAGTAGAGTAAGGTGTAGAGAATTTTTGGGGAAAAAATGAGAGAAGAACTGTTTTATAGCGACGCGAAAAAAAACAACAACAAAAACCCTATTTAAAAAAACTCGTAAATTTCCAGTTCGAGGCAGGAGGCGGTTTTAAATGAAAACCACCGACAATTGAATAAAATTGGCGTCTAAATTTCCGATTTGGAGCGAGTGGTGCGGCGAGGCGGAAAAAGGGAAGGAAAATCGGGACTGCCCGTTCCCACTCCCTGACGTGTCGGGCTTCGGTTTGTCGCGACGGCGCGGCGTCTCCTTGAAAGTGGAAAGACACCGAGGGAAGGCGAGAGCGGCTCGGCCGGCATGCGTTATCACCTGCCACCGACACACCGCCACGTAGTGAGCCACCACTGACCGGAGACGCGAGACGTCCAAACGACAACAATGAAGAAAAAGATCAACATCAAGGAGTACTTCGACGATGACAACTCCATCGACCTCAGCTTGGGCGATCTCGAAGAGGTCCCAGTCAAAGAAATCGTGAGTATTATTTACATTTTACAATACAAAAACAAAACAAAATAATTAGCTCAACAGATAATATTTACAATCAATACATTACTTATAGCAAAATGCTTAAGAGTGGTAAGTACCAAGTTCAGTCATAAACTCCAGGTCAATAGAAAAATTGTAATATACACCCAAAGACAAAAAACCCGGACATTTCTATTTGTTTATTTTCCATAATAACTTGGCATAAAAATTAATATTTTTAAAAAATAATTAATTAATAAAAACAGACATACTTAGAAATGGGGACTGTCTATATGATCCCGGAAACATTCTTAACAACATCCTATAAAGTCTCAACGGACTATAAATCAGAGGAAGAACTCACGAGATCAATGGATACAATGATATGGTATACAGATGGCTCCAAAACGAACAAAGGAACCGGATTGGGTTTTTTTTTTTTTTTGTACAGGCCTAAAATAAGAGTCGCTCGGTCTTTCAAGCTGAAATACATTGATGCTTGTGCCTTAGAAAATCTCGAAAGAGGTTAAACTTATAAGATCAGATAGACGAGCAGCTATTAGAGCAATAGCATGTAAACAAAATCACAAAAAAATTACTCACCGGATGCAGCCAAAATCTCCGAAACCTAGGAAACACCTGGCGGTATCTTGGGTACCAGGGCATAAGGGAATCTTGAGTAATGAAAAAGCACACACTAGCAAGGGAAGGATCTGCAAGGCCCAGAACACATTCTTGGATTAAAAAAATGGATTTAAAAAAGGTGAAGTGGTTAAACTCTTAAACTCTAGTGGCACTGGACACACTGAACCTAGGAAGCACAACAACCTGGTGGTATCTTGGGTATCAGGGCATGAGGGAATCTTGAGTAATGAAAAAGCAGTCACAATGGTCAGGAGAGGGTCTGCAAGACTAATATATAAGCCCAGAATCTATTCTTGGGATTTAAAAAACAAAAAAAAATGGATCTGAAAAAGGTGACTTGGTTAAACTCTAGGGACACTAGGCACAGTGAACCTAGGAAACATAACTATGGTGGTATCTTGGGTACCAGGACACAAGGGAATCTTGAGTAATGACAAAGCAGTCACAGTGGTCAGGGGAGGATCTGCAAGACTAATATATAGGCCCAGAATCTATTCTGGGGATTTAAAAACAAAAAACAAGGTGAAGTGGTTAAACTTTAGAGGGCACTAGACATAGTAAACTTAAAGTAAAACAACCCTCATCACGAATTGCAAACTCACTGCTACTGTTAGAGAGAGCTAAACTCAAATGAGTGATAGGAATATACTGGTCACTGACATCTGAGAAAATTTCTGCACAACATGTCAATCAAACTTATTAGGAAAGTACACTTCGGTTTTCAAGCAGAAATTCCATCAATGCTTGTGCCTTAGAAAATCTCGAAAGATTTTAAACTGGCAATAAAATCCTTATTAGATAGATGAGTAGCTATTAAAGCATTAGCATGTAAAAAAATCCCCCAAAAATTACTCCCTGGGTGCAGCCAAAATCTGTGAAACCTAGGAAACACAACAACCTGGTGGTATCTTGGGTACCCGGAAATAAGGGAATCTTGAGTAATGGAAAAGCAAATTGGCCAGAGGAGGATCTTCAAGACCAAACATAGGCCCCAAACCTATACTTGAGAATAACAAAAACAAATATAGAATTCTCCATCCCAGAATGGATCCAAACAAACCTAAAGGATAAATGGATAAACTCTAGTGGCGCTACACAGTAAACTTATGATGACACAGCCCTCACCAAGACTGGCAAAATCACCGCTGCAATTAGAGAGGGCTAAACTCAGAGCAGTGATAGACTATTAACTGGTCACTGGCATCTGAGAAAACAACTACACAACATGGGCATATATAACGATGATCCCATGTATTAAGGAGGAAGAAACAGCTACACTACCATCTTCAAATGTGAAGCAATGGCTCACAGAAAAAATCTAGGAAATGAAATTATAGCAGCAGCAGTCAATGACCTGATACCTGAAGAAGAAGGATTGAGTCGATTGCACTGAACTAGGGAACTAGGAAGGTACAATAAGCCAAACGCTGCAGTGCCTGGGCAGCACAAACTCCACTTCCTAGTATCCGCATCATCACCATCACGATCAATTATTTTATTTGTACTCTATACATATCTGTACATATTACAAATGAAATTACAAAATTTTTAAATGTTATTGGTCACTACACTAACACTAATGCCATGTCACTCAGTGTCAGAGATTAAGGGGCAAGGAGGTCTTGAGATGGGCGTTCATTGCAAGTCACGAAAGATGATAGATCATCTCAGCATTAATTATGGGTTTTTTTACCTTTAATTGAATGAATTACATCAAAATTTTTGACTGTTGGGCACATAGAGTTTTTGGTAGTACTGTCCCCAATTTCGAAGAGGAGATTACTAAAAAATAATGTTTTTTGACGTTTGAGGTGGCTTTTGGAAGCTTCAAGATCTCACAAACACTGTAGGAGCTGGAAATTCTCTATGCATAATTATTGTACACCAAAATCGATTTTTCTAATGTTTGGGGCAGAACAATAGTTCTTCACAGGGGTTTTTTTTTGGAAAAGTATGCAAAATAACACTCAATGATTAACCAAAAAGTTGATTTTATTGATGATGTAAACACATAAGTGGTTAATCAGTAGAATTCGGATTGTACAAAGCTTTAATAAATTGCATGAACTCCAAGAACGGAACAACTTTCGTTATTAGAAATTGCATTCTCCATAAAAATTCACAAAGATGCAGATGGTTATTGTGAATTCCTCCTAGCTTGCATAAAAAAAAAAAAAAAAAACATCTAGCACACCACAAGGATCTGTTCTATCCCATATCCTATTCAATATCTTCATCGGACTTCCCAAATCCTGGAAATGCAAGCAAGCCTGTGTATGCTGATGATGCTATAATCTATGCTACTAGAAAAGACATCATAGGTTTTGTTTGCGTTCAGATTGCCTTGGAGGAAATCATCTCATCCTGGAGATTACGCATTAACCCCAGCAAATGAAAATAAGAGTTTTACACTATGAAACCCCCTCAAAAAGAAAAAAAAGTAATAAACATCCTTGGAATCCCAAAGACAGCACAGTCGTGGAAGTTTACTTGGAATACATATAAAAGCAAAAATGTAAATGAAGGATATGTTCGACTGGGTTTGCTTTACACACTGATCAACAACCAAAAATCTTAACTGAGGACTGAGTGACTTATAATTTATAAAGTGTTATGAGGCAACCTGTATTCTACCTCCAAAATAAGGTAACTCCAGGATTGAAAATTGCTGTCAGTGCTGACTGGTATGTGTGTAAGTCTCAGTTACATCGGGAGCTGAAATACCTACCATTTACGAAAGATTCCTCAAGTTCCACTCCGAACTCCCTTTGGTGAGTTTTTTCATCTGGGGAACAAATGGCAGCACATCTCACCATGAACTATGCAGGATAAGTTGAATATTGGTTGAAGTGGTCACAGTGATAGCATAAGTTGTTTGTGTGATGATAAAAACTAATTTATTGTTAATTATTTTTTGATTAATCATGTATTTATTTCAACCATTTATTTATTAAAAGCCATTATGATAATAATCTTAGTAGTACTGCGATATTAACGTATGTAAAGATAATTAATTATGTAAAGTCAAATGTGATGTCAGATTAAATTGGTTATTTGAGCCAGTTAAAAATTTGAAATGCACTATTGAAAAACTATGTTGTAGTTGGGCTAGTGAATAATAAATAAAAATAATATTGATAAAAGTGGAACATATTATCTCCGTTAGGTGCTAATAAAAAATAATGTGTGGTGATTAGTGACTATTAGTTGATGATTATTCGGAAAATTCAGTCTTTACCACACAACACGATTTCCAAATAATAATAAAAAATAATTTCTAAGAATCAATAAATAATACCCAAATTATCACCTGAAGAAGATGGACAAGGCTGAGATGGAAACATAACCGTCTCTGTCAGGAGAAACCAGAGACATCAAACTCTTTGTAAATGTGAAGCATTAAAAGTGGACTTGAAATAAAGCTCAGTAAAAAAAGTTCCTGGAAAGTATGTAATACAATACCAATTAGCATTACAGAATATTATCCTAGGCTTGTTAATTAATAGGAATTAATTTGTAGGAATATGTTTTGGGTACAAATAAAATAATAATACATCATAATTTTTTTAAATAAAACATGTTTGCTCCTTTTTGTTTATTAGTTGATCATTCTAATATATTTCTATAATATATATGTTGTAGACAGTGCTTTCAAATGTTGTTCTCTTTCTGTATCAGTAATATTTTGTACTAATAATCATTTTTATATTTCCAGGCTACCATTCCTAAGGCAGTTTTTTTGGATTTGTCTAGTAATAGAATAACATCCCTAGGGGTGAGTGTCTGCCTTGATTACTATAATAAAATTTTAAAAATTTGGAACAAATTAAATGTTTTACAGAACAATTTTTCAACATTGCTCACCCACCTGGTTAAGCTAGACTTGTCGCAGAACAGAATCACCGAGTTGCCCGAAAACTTTGGCCTTCTCATTCACTTGAAGTACCTTGATTTATATCAGAACCGGCTGCAAGCTCTGCCTCACAGCTTCTCAGACCTGCGGTCACTGCGTTGGCTCGATCTCAAGGACAACCCGTTGACTCCGTCGTTGGCTAAAGTCGTCGGCCATTGCCAAGACAGTCAGGCTTGTCAAACCGCGGCGAAGAACGCTGTCAGACATATGACCCAGATGCGCAACATAGCCATAGAGGAGAACAAAATGAAACAGGAACAAAAGAGGAAACATGGTAAATATTGTCAATTCATTGGGCAAATTACTTTTATTCTTCTGTCTATTTGCCAAAAATATTTGGTCGGTCGGTCTGGCAAAATTTGAAAATGGTTAGGAAATTTATTGATTTAATATTATTTTCAATTTTTTCAAAATTACACTCAATGGCTAATATGTCATTCATATAAAGTGAAAAAGTATTATTCAATTTTTTAATGCTTTCTTTCTTTTGTACTAATATCAGTCCTCTAATTATAAAATTTCTAAAATGAAATTTTAAATATGTACAATGACTGAAAAGGTGTTGAAACAATTTTTGAACTGGCTCAGGCGTGTGACTTTTGAATAAATCAACCGAACAAAACAGAAGTTTATTTAGCTCAATAACTCTAACAGTATTAACTAACTGTTGAAACAGGTGTCTTCGGAGTGCACATCATGGTTAAGAATTTGGAAAAACGTAAGTCGCGCTTTTGTAATATTCTTCGTAACAGGATTCTTTTTCACTACGTAGAAGAAAGAAAAAGTAATTTTTTGTTTATATATTTTTGTGGGCAAAACAACATTTTGAAACTTTTTAGCTAGAAAAGCTATACAAAATTTGAAACAGTCATTTTATACAACATATACTTTTTGTTTCTCTTTATTTTTGCTTATTTAAATTTGATTTAATTTATTTATTGTAACCTTAAAGTTTAAAGCACCTGCAATAAATAATGTTTATCATAAATAGAGCTTACAGAGAAAGATTGCACACATTCCAGTTGAAAACTGAGCATTTATGCCATATATTAATTTTTTGTGTTAATAAATAGTAGAAATTGACTGATGTGATTTTCAGATTTTCTTTTCCTCGAAAAATTTGTCATTCTATTAATGAGTAAGATAAACTCAAATATTTACACTATTTCTAATCTTATCAAGATTTAATTCTAATTTTAAAACCATCGGACAATATTGTGTATAATTTTTCAAATGCCATCCCATTTTCAGTTTTTTAGTTTCTTTTTAGATTTTTCAGGAATTCTTTCAACACGATTTATTTATTTTTATTTATTTTCACAAATGAAAATTTGGTGTTTTAACTTTTATTGAAAAAACAAGTTATAAAGTCGATTTGAAAAAACAAAAAACAAAAAAAAAACAATTGTTTCGTCAAACTTTTGAGGGATCCTCCCTTTATCAGGTCTTTGAAATTATTAACAATTCACAAGGACAATTTTGATATTGAATGAACAGGTTGAAGATCTTGACCCACTACACCATCGGATATTCACTATTTTTGAAAACATAAGTCAGCACTGTAAGTATATGTTCATATTTGTTAACCTTGTAAATTATTAATAATAGCTTCCAAGTCCTGATGGAGGAGATATATTCTTCAAAAGATTGACTATGGGACTGATTGTTTTAGTTCAAATTAGCCTTATCCCTGTTTTTTATATATTTTTTTAAATCAATTAATTTTTTTTATATAAAATTAAAAGCTGATATCAATTATGTTGAGAAGTTTTAGGTATAGCAAATATTTTTATTAATCTGTTATTTTTGTTGTCAACTCTATTAATCCAATTTTATTTTTTTAAATATTTTTTGCTGGCTAATTGCTAAGCTTATTTCTATCTCCTGACACATTTTACATCTCATGTTTGTTTTACTTGTTACACATGGTTATATGTTCTTAATTCAATATCATGTACACATTCTTGCTGTTACAAGTCATAGCCTAACCTCTAAAGATAATTTTAAAAAAGTTGCAAAGCTGACAGGATGTTCATAACCTTGATGTCCTCCCATCATCCTCGCTAATAAATACTTTTTAAAAATTAAGTATACTTTTAATCTAAAGCTGGGTTTCCACCGCGCGAAAAAATCACTCAGAACACTGACTCACGTTAAACATTTCCACAAGGCGAAACAAGGTGAACCATCAGTTGCGTGAGACATGCATGCCGTTTATAACATAAACTGCTGCAACAGCATTTGCTATCACAGCGATCTTTATGTAAAAAAAAGTTGCTTTATTATTTTATTATTATTATTTTTTATTATTTTATTTAGTTAGAGTTTTATATTTAGCATCCCACAAAAATTGGTAGCTGTGATTCATTCAGATAAGTCAAATGCATTCCTGGTTCATTATCATATTCTAGACAAGAGCGAAAAAAACCGACAGCCAGTCGGCTCACCCCGATACATCCTTGTGCCAAAAGTTTCGCTATCCTGGCTAAGTTTCCATAACACGAGACAATTTTTGCGAAACAATTGCGTGAGTGAGTTTCGTGCAGTGGAAACCCGGCTTAAGGTCTTAAGATTTGAACCCATGAACTTCGGCTGAATATGCTGCTGCACTAACCACTTGAGCTATTGTGATTTCAATCCACCCAGACACCAACGTCTCAACTCGATCTATAACCTTTCGAATTTTCCCTCTTTTTACGATATTTTTGGGTAGGTTCAAATTCTGCTCGTGACGCATCCTTTTTCATCTCAACTAAGACTTTAGATTAGAAGTATAATTCATTAAAATAATTAATATTGTCAATTATAACTACTGAATATATGTACAGATTAAATTATTAAATACATTCTTACAGAGTAGACTTGTTCAAGCCATATGTAAAAATAAAAGGTTAAAAGTTGGGTAGCCGCTGTGGATTTAATATTACTTGGTGTCCCAAGTAACACACAAGAACTAACTACCTAGATCGGCAGGTTTATGCGGCACTGTATACTTTGCTACAGACCACACACATACAAATTTAGCCATTTGTGCCTATAAATACATTCACAATTGGGGTAATCACTGGGGACAGCTTTGTTCTTTTGTCAATAAGGATGTGCCTGTGGGTTAACCGGGTGTGGCCTATCCTCAGGCAAGTCTTAGCAGCAAGTCTATTCAAATTTTTTTTAAGATTCTCCAAGGCTCATGGTTTCACCGTGCGTTTGAAATATTTTAGCGTTTTTGATTTTAGTCAACCAGTAATGCCGATTACCTCAATTAATTCTTTTATCTCTTGTTTTATGTCCACTGGGCTATCATTATTGCTTTCACATCTTTTGACAATTTTTTTTCTTTATTTTGAAACTATTGAATTCTTTTCGGTTAAGGAGAAAAGTCTCACAAATAGATGCTGTGAGAATTGTTAAATATTTAAAGTTCCTACCAATGTATTGTTGATATTGAGTGTCTGATGTTTAATTTTAAAATGTAAAATGGATTGTTGACAAAAGTGAAAAAAATTATACCTGTATTATGTAATCTAAATTCATTCACAATTCGGTAAAATAGGATCTCTAAGCATCAACTTACATTATATTGATTTTCTTTCAGAAGAAAAAGAGCAACAGCAATTGACACAAAAGAAGGAAAATAAAAAGAAAAAGAAGAAGAAAAATAACACAAAATCTACTGAGCAGGCAGCAGAATTATTTACGAATGAAGATATTTTACTTTATAAAGAAGTTATGTATGGACTAGATGACATGTTGACAGAAGAAAAAAGACCGTTAAGTATTTTTAGGACAGGTATGTTTAAAAACAAATCTTCCTTTAAAAAAAATATTTAAAAAAATAATGTAAATTTTGTATTTTGTTTTCCAGGTTGGTCTTTTATTCGCTCAATTGTAAAAGTAATATTCATATTTTCATTGATATTTGGACTTGCAATGTTTGGGCTAAGTGTCTTCGATCATGGCCTATACAAACAAGTGTCGTCGACGATAATCAAGAATGCGAATAGGATGAGACCGAGTATCCCTAAGAGCCAATTCTTAAATTCGGCGTACAAACTGTTTTATGAATCTGTTAAGTCTGTGTCGGCGATGCTACGACAGAACATTTTAAACCTTGGGATCTACACAGTCAACACCTACAATTTCCTGACAACTGATGAACAAGTGCAGTTGTATGTCGGTATCTTTAAAGAAAACATTCACATTGCATATATCAAAACTGTAGATACGTTATCTGTTATGTATTCTAAGCTACATGATTACATGAACACTGAAAAATAAATAAATCTGTCTTGTTTTATATTTATTAAATATTTTGTTTCAATTTTTGTAATCTGCAATATTATTAAAGTGTGCAGTTTTGTTGATTTCAGAGGAACACTTTTATTCCCACCCCCCACCTCAGTTTAAAATTTCTATGAAACAAATTGTTGTTATTAAAATAACATATAAATTAATTAATCTATTGTTTTGCTTATATTAGATAAAATAAATAAAAAGGAATAAGTTTAAAATGAATTTTGATTTTAGGGTCAATTTGGGTGGGCAGTTTTGTTGATTTCAGAAGAACACTTTTATTCCCACCCACTACTTCTGTTTAAAATTTCTATGAAACAAATTATTATTATTATTATTATTAAAATAACTTATAAATTAATTAATCCATTATTTTGTTTGTATTAGATAAAATAAAAAGGAATAAAGTTTAAAATGAATTTTGATTTTAGGGTGGATTTGGGTTGGCTGGGTTACAAATGTTTTTATTATTCCAATTAAATAATTATTCTTTTTATATAAGTTATTCAGATATCATGAGATGCGGTCGGGATATCTGAATAACTATCGATTAACGATCACTAATCTCTACACATTTTTATATAAGGTTTTTGGTTGAGATGAAAAATTCGTGTCAAGAGTGGGATTCGAACCTTGAGCTATCATTACTTCGATCCACTCGGACACCAACTCCTCATTTCAACCTACAAACATCCGAATTTTCCCTCTTTTTGCCATATTTTCAAAACCCTTAGATAAAAAGAATAATTAATTGGAACAATTAATATGGTCAATTATGACCACTGAACAAATATGAATGTTTTTATTGTTGATTTTATGAATTATAGACTGCTGAACAAAACTGCCTATGTTTGTATGATCACCTCAGAAGAAGGTATAGTAGGTATTTTTCGCCTACACTATTATCTGTGGCTGACAATGTTTTAGGTCGTATTTGCCTTTATATCAAACAATATTTTTTTATATGAAGAACAGGGTGAGCTCTTGAATGGGGAACTACATGCGTCTTGGGAAAACTGGTTGTCTGGTACCTGGACTGGAAAGTAACAAAATGGCGGTCGTGGCTAAAACCAGGATGTACCAACGTAGCCCTCTAATCTAAAAATGAAATAAAAAGAACATTGACACAAGACAGTGGCAGCATCAGTGGGCCGGATAGACAAAGAAATCATGTTTCAAGAATGCTGTTTGTTAATAGATTTCCCTTGCAGGATCTGACTTGTAGAAACGTAATCTTTACCTGATTAAGGATAGGCCATTTCCTTTCAAAGCCCGCTTGTGTCCAACATGTAGAGAAATTATCCCACCTAAGTATGGCAGCAAGTATCTTAAGTCGAATGTAACGATCTTGTGAACCCTGAGTGTTGGCTAATGCAGGAATAGACTCCAATAGCCTTCTCTCATAACAAAGAGCAATTAAAGCTTTGATGGGAGCTTCAGCTAGACAGAACTCTGGGGATGCCTGTTGATGCCATGACCCTTAAATTCCCCAATAGACATTAGGGAGAAAGGGATCCCAGTTAATGTTGACCATATTTGGTTTACAGATGGCCCCAAAACTGAATATGAATCAGGAGCTGGCATTTACGGAAATAAACCAAGGACTAGAATTGGACAATATGCCAATGTTTTTTGAGCGGAAACTGAGGCTATTGAAATCTGTACCAGGGAGATAAAAGGCTGGGGATTATCAATGGGTTATTGAAGAATAGCCATCTAGGCACCGAAGGCAATTCCCGCATCGGCGGTAAAGTCCAGAGTCATGTGGGATTGAATTAAGAGTCCTGTCAGGCATTGGGAATAACAATATTACCCTCTGGGTACCAGGGCATACTGCAACGGGCAGAGGGGCAATGAAGAAGCTGACAAATTGGCCAAGGAAAGTTTGATGAGGACACCTATTGCCCCTGAACCCTTTTGTGGCTTTCCAAACTGCCAAAAACACGGACCCATTAGCCAAATAAGTAATGGGAATATAGCCGGGACAGAAGCATGCAAAAGTTTATCAAAGGACCATCGCAGAAACTAACAACTACTAAATCTGGGACGTGCTAAGACTAGAATAATAGTTGGACTGCAGTCGCCGGAGGCATATGGACAGACTCGGAGTGGCAGAAACAAGCCTGTGCAGATATTGCCAAGAAAAAGAAGAAAACGCAGGCTTTTTCCTAAACCTGGTAGAGAGAAAGCCATGGCCTGAACATACACATGGGAACCCTTGAAAAAGCTTAGTAGTCTGGTCTGGTAAACAGCATTAAGCTTAATTAGGAGCTCTAGATATAAAAAAATTGAGATGCACAATAGACCAATATTGGTCGCGGTTCACAGGTCGTAAAGAGGCCGGCTTCTGTATAATCTACCTTTCTATCTTATCTGGTGGGTGTTGAGAGTGAATACTCAAACTTCAAACTCGAGCTCTTATCAGCATCATGCATGATAGATAAGCTCTTATAACAGTGAATTTACCTGCATACATTTTACATCGTGCGTCTTCCAAGTTACAGAATTATTTAAATTTTGTTTCAATATTTTGGAATTTGTCGTTGTTATTTTCAAGAAAAAATGGTATCGAATACCGAAGGAGGAGCGGAAGGAGAGTAAGTTGTTTATTTTTCAATTGGATTCTTTTATTCCGTTTCCCTATACTTTTCAGATGGGAAAACTTGAATATACTTGAGAAACTAGTGTTATTTTTCTTATAAAAATTATTGAGTATAATAATAGACAGTTTGGACATATATTGACGTTCAAAAGTATTTGCACAAAATAAATTTATTTTAATTCATACAGTACCATTCTATATAATTTTTTACATTTTCTTTCCCAATTCATTATGCATTAGCATTCTTTTATGTTAATCCAATCTCAGTCAACTTGGAGCCAAAGAAATTCCGTTATACATTATGATGCAATGTTTCCCAAATAATTTCCTGAAAAACAGTCCAGTCAGTCATGATGCCATTCCTGCAATACTTTCTTAGATGTAGGTGAAGATTTATATGTATATCGTGCCCTTTAAGAGCTGATTATTTCCCTCAGTTTGCGCTTGTAGCGTACCAGTGAGTCTTAGTTCATCAAGGAACTTGATTGCTAGGACCAATTTCAGTGGTTGAATCTCTTCTGTGGTTGTACGTCCCGGAACAATTCATCCTGTGGGTAAGTATAGCACCACAGTTTGTAGGTGTGTTGGTGTTTCTTCTGCTTATTTGCAGAATCTACACTTGCCGTGTTGGGATATCTTCTTCAAATATCCATTTAATATACAGTAGAAATTAATAATAATAATGTTGATGATGAAAGAAAACATGATTTATACAAACTATCGGACCTCCTTCTTATAGTAATAATAATACTTTATTAAAATAGAAAAAATACATCAATTGGTAGTATAATAAGCATGGCTAGGAGCCGTCTGCTGAGTTAATGCATAATAAAGCGTTTAATTATATATATAATACAAACAAAAGAAAACAAATGAGAAGGAAGAAAAATAAAAAAGTTATATAAAGCAGGAGTGTGAATGACAAAAAAGTAAGATTTAAAGGAAACTTGTTACTTCTTGAGAAATGATAGTTCAGTATACAACTGCTTACAATTAATTTCATAGTGTCGACAGTCATTGCATATCTAAAAGCCACTCGTATCTCACTCTCCAGGTGTGCCGAGCAAAAGATATTAACGATAAGGGAGATTTTTTATTGATGAGATATTCCAGAATTTCAGCTCTGGATATAACGGACTTTCCCAAGTATGATACAAGCAGTTCTGAAAGCAGTGAGCAAATTCCCAGAAAGTGATACGCATCTTCCCGTGCATTACTGTTACAGAGAAGACAAATTTCATTGTATGGGTCATTTACAACGTAGGGTTTAAATTTCAGATGTAACAACTATCCTCTTAATTCTAAGGTTAAGGTTCGGGAAAGGCTGGGTGCTCAATGAAAATTTCCTTATACAAGCAAAACCTCTCTGCACTTTTTGCTCTATCTGTAGCCTCTTCACGATGAACTTCTTTTATTTTATTGGGGAGTTTTAAAAGTGCCAAGAGAATCTCCTGAACATTTTGAAGAGGACAAGAATATTTTTGGGCTAGAGATGGCCATGCCTGAACCAGGAAATGTTCTTTCTAATTAATTACAGTAGAAATTGTTCATAACGAATGGTTGTAACGTAGAAATATCCAGTCCCATGAAATGTCATAAGGAAAAACCATAGGAAACTGTCAGTTATAGTGGACAGCACGCAAAGGTTACCCTAGCTGCCTAGGAAAGATTTTCCCCCTTTTTAACTCTAAATGTCTTTTTTAAAAACTCACAAAATAAAAATAAATAAAAACATGACCTTAGTCTCTTCTATTGAGAAAAAATTCGTGATAATTTATCGGATCGAATTGGGAGATTGTATGAGAAGTCTCCCAAGTGAAATGTCGACGTCTCGTTCCAAAATAATCAAATAATTTAATAAGTGCCATAAAGTTTTTAAAAAATACTGGCCAAAATAAGATAACAGATTACATACTACAATGATACTGTAATCAAATCCATTCACATTTTTACATATACATATTAATGTTTTAAAAATCTTTATGTAAATAAATTACTTTAGCAGGTAGGTTAGTATGTATTACGTACTTCCTAATAAACTTGGATAAATTACATAATTACCTATATATTGAAAACTGCTCTGCTATAAATAGGAATCCTATCAATTGGATGAAATGTTCAGATAAAATGATTGATCTGTTCACTATAAGCAATATACCGTTTATAACTTGAAGGGTTGTTCTTGCTGACACAGATGGATCATGTTTAACGACAATTTTGAGGACTGTATTGGCCATGTATTATTATGCAAATTATTATTATAATTTGTGTGTGATTAGTGACCATTAATCGATCTTTATTGAGATCATCTTCAGGGCTCAAAGTCTTCTGTGTAACTGTGCCATTCTTGCGTGTAGTGTTGAGAGTGCCAAGATTGAAACGTTGGCATGATAAAGAAAATGTTTTTCTGAACACCAGACCACATCTCACGATTTCTGAATAATTATTATTATTTTATATTTATTATACCTAGAACAAAAACCTACTTATAAGTTATGTGTGAGATGTATCAGGATATTGATAGATGGGAATTGTCAGAGGGAGCAGTTTTATTTTCATGTATCGCACTATTGATCTGCCTTGCGATCAATCAATCCATGAAACTTGACCCTAAAAAAGCCAATTGAATAAATGACTTTCCAAAAAGAGATTTTAATTACTTCCCACTGCCTAATGGTAGATATACACCAAATCAATAGTTCATGTCCATTTTATCAGTAAATGTTCCATATTGAACAAAAATGTATTGAACCTAGAAAAGAACTACAGAACCAGAAATGCCACCAAAGTACGTAATTATCATTTTGCATAAGAAAAATCTGCAGTATGTACAGAATTTTTGACTCATTTCGAGAAGCATTGCTTGCTTATTTATTTGATACTAGTGGTTATTTTACTTTTGTGTGAAAACATTTAGCATTATATAACAAACGACATTTTGATAACATAAATAATTAATTGCCCCATATTAGCTGTAACATCCCCAAAATTTAGAGCAAATAAAAAGTCCCCTTATCCTTACAAGTCTCTTGAAACAGTTGTGCGAATGAGTTTTGCACAGTGGAAACTTAGCTTATGGGTATACCTCATATAGAAATGCATGGACTGCCAACAACACCAGAGTTTGTGATTCTCACAGTTTGACATATCTAATTCGAATATCAACAACCTCCAACTGAAACTTATTAACTTATTAAAATACGTTTTTATTTATTTTATTATGTTAAATAACATTTTCGAATAAATAATAATTATAATAAAGTCAGCTCTTATCATACTGGAGGGCTAAACCAGCTGTTGGGTGTCACATACAAGGGGTCAAACTACTTTAGAATACAATCTTGTTTCATTCAATTATAAAAAGCCATGGGCTGTGTCAGGATTTGAACCCAGAACCACTAGCATGGCAAATAGAAGTTGGATACCATTACCACTCATTGCAGTCCACTGAAGAATTATTATTAGTTTGTTTATAGTGAAGCTGAAAGTACATACTTTCATTTTTTAAGTATATATTTTATTTAAGTATTCTTTAGTATTTTTTTAATTTTTATTTTTTTAGAACGTTGTCTAAAAAACAGCAGAAAAAGCTTGCAAAGGAAGCACTGAAGACTTCAAAAAAGGCTGAAAAAGCCGCAGAGCAGGCTGTGAGTATTATATTAGTGTATGAGTTATTAAAACGGTAAATTGTATAAAGGAATTGTTCTATTAGCAACCTCAAGAAGCCGAGGAAGATGTGTCAGTCGGTAAATACGGCAGTACCGGGCTGATAACGAGTTCTGACCCTGCTGACTCTGAAAGGAGGAAAAGGGTATTCACTCATATTAAGAGTTTAACACCGGACTTAGCTGAAACCGACGTATGGATCAGGGCAAGACTTCAAACATCTAGAGCAAAAGGTGAAGACGATTTTGATATTTTGTCATTAAAAGTTGTAATTTGTTAACGTTAATTCCTTCTAGGCAAACAGTGTTTTGTTGTTTTACGACAACAGCAGTTTACTGTTCAAGGAATTTTAGCCGTGTCTGAAAAAATAAGCAAACCTATGGTAAAATTTGTATCTAAGTTAGTATTTTTTTTATTGTTGTAAAAAGTTGATTTATTACGTAGTTTAAAAAAATATTTTTAAATAACTTTTAGCGTATCTAAAGAATCAGTAGTAGATGTATATGCCCAAGTTGTGACTGTGCCAAAGCAGATTGACAGTTGTTCACAAAAGCTAGTCGAATTAAAGGTAAATGAGTTCTGGGCAGTCAGTGCTGCCAAACCACAACTTCCACTCTTGGTTGAGGATGCTGCCAGGCCGATCACAGAAGGAGATGTAATTATTTTTAGCTGTTTATTTATTTGTAAATAAAATTGTAATAAAATTAATTGTAAATAATTTTCAATGTTAGGATGGGCTTAACATCAAAGTTAATCAGGACACAAGACTGGATAATCGTATCCTTGACCTAAGAACACCTGCGAATCAAGCTATATTCAGATTAGAAGCTGGGGTCTGTCAACTCTTCAGAGATGTACTGACCAAACAGGCAAGCATTATGTTTGTGTTTAATATTATTTATGTTAATTTAGCCATGCTTTGTTACATGTTTTAACTTGCTAATACTAACGGTCTTGCTTAATCTTACCATTGTTTTGTTTCTGTTTTATACTTTATGGCAGGTGATTGATGAATAACAATTTTTTCACAACATATAATTACAAGCACAAGAAATATAAACTGAACTAATTTGAGTTTACACATGAATTTATTTTACATCTTACAGGGGCATAGGCTTAAATGGGAAGAAGGATTCTCAAATTATGAATTACGATGTTGTACTACTATAGTTAAACATTTATGAAATGCGCATGCTACATGAGTGCGTGAATGTTCCATGTGCTGTTACATCTATACACAATGGAAAACACAATTTTTATTTCATTCAACTTAGCCGCAAAATCTAGTCTAAATATTGAATCATGGCGGTTTACTTACTGCTATGTATTGAGTTGGTGCAAAATTAATGCAGGTTTTGAAAATTGGTTTTATTTTTGCAGATGCTTGTCATGTAAACAAAACTAAATTGAAATCTAATTTATGGATTTAATACCTTACTGTACAGTTACCTCACTGACCGATTTTTCCAAGTTATAGAAGGCCATTCACTCTGCATATTTCCCCATCCATGCTGGTGTTCCTCGAGGTATAATTCCGGCCCCCACACCATACCAGGTGTTCACAGTTGACATGCCATCACATCCCGAAACCACCACATTCACATTTGCAGACGATACAGCAATTCTCTCTAGCAATTCTGACCTTGTAATTAACACTCGAAACCTCATCACACTACTGGAGTCTTGGTGTAAAAAGAAAAGGATAAAATTTAACTAATTATTCAGAAATCGTGAGATGCGGTCTGGTGTGATGTAGGTTTCAGAAAAACATTTTCTTTATCGTGACAACATTTCGATCTTTATTGAGATCATCTTCAGGGCCTGGGATTTACAAACATTGTTTACATTTAACAAATACATTTAGAATATGGAAAAGTGAATTTATACAATGCAAAATATATTTTTTATATTCAATCAAGGTATTTCTGCTCATCCAAAGTGTTTGTCTTCTGTGTAATGTGCCATTCTTGCGTGTCGTGTTGAGAGTGCCAGTGAGATTTTGCTGTTTTATGTTTATATACGTTGGATTTTGAAGGGGCGGGGAAGGAAGTCGGTATAGAAAAGACATTTTTGTATAAGGCGTTGGCTTCTTTGAGGTGAAAAGAGCTAGTTAAAAAATAGTTAAGTTAAATAAAATTTAACACAGATGAATCCAGCAACATTACCTTCACTCTCTGTAAAAATATCTCCCCTCTGTGTTCTTAAATAATATTCCCCTCCCAACTGCAGACAAGGTGCAGTACCTTGGACAGTACATTGACAGCCTGATATGGATATAAAGCTCTTGCACAACTTCTGACAAACGTTCTAATTTACCTCTCAAAAATAAAAGGCTGCTTTGCAACACCATAGTTAAGCCGGTATGGACTTATGGGCTGAAAGTATGGGGTTCAGTCAAACATTCCAACATCCACCGCATTCAAACTGACCAGTCCTTCATACTACAAAAATACTAGATGTTCCAGTGTATCTATTGAACCTAACTACACATACAGACTTACATATCCCTTTCGGTCAAGATGAAAGACGTTCCCGTTACTGCAGATTTCATAAAAACCTCCCAACTACCATAAATCAGCACATCAGAAACCTTGCATCTAGACGAATCCCCTTGAACCCTTTCCGCCGACCAAAGAGACAATGGCCGTGAGATCTCCTATGAAGTGATGGTGATGATAGTTAAAATGACAATGACACAAATATCAATTAAACAGACAATATTTTAGTAACACTGTAATAATACCAATGGGTATTTTCTCCACTCTTGGTTTTAATTTTATATTATTACCTTGCTCATTTTTTACCTGTTACCTACTTGAAGGTAGTTATAATGTACTACAAATAAAAAAAATTTTAAAAAGTTTCTTTTATACAAAAATTTTAGTTTATGTAGAATTTTATAAGAGTGGACCTGAAAAATTAAATATGTCTAAACTTGATTTTGTCAAATTTATTTGTACGAATTTAAACTTGGGCAAAGTGTGGCTCAAATGGTGCGTAACATCAATACAGTTCGGGGGGAGGGAAGCATTAGCGAATGCACAGTGCAGCGATGATTTCTGAGATTTCGTTTTGGAAATTTAGATCTTGAAGGCAGGGAAGGTTGCAGTAGGCCTTCTGTCGGCCAGCTCAAAACATTGATTGAAGAAAATTCAAGCAAAACAATACAAGAGGGGGGGATTCTATTACACTCATGGACTCTATTCCATAGATGTAGTCAACCAAAAACACTTTTTCAAAAAAAAGTAGTCTTTATTTTGTTTATAAAAAAACAAAACATGTATCGATTTTGTGGTGCTGCCCCCTTCAGCTGTTATGAATGCCCAGTGAAAATGAAACACAATTTTGCAAAATGCAAATTTTTACATTTATTAATTATAGTAATAGAAGCCAGCACACCTTAATCTAATTAACCATTTTTTAAAATATTTTTATAATTAAATACTATTTACATATGAATTTATAATTAACCAAAAAATTTAAGTTGATGGGCAAAAGGAATAAAGGAGAAGAACTATCTCGAATAGAACATATCATTCATAACGACTATTGAGGGGGGGGGGACCGGTAGAACCTGAAAATAGATTCTTGTTGTTTTTTTTTTTTTTTATAAATAAACAAAAACAAAAATAATAATAAATATAGACTATTTTTTATTTAAAAAAATGTTTTTGGTTGTCAACATCTATGGATTAAGATAAAAAATGAATTTTAATAACAACCTATAAAATAAAATAACAGCAACAATATTATCAACATAAGATAATATAGTTTTTTATGAATTATTAATTAGTTACACAACTAATTAGCTAACAAAAAATCGTCTTTTATGATGTTTTTAAATAACTGAACCTTTATTGAACATTGTGGATTTACCTAAAGTTCTGAATATAAAACAAATTTATAATTAACAAATCTTGGTCAAAAATTTATTTTTCCTCAAAAGTTTTTTCTTCTTAAAAAAAGAGAAAGTCTTCCCCCAACACATATATTTTTTAAATTTAATATTTCAGGGTTTTGTAGAAATTCACACTCCAAAAATGATCAGTGCTGCCAGTGAAGGTGGTGCAAATGTCTTCACAGTTTCTTATTTTAAAGGAAACGCTTACCTTGCCCAGAGTCCCCAGCTGTATAAGCAAATGGCCATTGCTGGTGATTTTGAAAAAGTATTCACTGTTGGTGCAGGTATGATTTTGTAATTAATTATTATTATTTTAAAAAAATTAAAGTTCTATTTAAAAAAAACATGGTTTAAGTTTTTCGAGCTGAAGACAGTAACACACACAGGCATTTGACTGAATTCGTCGGACTTGATTTGGAAATGTCCTTCAAATACCATTACCACGAAGTTGTACATACAATTGGCAATCTGTTCACCGAAATATTTAAGGGTTTACAAACAAGGTATAAAGTTAATATGGTAACTAAAATGACTTTTATTTTATTTATTTTTTTATTGCATGTTAGATATTCAGAACATTTTGAAGCCATTAAAACACAATATGGCTTGGAACCTTTTAAATTCTTGGATCCTCCACTTATCCTTGAATTTCCTGTGGCCATCCAAATGCTTAAAGAAGCTGGAGTGACTCTTGGTGAAGAAGAGGATTTAAGTACAGCCGACGAAAAACTACTCGGTCGTCTTGTAAAAGCGAAAGTAATATTTTGCACAGTTTTAAGTATTTTACTTTTTTTTTTGAAAACTAAATTATATATTTTGTTTTTACAGTATGATACAGATTTCTATATTTTGGATAAATTTCCTCTTGCTGTGAGGCCTTTTTATACGATGCCTGATCCCCTCAATCCTGTAATTTTTTTAAATTCATTTTATTTTAACCAGGATTATTACAATTTTTTTTAAATTGTAACTTTTTATAGAAAGCCTCCAATTCCTATGATATGTTTATGAGAGGCGAAGAGATCCTCTCTGGTGCCCAGAGGATCCACGATCCCGACTTGCTCACCGAGAGGGCTAAACTTCACGGTGTCGGTGAGTAATGACCAAACTGAACTGAATTCCTTCTCCACCACAATACATTTTTGTTTTCCATTTCAGATTTAGATAAAATCAAAGCATACATTGATTCTTTCAAGTACGGATGTCCACCACATGCCGGCGGTGGCATTGGACTCGAGAGGGTTGTCATGCTTTACTTAGGGCTGGATAACATCAGAAAAACATCAATGTTCCCCAGAGACCCAAAACGACTTACCCCTTAAGTTTGTGCACTTTGTAATGTAAATAAAGTAAGGGATTGTTTTATTGGTTTTCTTTTTTTATGCTGGTGTTAAAAAAAAAAAAAGAATCAGTTGTGAGTATGTTGGGTTTGAATGCAAGACCGCTGGATTCGATCCTGGGAACTTTACCGTACAGGGATGAGCACCGTGTCAACATTTAAACCATTGTCGCCACTGTTGCCCCTTTAGGGTTGATGTGCGTTAATCTTTACCGTTGAGTTTTGTTATGCAATAAAAGAAAACAAGATAAAAGAAAATTTTATAGTTTTTATAAAACAGGTTTAATAAAATTGTATTATATAATATTTACATACACAGTCAATGTATCAAATGAAAATTTAATATTCTTGTATACTTTGTATATCTCAGGCGACTTCCGTACAAGTCCAAAGAATCCGACTGTTTAACTTTGACCGATAGAATCCAATCTGAGAAAAATTTTTGAAGCAATTTCTTTATTTTAGAACTGGGTGTGAAAATATGAAGTAATAATAAAAATCTTAAATTCTATCTTACATTAAATACAATAAATATTACAAAATAAATTCAAAAGGATTTTATCAATGAAAAATTCTAATTACAGAATACATACATGGCAGTTTGGTTTTTTATATATCCAAAAATATAATACTCCACCTCACAAACCTATTTTCCAGACAATTTTTATATATATGTATTTACAAAATAATAATTACAGAATATATTGTGAGAAAAAAACTTGTAAAAACAGTATACACCATTAACAATATTTGAAAAAACAAACACTTTCAACAAGAGAATATAGAAAAATTGAAATTTTATCACAATCGTCTTTAGGCAATACTTCGGCTAACAAAATTGCAACAAGAGAGACTGGAAAATTGGGGTCTTGAAACTGTTCCAAACCTGAAGTTTTGAGCAAGCGGATTGTGGGATTTGTATGAGGATTCGGATGGTGGAATTACTGTCGTGTAAGATCAGCGCCGAGCAGCCGGTGGGGCCTGTGTGTGCTGTGAGCAGCTCTCGACATTTTCCGGCCAGTCGCAGACATTTTCATTTGGATTGAAGACGAGGTTCGAAGGACAAGGCATGTGGTGTTTCCTCTCACCCTCACACATGTAGTACATCGTGCAGTCCGCTTTGTCCGGGTGGTACGAGATGTGTCCATCTTCCTCTTCGCAAGTTACCGCATTCGCTATAAAAACAATTTATATATCTTATTCTTGTTCAGTTTAATTTTTTTAGTCAAAACTTACGATCTTTTGTCGTATAGGCGCCGCTCGAACCTGTTCCTTCGTACGGACCCTGATATTCTAATTTGACTGAATAGTCTTCGAGTTCTTGTTTCATGGCATTCACCAACGGGAATTTTCCATTGTTGCATATACCTCTGAAGTCATCCATGTCAATGGACCAGATCATTATTCCACCGAATCCTTCTTCTTTGAGCCATGTCATCTATGACAATATTTTATCATTTTATAACAAAACGAGTTGAAGCGTCAGTGAAATACTGAACTGGCAATGGGTCAAATGACTAAAATTTCTCATGAATGAAGTCTGACCCAATAAATGACCTAGCGCCGGTTCAGCATGGAAACAATACTAATTAAATTTGAACAATTTTACCTTGGTTTTTAAACTTCTCTCATCGTCGAATCCGACCCATTGGTTGCCTCGGTATGCAAATGGAACTTGTTGCTCGTTATCCCATACCAAAGTTGTGTTATCTTCATGAAGGAAGTCGCAAACCTAATTTTTAAGTTATTTTGTTAGTACAAAACACAACTTGATTTTTAGTAATTTTGTCATAGTTACTTCATAGTAAGCCATGAAACCGCTCTCAGCTGTGTAGTTGCCTGGCTTGCCGCCTCCAGAAGCGGGTGCACCGATGTCAAACTTGTCCTCGTCTACGAGTGTAAAACTTCTTCCATAAGTCGGCATTCCGATCATGAGCTTCTCTTTAGGAGCTCCTTGCTTTACCCATTCCCTCGCGCTGTAATCCTATTAAAAAAATTCTAATTATTGATTTATACAATAAAATCAATAAGTAAACAACAATTCAAAGGAATAATGTAGGAAGGAATTATTATTAATTAACAAGTGATATTTAAGGATGCAAAATCATTGTTCATATAAAAATTCACTTGGGGCGTCGGTGGCCGCAACGGTTTAGGCGTTGACACGGCGCTCATCACTGTAAGTAAAGGTCCCTTAAAGGTAAGGAAAGAAATCACGAAGAAAGAGCATTTGACTTATAAAAAAATTAATGTTAGAATATGAAAATATTCATTCGAATAATTTTTTTTATAAATTATCTTTTATTTTAACATGAACCTGTTTTAGGGCCCAGCACAAAAAAAATTTATAGACAAAAATTGTTTACGCTCTCATAATTATTTTATTTTATTTTTTTACGAGGTTATATGAACCCCCGGGTGCTGATGTTTTTGAAAAAAAGCTTATTTGTAAGGATGTAGGGTTCGAATCTAGTGGCCACAAATAAGTTTTTTTTCAAAAACATCAGCACCCGGGGGTTTATATAACCTCGTAAAAAAATAAAAATTCCCTTATTCATTGGTATACATTTAGGGATGGTATACATAAAAAAAAAACAATGGTGCTTTTCTACGTTAAAACTTCATGACATACCCGTCATATGAGGTGTCAATCTATTCAAGAGCTTTGTTAAGGAGAAATTTGTACTTTTGTATTTTCTTCTTTTAAGGAGAGCCAAACCAAATTGAACTGATACATTTTCTCGGCTTCATGGATAAATATTAAATCAGGAATATGATCTTTTGATTGATTTGTACAATTATGAGAATGTAAACAATTTTTGTCTATACATTTTTTTTTCTGTACTGGGCCCTAAAACAGATTCATGTTAAAATAAAATATAATTTATAAAAAAAATTATTCGAATGAATATTTTCAAATTCTAACATTAATTTTTTTATAAGTCAAATGCTCTTTCTTCGTGATTTCTTTTCTTTATTGTAATATTGTGATTCTTTTTTCCTTCCTATTAAATAAATGTTTTATTTCCTTTTCATTGGGTATTATATAAATTTCCATTATAGGAACTTACAACTGTGAGCTTTTTCTGGTAGCTAGTAGCACTTTCAAGCGGATAGAGCGGTGAGTTGTGTCCTACTTGTCTTTCCCATTGTCCGTGGAAATCATACGTCATGACGTTAATGAAGTCGAGATACTTGGCGATTTCAGGTACATCGTAACTTAAAAAAAAAAAAAATAAGAGATATTTTTTCATACATGAGATTTTTATAACATACCCAGCAGCAATTGCCTCAAAACTTGCAGGCACGGCAGCAGTGAGAAGTAGCCTTGGCTGGCCGCTAGATTTGGCCTCACCTTCGAACGCCATCCTCAGTTCGCGCAAAAGGTTTACGTATGAAGCTCTGTCATCCACACCTCTGTAATTCAAAACAATTTTAAATCACAGCCATCGGCGTTTTGCAATGTTTATCTCACCTTGGGTATTCCCAGTCGACATCGAGACCGTTGAACTTGAACTCCCTTAAGAACTCGATAGCTTCGTAGACAAACTGGTTCATTCTATAGACGTTGTTTGTGAGTTCTTTAAATGGGGTTGAACCAAAAGCCCATCCTCCGATTGCGAGTAAAATCTGTAAAGCGACCAAAATACCATTATCATAGATCCCATACCATTATCAATTTGTCATGTTAATTGGACAGTGCTCAAACCTTTAAATTTGGATTTTGTTCCCTTAAAGCGATTATTTTATGATACTGCTCTTCTGTTCCGCTGGCAGCAGCCAGTTTGTGGTCAGTAAGTGTAGCAAAGGCATAGATAATGTGCGTACAAAGATTGGGCTGGAGGTCATTCGGTTGAAATCTGCCTGCACCGGGCCTTTTCGCAGACCACGAAGTCAAGTAGCAGAACACTTGTGCTTCTCTCACTGTAAGATGGAAGAAAATGGGTTTGAATTGAATTGATTTATGAAAACTGCGACTTACCGTTAGCGTCTTGAGTTGGGATAATGTTGTTTGATACTGTCGGCTTGGCTCTAGTGAGTTTTGAAATGGCATCTGAAGCTGGGATCTTGATGGCAGCAGGCTTAACTGCAGTGGGTGGTGGGGCTTTGGCAACTTTAGTCCAGTCGACGTCAACTGCGTTAGGACCTCTCTTGACTCCTCTCAATTCTTCCCTGTTGGTTAAAGAAAATTTAATTATATTTGTTTTTCGTTTATAGAAACAGTCTATATATAATCAACAAATTCATTTTATTTAGTGATTGAAGGACTTTATTTTAAAATACTTTACAATTGTATAAAAGATAAAATATATATAAATAACCTAAAGAAACTTTTTTGGACCTATGTAAAAAAAATCAAGAACTCCAGCCATCTATTTTTTTATGGTTTATTATTATACATAAAAGTCTGAGCTATTGAATCAGTATTGTAAATATTTTAGCAAACAAGAATTGAGCTCATGCTGAACCAGCATTCAGTAACTTTTTTGTCTGCCTTCACTCGCAAGTTTGTTGAACTACTTTTTTTATTTTTTTATACCCTTTCCACCACCCCGCCGTACCTGAGGAAGACCCCATACCGGCAGACAAACGCTTTAGCTTAATCTAATTTGTATATCTAAGGGATTTCAAATAAATGGGATAAAAATACCTCCCAACAATCTTTCCTTCAGGCGAGACCGCTGGTTGGTTTTTGAAGGGACCATATTTTCATTTTAGAACCTAAAACAAAAGGTCTTCCCTTGCTGGTTTCCCCTTGCACATTTACTTTTCCTTGGTTTTATTTTCTATCTATTTATATTATCTAAAATTTTCTTACTAAGAAGAGGAAAACAGCCCGGAACCCTAAACCTAAACCTATGTTTAATTATGCAATAAATAAATAACGGTAATAAAACTCTAACAATAATAACAATATTTAGGACTTAATAATTAGAATAAATAGGGACTTGTTCATTTAAGCGTATTTGAGGCAAAGTCTTTTAGTGCTCCAAAAGATTTGATATCACAGACTAGCTTTTGGAGATTAGGCGGCCATTCTGCTGAGGTGATGGTCTTTCGCAAACGTTCTCTTTCTGCCTTGAATTTGATACAGCTGAAGAGTTTATGTTCGGCGTCTTCTTCAGTGCTGCAAACGGAGCATAAAGGGCTTTCTCTTTTCTTATATTTATGAAGATAGCTTGCGAAGTTTCCATGTCCTGATAGCATTTGGGTGGTCCAGTAGTCGGGATGTAGCCATTTTGCTATTTGTCTTTTTTCAACGCTTGGGAAAAATTTGGATGTTAGCCGACCTTTATTGCTATTTGTCCATCTTTCTTGCCATGATGCCCTTGTCATTTTTCCCAAGTACTCTTTTGCCTCCTTCACCGTTGTGCTTCGGAACCAGTCTATTTCTCCCTGGCTTGCTCCTATATCAATAGCCTCATTTTTCTTTTTTTGGTGGATGACCACCCTTTCTTTAAGGACTAGGTCTATTGGCGGTGCGTTGGTTAACTACTCAAATTGCATTTGTTCATTGTACCATCTTCAGTGAGGAACTTTCTGAACGGTCAGCATTAACTCTAAGAATTGTGAGATATATATGAAAGGCGAAAACACTAATCTGGATCGTTTTTGATGATCCTTGGTTTTGTTTGTCAGACACATTCTGTTTCAACATCAGTGGTGGGTTTATAAAAAAACTTTAAAATGTGTCTGACAAAGGCCAAAGTTGACAAAAATGAGCTGACCAGGGTGCTCAGAGATGATCAAGCTACATGTAAATTATTATGCAGACCTCAAAAAAACTAACTTTGAACAGCCATATTATAAAAAATTGTCAAGGTTTTTCTAGTTTCTTATTTCTTTGTAGCTTTTTCATTTAGCATTGCTAGGTTTGCTGGGAGATACTAAAAGAAAAGTTCTGCAGGTTACTAATTTAGGCTAATTTAATTCACACGGAAAAAAGATCATTTATCTACCAGTAATATAGGTTTTAATTTCTTGCTATTTCTTTTAAAATCGATTCGTAGTATGAAAGAAAAAGTGAAAACGCTAAGCCCGCAACGCGTGCAGGTCTTGAGGTCACAATCTGCGTTACCTTATGGCCCCGATGAGTGGATATTTAACACCGTTTCCACAGACAGTGCCTGTGAAGTCGTCCATGTCG
The DNA here is from genome assembly GCF_000648675.2 of Cimex lectularius. Taxonomy (NCBI): domain Eukaryota; kingdom Metazoa; phylum Arthropoda; class Insecta; order Hemiptera; family Cimicidae; genus Cimex; species Cimex lectularius. Next base: position 2,462,940 of record NW_019394219.1, read on the forward strand.
ACGGTCCACACCATGGCACCTCCGTATCCGTTTTCCTTGATCCAGTTACTCTTATGCCTAATGGACTTCTCGTCGTCGAACCCGATCCATTGGTCACCCTGAAACATACTCGATAAAGCATTTATGTTGAGATTTTTATCGCTAGTAAATAAAGGTGCAACCTGAATGGCGTAAGGCACTTTCATTTCTTCGTCCCAGATGTACGACGCGCCGTTCCTGAGCAGCTCACAGACCTAGAATTAATAATTATTAGAATGAAGAACCTATAATGTGTTGCTTAAATCCTTACTTCGTAGTAAGCTAAGTATCCGGCTTCTTTAGTGTATTCTCCTGCTTTGCCACCTCCGGAGGCGGGGGAGTTGACGGACGTCCTCTGCATGGACGAGAGGGTGAAGGTCCTTCCGTAGGTCGGCATCCCGATGATCAGCTTCTCCTTCGGGGCTCCAAGCCTGGTCCACATGTCGGCAGCTGCCGAGACGGAAAGCTGTTTCCTCCATTCGGAGTCAGACGAAGGCGCGTAGAGCGGAGCGTTGTGACCGGTTTCGCGTTCCCATTTTCCGTGGAAATCGTAAGCCATCAAGTTGATGAAATCTAGATACCTGGAAATGCCGGGGATTAGCAAGTTGTCAAAACTGTGGAGACGAAAACGCTTACCCGGCGACGGCGGGGACGTCGTAACCACCGCGGACATTGTCCGGGCCGACGGGCACAGCAGCGGAAAGCAGTAATCGGGGTTTCTTAACTTCCTGGGCTTCCGCTTCAAAAGCTTCTCTCAATTCTGAACAAATATACAAGTTCCAACTTAACAAAAAATATCCACTTTATAAACTATAATGGGATTTACTGCAGTACTTCTTAAGATAACTCAAATTGAATCATGTTGAATATTTGAAATGAAGATCTCATGAATTTTTATATACGACAAAATACCTTTTAGAAGGAGTACAAAATTCTTTTTGTCTTCTCCTCCTTTCGGGTACTCCCAATCCATATCGAGACCGTCAAAGTGTCTGGTCCTCAGGAACGGAACGGCACTGTAGATGAAGGTCTGTCTGGCGTACCTTGACGAGGACATGTCCTTGAATTTCTGGGTTCCGAAAGACCAACCGCCTGAAATTTAAGGGCCGTTAGATTTCCCCTCGATTCAGATTGTAGGGAGCTTACCTATGGCCAAGAGGGTTTTAAGCTTGGGGTTGGCTTTCTTCAAATTCCTTATCCTTTCGTAAAGACCCACTTTGCCGTCTTTGGTTTCGTCGTTCGACTCGAAAGACGATAGCTTGCCCTTCTTCAGCCATCCGAAAGCGAAGATGATGTGTGTGCAGAGATTGGGGTCGATGTCCTCCGGGAGGAACTTGCCGATTTTGGGTCTGTATTGAGACCAGTTAGTGTAATAACAAACGACCTGGAATAGGTAAGAAATATTGTGATATATAGTTTGGAAGAAAATGGTTTTAAATATTCATACTTGCCTTGTATCCGTCGTCATTTTTTGATGATGACGATGATGTGGAGGCGGTGTCTGTACCGGACTTCCTCGTTAGTACGGCTGTCGATTTGTCAGAGATCCTGTTCCTTACTTTAAACCTGTTGACGCTCGCGCTGGTCTCCTGGTCCCGAACACGGCTGGATCCGCTCGGCCGTCGTAACCGTCTGCGCGTCGCTGGAAGCAAAAACAAAAGAATCTCATTAAAAATAGTTTGCCAGTAACAACATATTAACTTGAAAGTGTTTCCAACAAACACTAGCTTTCTAAATCGAATCTTTGTTGATTTATGGTAGCTCACTATTATGCAAAAATTGTCCAGATATATTTAAAAAAGCGTATCGACAAGGACCTCATCAAAAAGAAAAGCTATAGTGAAGTTTCTTCAGGGAATATTCTAAGATTTACGTAAGGTTACGTCCATTTCGGACATGGCATAACTCCATTTTTGAAATGCTCATTTTTCACTTTCGACCTTTTAAAACCCTTTTATGTAATAATATTTTTTTTCTTTCAATAAAGCGCGTTATACGAACAAGTGTCTGTCCGTTGTCACGGTTCAATGAAAGAGAGCAAAGTTCTGCTCGTTAAAACGCTAGCTCTTGTTGAATTTCTACGTGATTTTTCAAGCCAGTAAATTTTTGGTTAAAAGCGGATAATATATTTTGTAAGAGTTCTTGTTAAAAACCAAATAATTCAAAATATATGAGTTTTGGAGGGCGTCGGTGGCCGCAGCGGTTTAAGCGTTGACGCTCATCACTGTAAGGTAAAGGTCCCGGGTTCGAATCCAGCGGCCCTGCATTCGAACCCGACATACTTACAAATGGGCTTTTTTTTAAACACCGGCAACCTGAGGATTTATACGATCTCTACTGTTGGGAACCCTCGTTAAAAAAAATGAGTTTTTGTGGGTTTTGTTGAATAATTGACTGACTTGATGAACCCAACGATTCAACCCCAAGAAAACTTTTTAACAAAAAATTGTACTTATATCATCAATCTCAAAAGTCATAAAAGGTTGAATTGGCCAAAAAATAACATAGAATGTCTTCTTCTTTCTTTCTTCTTCTTCAAGATTGGAAATCAATAAAGTTTAAACATCCATTTTACATATTTATGGTGAAATTGTTCAACAAAAATTAGTTTAATTAATGTAACTCGCGTTAATTTATTACTTTAAGATATTTTAAGATTTAAGATAAAAATTAAAGAAATTTGAGACACAAATATTAAAATAACGTAAAAACTACTTTAGGTGGGCGGGTCATAAGCTTCAATATTCAATATTCGCTCTCACAAATTTTCTCTATTTCAAGGAAAAACATTTAATCATAAAGTAACCTAACCCGTCGCTAACCCTAACACTAATCTAACCATTGCTAACTATAACCTAACCAAGCCAAACCTAACCCAACTAGCCATTTCTAACTGTAACTTAATCTAACTAAACTAACTCGTCCCCAACCCCAACCCTACCTAATCTAACTTAACCCTAACCTAAGCCTATTTTACCCAAACCTAACCAAACTAAATCCATCCCTATCTAACCTAACCACTCCTAACTCTAACCCAATCTAACCAAACATAACCCATTCTAACCCTGACCCTACCTAACCTAGCTATTCGTAATTCTAACGAAACCTAACCCGTCCCTAATCTTAAACAGCTACTCAAACCATACATAACTTTACCATTTCTCACATAATCAAACTTAATCCAAGCTTAAGCTTGCTCAAATGGTCATGCAAAAAATTTTATATCCAGCCCATAATCATATCTACGTTAAACATCAACGTAAAAATCACAAAACAAAAAACTTTGATTAGAAGAATAAGAACAAATAGCGTTGGAGTAATTTTTGGAACAGTAATGAGGGAATAATATGATGAAATTGTAAGCTGGACAGACTTTATGTATTCAAAATACGGTATCATCAAATAATATTTGGACTTTGCTGTTTACAGTTCCTTTATACAATATTTATAAAATAGGGGAGGAGGGTGAAAGTTTAGCAGAAAGGAGGTGAAAATTTGCCGGTTCCAAAGGATAATAAAGGTATGAATAATGTCCTTCTTTTTTTTGTTTTTATTTAACAGAAGGTGGCATCGGGAGTAAAACCATTGTATGCAAATCCGGTGAAAGTTGGTAGCGTTTTTGAATTAAAAACGGGGTGGGCCCACCCCGCCCCACGGACTCGTCATCTTTGTTAGAGCCTACGGTACATTTTGCCGTAAGAAATTAATCTGCTGTTTTTGTAAAGAAACGATTTGCTTTTGGAACCCGTGTTAGAAAGTTCACGTTTCACCGAGGACGTCCGGCGGACAATGCGTCCAAAAAGTATCGCTCCGTGTCGCATCGACGGCTCGTCCCCTGTATGAAAATGTTTTCACTTTCTTTCTCGCGGACCCGGTAGAAAAATGGCCTCTTGCCCAACGTGGAGCTCGCTTCCGGACACAATTTTATTTGATTGATCATTGGAAAAAAAAAAAAACTTTCTTCTCTTTAAAACGAGCCCGGCCGTTGCATAATCCACCTAGGAGATATGGCTCGACAGTTCTCTTAGAATGTAACTTGATATGTAAATTTTTACACTATTTGTCGAATTCTGTAACAAAAGCAAACAGTTTCAAACCACGGAAGAAATGAGTCACAAACAAGATTCGAACCCACGATCTTCGAATGGATACTCTTTGAGTTACAGTGACTACGACTCTGGTCTGTCTTCATAACGAATAAATCTTTCGCTTTTTTTACAGTGACTACGATCTCGAAAATTGAAAATAAAATTAATAATAAAAATTATCCAAAAAATAAAAGTTATATAAATCTGTACATGAGTGCTAATTTTTTTATCGAATTGATTTATTTTGTAAAACTAAATGTTTTAGTTTACACGAGAAGAATTCAATACCAACATGTCACTTTCATAGAAAAAAAACTTCCATCGTAAATTTATTAAAACTTGTTGTCTCATCCAATATGTTTGTAACACTCAATATTTATTCTTAATTACATAAATTGCTTGTTGGTTACAAGTTGATGTAAAATGACAAATCTTTCCACATTTATCTATCTATCAATCTCTCCATCCTCTCTCTCTCTCTCTCTCTCTCTCTCTCTCTCTCTCTGTAAATATCTCTCTCCATCTTCATTTCTCTCTCCCTCTCTCCTTTCTCTCTCCATCTTCATTTCTCTCTCTCCTTCTCNATTATATTATATTAATATAAAGATAATCTCTCTTCAAATACTATGATTGTAATTTCACGTTAAGTGTAAGAAAGGTCCTAGAGAGATACCTTTTGTGTGTATTTTATTAAATAAATCGTTAATCAATCAATCAATTTATCTATCTCCATTTCTCTCCATTCTCTCTCTCTCTCTCTTTCTCTCTCTCTCTCTCTCTCTCTCTCTCTCTCTCTCTCTGTAAATATCTCTCCCTGCTCTATCTCACTTTTTATTTCATTCTATTTCTTCCTTTCTCTCATATTCCTCTCTCTATCTATATCTCTCCTCCTGTCTCCCTTTTTTGAGAGAGACTTAATTTTGTGCGGCTAAATAAAACACTACCACTCTCATTCACTTTCTGTCTATTTTCTCTCTATTCTCTATCTATCTATATCTTTATCTCTATCTATCTATCTATCTATCAAACTTTCTAACCCTTTCTCCTCTCCCTCTTTCTCTCCAATCTATCTATTATCTTGTCACTCTTCACATTAGACTAACCTTAAATAAATATCGTCCCTATTTCCGTAAAAATCGTATTTTTATCTTCGTGAGCGTGTGAAATCTATGAAAGTCGTTCTATTGCTAAGTTAAATTGTTTAATTTACATCTTTATCTTATTAAAATAGCTTGTTTTTTGACATTCTCTTATTTCACATAAAATTCTATCAGTTTTAATTTCATCTTTTCAACCTTCGTGAAAACGAAATTAATCCTCTGCTCGTTAAGATTTAGAGGTTTTTCTACTTTAAATTTTCTATACCTATTCATATGCAAACTATAAATTACTACATATTTTTTTGGCTAACCTTTCGGCATTAGCCATATACCAAATTACTACAGATATTACGTAAGTAATTATAATTTGGTAACTGATCTGAACTGTCCTGCGGTTGTTCAGGCGTAATAAAATCAACGCGATTGGGTCAATTGGCAAGGCAGATTAACCTGATGATATCGACAGTTGTTACAGACCACTAAACCGTATTGCTACATAACTCAAACCATGACCACACAGTAGGACTTATCCCGTTTCTTTCATAATCCGAGTCAGCCTACTATTTAAAATGACGTCCGAGACGTGCGAAGGGGCGTGAGGAATATCAATTTAATCTCTATGGATGTTGATGGAAAAAGAGATTACGTAATAGGAAAATTCGTATATTAAGTGTTAATAATTTAGGCAAGTTTGTGTACTTACGTGTCGATGATTCTGTGTATGTTTGCGAGATAAGAGCACACAGCAGGAGCAAGCAGAATACTCTACTTATAGATATACTCCTTTTCTGAAAAAAAGATAAAAAAATCCTTAATCCTTTGGGTTAATAGCAGCTAATATTTTTTTGACACTAATGACTGCAATTACACTTAAATCAAAGCTGACTGAGAGAAAGTAGAAAATATTGTATATGTCAGGATCGTTATTTAATAAAAACTTGGATCATTACACCGTTAGCTTAAAGGTTTATTGCCCTGGTTTACTATAACTCTTAGCTCAAAAGCAATATTTTACCAGTTCGCAAGTAGGAAATGTTTACCAATAAAAATAAGAAACATACACCTTTGTAAAACATTTAAAATCGGTTGAAAGTTGTTTTATTGTTGATTTTCTTTTCTTAATTATAAGAAGATAGCAACTATAAAAAAAATCTTCAAATAAACATGCATCATACCGTGTTCATTGAGGTGGCAAGATAAATTTTTGGTTATATTTAATATATTTTAAGATTTCAAAGGCAACGAATCAAACTTTCCTTAATTTTATCTAATTAAAATTTGACCGGATATTTTATCAACAGGGAACTATTCATGAATTTTAACGATTGGCAAAATATCAATAAGAATTGCAAATTTCTTTCTGGTTTAAAAAAAAACGTATGTAAGACCGGCCCTATTTTTCTGAATAGCGTTCACTAATTTGAAAATCCAACATTTTATAAAGCGCGTGGCGTGTGAGAAAGGATCATCGTTTGGCATTTTAAAGCTGAATTGCATGTCGGATCAAATTTTTAATGGAAACACTGCTATTAAACTACTGCACAACTGAGAGTGGGCATGTAATTTCCGATGAATCGTGCTATCGGTGAAGTTCATCGCCTCTTTGTCCGAAGATGATCCGCTCTCACTACTTTCACCCATGATGGGGACGGTGTATTTTGAAATAACGGGTACAGTTCGTTTCTTTGCAGGCTAAGTACAAAACATAGCCAGTTTACAGATCACCAAGCAAAGAAAATATCAAGTTTGGTACAATTGGTTTAGCATATGTAGTCCATTTACTTCTTTAATTCAGTGCAATTGACTCCATTATTCTAAAAAGTAAAACCTCAAGAAAAAGAAGAAGATGATGTTGTTTAGGATTTATTTTCATTTATATGAATGTTCGGTTTTTACAAATGTTATTAGACATCTCATCATTTTACAGTTCTTTACCTCCTTGATCCTTTTTGTTACATAATTCATTTTGTTTGACCAACCATTCTTTAGAGTAGTCTTTTTCTCTTATCTTTTAGTTCTTTGTGCTCGTTATTCCAAGGCTTTCCGTGTGGTGTATAATTTTTTCAGTAAGGCCGTTGAGATGAAGATATGTCAGGAAGTGAACATCAAGAATAGCGAATTTGCAATTTTAATGAGATGCTCATGAAGTGTGAACTTCCTGGATCGGTATTTCACCTGATTACAAAGCGATTTGCCAGTTTATTTTAAAATAATAACGTCTATTAAGTAATTATACTACCGTTGTAGGAAATGGTCTTGTTTCTTCAATATAAGAGGCGAAAAGATCAAATCTCTGCCTGGAGAAATATTGTATACAGACAGAACCCAAAAATAAATTGTCGTTATTCTATAAAACTTAAATTAAAAGAGTAATTGAATGAAGCATAGAAAGTTTAGATGAAAAGTTAATGTCACGAGCGACACTCGAACTCACGACTTTCGGACGGTTCCGTGTTCTCCTGATGAGCTACTGCAATGTCCTGCTCGTGACACTACTGTCACTACTGACACTACTGACACTACTGACACTACTGACACTACTTTTTCATCTTGACTTTCTTTACATAATTCAGGTTACTAAAATAAAAAATAAATATCAATAAACTACTACAATCATCGTGAACTTAAAACGTGGTTATTCCATCACTATGATTATTGCTTAACAAATTTCCTCCCAAAATTATTTTTTTATATTACAAATATAAAACAATTTAAATTTAAAATTTATTAAATTTGTAGTACTTTAATAACATTTGGATTAAAATTGACATAACAACGCATGGGTAGCAATACAATATCAAAAATGTAACATAAAACAACTCGAGCAAAACATCGAAGATAGGCAGATCAAAATGATTGGAAAAGTTAATAGGTTCATCACCCCACGGACCGCAAAATGAAAAGAAGAAAAAGATGATGATGAACTAAAAAGCGAGGGCTTCCAAGCACAGCCGTTTTGCTTATTGTATTTTTTTAGATGAGTCCAATTGACTCGGTTCTTCTCGTATAAAGTAAAAACTCAAGAAGAAGAAGAAAGTGATGATGATGATAATTCAAGGAAGAGGTGGTTTTATATTCTCCAAGAACAGACGATCTTTTCAAGTTCGTTAATCCACTATTGACTCGATCCTTGGCATAAAAAGTAAAGCAAAAAACTGATCAAGTAAAAAAGAAGAAGGTGATAATGATGATGATGTTAATTGAATTCTAAGAATCGGAGGTTTTATATTATCAAACACTGCAGCCTGTATTATTGGTGTTTCCTAGTTCCTTAATTCAGTTCAATTGACTCGTCTTCCTTTTAAAAGGGAAAACCTCAAGAAGAAGATGGTGATGATGATGATACTTGAATGCAATGAAGAGGTGGTTTTATATTCTCCAAGAAAAGGCGGTCTTTTCAAGTTCGTTAGTTCACTATTGACACGATCCTTGTCATAAAAAGTAAAACCTCAAGAAAAATAAGGTGACAATGATGATGATGAAATTGAATTCTAAGAATCGGACGTTTTATATTGTCAAGCACTGCAGCCTGTATTATTGTTTTCCCTAGTTCCTTAATTCAGTTCAATTGACTCGGTCCTTCTTTTAAAACGGAAAACTGCAAGAAAAAGAAGAAGGTGATGATGATAATATAATACTACGTAGACGTGGTTTTATGATTCCCAGGCACCGCAGCCTACTTTTCGTACTTTTCTTAGTTCAGTACAACTGACCCAATCCTTCTTGCAAAAACTAAAACTTCAAGAAGAAATTACAATTTAATTTTCTTACTTATAAATTAATAATTTTAAATTAGAAAAAAGTCGGTTAATTAAGGAATTTAATATTTACAAGACGTTTACGTATAAGGTAGAAATATGAACTTTCTAGCAATAGTTGGCCACTTTAGTAACTAGAAAGAGCATAAAAAATTCAATATATTGTGTAGAAGTATTTCCTTGTTCGGAGGCCAGAGTTACTTCCTATCCCGTTCACTTTTGCTTCGTATGCTCTCTAAGGAGATCATAAACTACTGTTTTGCTTAAATCAAAAATACATCATTGGCATTTTAACCGTAGGACGTCGGAAAGCGCCAAGTTAATCGTGGATTTTGGTCCTGCTCCACTTATTCCATTTCAAAGGACGCTGTTTTGCACACTTCCTTATGCTCAAGGTGACGCCGAACAGGGTGTGGCCTTCCTATTACGTGTAGGGACCTTTTGATTCCGTAGGACTTGTCAGACATTTTTCCGAAAAGGACGCCCAAGATATGAAAACTTGAAAAATATGAGAAACTTAAAAATTCTTCTGAAGTTCCGGGTCGTAGGGTCAAGAACAGTATATCACGTGTAATTTTTAATTATATAGAAGGTATGAATACATCACTCAATTTTGTATTAGAGAGATTAATTTACTTTTTTTAGTTAATTATATTACATAGTGATATTTTTAAAATAATTTTTTCAACCTTCACTTTTTCACTATTAGAGAGACTATTCTCGTTGATGAGTGTTTACCAAGTTTTTCATTCATACGATCATAAGAGTTGAAAAATCATTAGTTTTTTTATAAAATTTATTTTTCTTTTTAGAGTAATTTTAGGTCAGGTTTAATAACAGAAATTATTATTTGTCAAATTTCCAAGTCTCCCCTGGATAATAATAACATGGATCATCAATTAATACTCCGAACAGCAATGATATTTATATCAAGTCGTTAGTAAACCCAGCGAGAATTTTTTAGTTTGCTAGGCCAAAAAAATAAATAAATAAATAAAAGGGAACTGTGACAATCCAAAGCAACAAATCTGGGACACACCCGTCGAGATGAACTGATATACTGTAATGAAATTGCAGAAGCAGGACCGAACAAAAAACTGATCCTAAATTTTTGCCTTTGGCTTGTTGAGATAATTTTCAGGATTGAAAAACTGCCCATAAAGTTGTTTGTTTCTTGACAGCCTTGAACTTTTACCTTCAAAAAGTGGAATTCATTTTGTTAATTTTTCATGTTCTAAATCATAATTTGAAAAAAATTGTTTTGGTCTTTCGTTTCTCGATGAAAATAATCTGTTTCAAATTGTCCATGGAATTGTAAACCGTTATTTATGTTTTTACAACTGTCACGCCTAGTCCAGTTGCTCCACCCACGGGTTGCAGGCGATTCTGCAGAAACTTGCTCCAGTTTTATAAGCGGGGCATGGTGATTTTTATTTTTCGACTGTTCCAGACACGATTTTTCAACCCTTTTCCTTCACCCTAACTGTCGTTTTTCGCCATTAAGCGTGCCATTTAAGCCGTGAAGGACTTTGGAAAGGATGTCGCCTCAGTGTAGCCCCTTCCCCTTGTATAACTGCTTCAATAGAAAATGCTTGGAAGAAAAAAGGCCGCTAGTATCGAAAGTTATGAAAACCGTCCTGGTAAGTACTCTAGGGGGAAAGTCCTTGAATTTTCTACTATTAGCAACGCAGATAAGCATCCCCTGATTCTTCTTTAAATATTTATTTAACTATTGTTTCGTTCCATGCCCAATTTTGACGTCTTAAAGATGGCTTCTAGCATTTCTAACAGGCGGAAGAATATTTTGCCCCAGGAGTACTACCAGCAGATTTTACTGCAAAACTTAGTCAATTTAAAATAAAGAATAAATAAAAGAAACATTTGAAGATAATTTGGAATAAGTTAAAAATGTAAAAAGATGAAAAAAACTAGTTTTTTGGATTCGTGAGGAGTGGTGAAGTATGAGGTCGTTTAGAAAAACACATTTTTCATTTTTTTGCTCATAAGGTATGGTGCTATTCTTGTGCATTTTATGCCCTGAAGATGACCCGAATAAAGGTCGAAACGCCGGCAAAAAAATGAAAAAGGTGTTTTTCCAAACTGCATCATTCTTGACCGCTCACAAATCCAACTAATTATTAAACAACCGGTCACTAAAAAAACCACAAAAAATCATTAGTTTTGGTTAAAGATAAACCGTCATCATACAAAATGATTAAGAATTTCAAAATTACAGAATAGTATTCCCCTGGCATTTAAATTATATAATAATCGTAAATAATCTTGGAAAATAACTATCATCTTTCACAAGGCTAGAACTTGAAAGTTCAAATAAGTCATACTTGCAATTGATCCTGTCGAAGAAAAAAAAACCCACGATTTTAGGTACAATTTTATTTTCCAGGTTACACGATTTCACCTGTTCCCTTTTTGACACAAAATTACCCTCAGGGTCGAATTTTGCCCGTCGAATGCGTTTAAAATTTAAACGTGCCTCTTATTCGAGAAATTACGAGATTTGAAAATCACTTTTGCAAGGCCATCTGCTTTCCGACTGCTGTTGGCCTTTTAAGAAACACCATATAAAATGCCTATCATGATTTTTTTTTAAATACATCAACTTTCTTTTATATATATAGTCACTCTGATGAACCTTGGGATGGAGGTGAGAATGTAAAATTCGCGAATATGGAAAAAAATTAAAAAGTAGCCAATTACCTAGCTAATGCTTTCTTGAAGGTTTAAAAACTACGGTTTTAACAAGTTTCAAGAATCAAGTTTTGAGGGAATTTGATTGGATAAGTTCGTTTAGAAAAGGAATATTGAGGTCGTCTTGGACAATGAGATTATAAGTCAGATAGGTACGAGGTTTGACTATTTTTTCGATGATTTTTGACTGGAAGGATAAGGCTTTGTTCCACAGTCTTTATGGCCAAATGGTAGTAGTGTCTTGCATGAGTTAGTTGACTTTTGACGGTTCTTCAAAGGTCTTCTGTCAAGAACTTGCCTCTTTAGACTTGTGTGGGGATTCCGCATTATAAGATTTTAAGCTGACTTGAGTGGAAGTCGGTAGCCCTTTGTTGTTGACGTGCAGTAGAGGGCAAGACTATCATTTAAGTCGACTCACATCAGGCGATGACGTGGCGGAAAACAATCTGGCCTAAAAATAAGCCGATAGAAAATTATTATAACATGCGGAATAATATAAAACGGAATTAATTACACGTTTTGATTTGATAAAATCCTAAAGTGAGTCTCAAAACTAAGCGTGTTTTAACTGACGTGATGTGTCGTGAATCATCAGCTCTATTATTGGCTTAATGAAACAGAATCATCAGACATAGAAAACAGACGGCTGTGAACCTTGATCTTAAGAAATTAAAAGAAAAAAGATAACAGAGAAGAAAAGATCACACATTTTCCTGATATCACTATTACTATTAATTAATTCCTTAAAATCTTCATAAACATGAGACAAACAACAAGGTCTTATTCAGGTTTTCGGGATAAGTACCGACTGATCGGCCCGCAATCAATTCCAAGTTTGGCATGCGTCGAAATCGAAAATGTCAAAGTCATCAGTTTGCGGGTGGGTGGAGTCTGTTCCTGGATTTGATTCATCCTTGAAACCTGAAGCTTTTGCTTAGCTGAGAAACGAGAAACAATTTTCCTAGGAGAAAGTCTGTTGTTTAGACGTCTACCAGGCCCGGATTGGAAACTATTTCTCAAACTGGGCAAGTCACGTTTGGAAGTGGAATATAGAGCAAGGATCAAGCTGTCCGATTGGAAAATCTCATGGAATCCGCTGTTTTTGAATTAAGCAATCGGTTTTTTTTTAATATGTACCAAGAAATAATCCAACAAGTTGTGTATGGTGATTTCCTATCAAACATCAACCGAAACCTTTCCGTGTCAGTAATTAGTAGGTGTGCTGAAGAACATCGTTTTTTTTCTTCAAAACGCTTAACAATCAAGTATTTATCGGTCGTTACCATCTAAAAGACTCGAATTACAGTTCATTTTAATTATTAATTAACAAAGAGGCTAAGTGCTAACAGAAATTTAACGTTATAGAGTGAATTTGAATGAATTCAATGTTTTTCGACCAAAATGGAAGTGGAACTGATCTGGATTGCCTTCGTTTCGATAACATGTAAATAGTGGCTTATGCAAAAAGACCTTCAAGTTAGTAATAGTACTTTATTAAAAAAAATTGTCTAATTGTTTTTATATTTATCAAATATATAGAGGATTGTCGGTTTTGTCATGGTGTTCATCGGCCGGTTCTCAAGGGGTAAAGATGGTTGAAAACTCGGTTCCTAAAATCTTGCATAATCTTCTAATTGTGGAACAGAGGAGAATTAGGAAGATAAAATTAGAAAGTAAACGGTCCTTGTAAAGGCAAAAAGGCGTTATGACTACTCAGTCCGAACCCCCTTCTTCTCAATGTACACGTATACAAATATGTATGAGTAATACGTACTAAATATAACATTAAATCATGTCACGATGTTTTGCAATCCGTAAGAATAACAACAACTTTATATTTGCTTGAAATGTCGTGGGGTCAGAAACTTTCAAGGGCAAAGATTGGAATCGAACCCACGACTTTGTAAAAAAACAAACAAAAGATTTGAGACTTTATCAATACATAAAATAGATTATTTACAGATCTGGAGATGCGTTTTGGTGTGATGTAGGTTTAGAAAAACATTGTCTTTATCGTGTGAACGTTTCGATCTTTATTGAGATCATCTTCAGAGTTCAAAGTGTGCGATTTCTGTGTAAATGGTTTACTATTGTGTGTCGTGTTGAGGGTGTTCATTATTAAATCTATTATATTTCGTGGTCCGATTGACCAAATAACTTCTTTCAATTAATTAATCTTTTTATGTAAGGTATTGGTTGAAATGAAAAAGTGTCACGAGCGGGATTCGAACCCACGTCCTTCGGCTTAATACGCCGCTGCTCTAACCACTTGAGCACTTCGGATTTGAAAAATGGCAAAAAGGAGGGAAAATTCGAAAGGTTGGTTGAGATGGGGAGTTGGTGTCCGAGTGGATCACGATAGCTTAAGTGGTTAGAGCAGAGGCGTATTGAGCCGATGGTCGTGGGTTCGAATCCCGCTTGTGACACTTTTTCATTTCGACCAATACCTTACATAAAAAGATTAAATAAATGAAAGTGTTCATTATGTTTTCTAAACCTACATACACCAGACCGCATCTCACGATCTCTAACTAACCATTAATTAACGGCCATTAAATACTACACATATAAAATAGAATTTATTCATTGCATTATACTAAGTATTACATATACAAGGCGGGATGTCAAACACTTTTCATTACAATTTAAAACATAATTTGAAATAAAAGATCTGCTTAATAATTGACAAACAAAAATACATAAAAAGTAGAGCAAACAAACAAAATAATTTAATTTGAACAGAAAATGATTAGCTTAAACAGACATGTAATTATTATTTTTAAATGTTACAAATTAAACATATTTCCATTCAGTTACTATAGCAATATAACAACCTCTCTCTGATAACGCAAAATATCTTATCAACCTTAAATACAATAATTCATTTGATCTTTCATCAAAATATAATATATTCTCTATAGTTTTATAATTAAAGGAAGTTGATGTCCGAGTGGATCGATAGCTCAAGTGGTAGAGCAGCGGCGTATTTAGCCGAAGGTCGTGGGTTCGAATCCCGCGTGGCACAAGCTTTTTCATTTCAACCAATACCTTGCATAAAGATTAATTAATTGAAAGAAATTATTTGGTCAATCGGACCACGAAATATTTTTTATAATTAAACTGCGTGTATTTACAAATGAAATGGCTTCTTAGAGGGTTGTAGATTGAAAAATCAGATTTATTATAATCTAATTTTATCATACTAAAAAAGAAATATTGTTCAGCAGAATTTCAACTAAATATTATTCTGAACCAAGGGTGAAATCGAAAGTTAAGGCATTTATCAATGTCTTTTGAGTATTTTATGTTCTTCCGCCTCCAACTATATCGTCTTTCCTACTGAAAAGGCATTCTATGAATTTGGATAGTAGGAGATGGATTTACAGCCTTAAGAGTTAAGGCAGTCAAAACAATTACTATTGGTAGGGAAGGGGGGGATTTTCAATATTTTTCTTTTTTTCCATAATTTATCGATTTATTAGGGAAGATTTGTTGTCTGTTATCAATTTTACGTATTTTAAAAGGTGTTGAAAAGGTAAATGGCACATTCTAATCATTTTTTTAAACATATATAATAAGGATACTTCGAAGGCCGGTAAATTTTAACAATTTGTTTCCCTTGTACTTGTATAAAACATGCACTCCGGAAAAAATTAACACCATGAAATCGCCATTAAGTTTTGAAGGCTCGTCGGAGGTTAGGAAGGAAAACGATAGACCACAATCGGCAGAACAGCTAAAACCACACGATTCGAACGCAGAAAAAAAAGAGAAGCAAGTCGAAAAGTTTAACCTTTTGACCCCCTTTGGAGTCAGGGTCTGTTTAAACATCGTGCACGTGATCCGTTGCGAAACTTAATAATATTTAAATGTAACACATTGCTCACGTGATACCTCTCAAGTTAACTGGTTCAGAACTGCAGAGAGGACGTCCTTGGTTCCGCTATGTCCTTCACTGTTCCTCGGAAAACAATTGGCAATTTCACAACGACTCGGTTCCAATTGCGGGAACGAATGTTATCGGTCAAAAAATTCACGTTCGAAAGACAAAATACCCGGTTTGACGGCTGACCTGACAAGCCACGAAAGCCAACTAGATGTTATTTCCTTTAAACCTTTCCTCACGCGATAAATATTTATATTTCTCAAAAATTACTGCCGATATTCAATGTTCAGCCAACTGAGAAAAAATATATAAATAATATTTCTAAATACTAGGTTTGATAAAGTAAGATCTGTTCTATTTTGCCAAAACCCAATCCCCCACATCATCAGCTCCTTTTCTTTTTTACAAATGGACGCCCTCTTCGTCACTTCCCTAACTGGTGCATCATTCGTTTTTCCCTCCTACGAAGAATCCACATACTCCGAACAGATTATCTGTAATATCGAAGTCCCTCAAGTCCCAAAATTGGGGTTCCCTTCATTAACCTCTGCTATCACTTTAGGCAGCTCATCTGGGAGACTTTCATGCCTGCATAAGAAACAAGTTCCTCGCATTATAAAAAGATGTAGAAAATGGCAATATACTTCTAGACATTCTCGAAAAGAGTAACCTTTTCAACCCGGCTTTGAATCGGCTACCCCGACTCACCCTAAACCTCTGTGGTCAATTTCCTATCACTATATCCCACATCACAGTTGATTGTCCTTTATTCACCTCTGCTAGCAATTGATAAAATGTAACTTCATTCCCCTCAATTCTTATTTCCTCTGCTGCTCATGTTGGCAGTGTGGCAGGGATGGATTGTGGCGACGCCTGTTCTGGGGTCCTAGTCAGTCTTGGGCTGGATTGAGGGGTGCTTCCCCGGTCCCCAAGATCAAGGAATCTCTCAGTTTGCTCGGAGGAGGTTTCGACGGTGACTAGAAAAAGCCCCTCTTCGATAAAGCTCGGTCACAATGTTAAGATTAAGATATCGCGAGAGATCAGTTTTTTTCCCAGCCTGGGGACGCCACTGCGTCGTGGTTTGGCTTTGGGGGGAGGCTTTGCTCTGATGGAGCCGGGCTTACCTGTAGCTGTACCACTTCGGCTTAAGCCTTAATGGTTAATATAAACCAAAGTCTTTAAATAAACCCTCTTTAATACTGAATTTTTATTTAAATCATACCTCTTCTCCGTATATTCAGTATAGAATAATTAAGATGGCTGGGTTTTTGTAAAAATTTGCGTATTTTTGAATAAACCCATTCAATGTTATTTTTATAATTAATTAAGGTTTTTAGTTGAAAATAAAACGTCAATGGCACGAGCGGGATTCGAACCCACGATCTTCGGCTTGATACGCCTCGCTCTACCACTTGAGCTATCGTGACCTCGATCCACTCGGACACCAACTTCCCATCTCAACCGCACCTTTTGAATTTTCCCTCCTTTTTGCCATTTTTCTCTCAACTAAAAACCTTAATTAATCGTAAAATATCAAGCGGACCACGAAATTGGTGAATTTAGTTATTTTTATACTTATGTAAGTATAATCGTCTTTAAACGGAATTGTCTTCAGTATGCCCACACGCGACCTTTCATGTAAAATTGTCTACTGCTGTTTGAACTAATAAAAGTTCATAAGAGATAAAAATATATTGCTAACTTAAAAAAATGGTTAAGGAAAGAGCAAATCCGTACGAATTTTTAAAAGTAAGTTTCAATTAAGAAATCCAATAATTAAAATAATTGACGGTTTTTTCTTGCTTAGTAAATGTACAATTGTTTATCAGTTAAAGACAATAAGAATTATCTTGCAAATGCAGATTAATTAATTAAATGACTAATTATTAAGAAAGGGCAAGGTTAATATCGCATTAGGTTAAATTTACAAGCCGTGTATAATTCCCATAATGATAATTCGTCGAATTAAAATTGAATAATTGACTCTTAAAAGGTCAGGTAATAAATAATTAGTACGTTTTAACAACAGCGCGTTTATCTTTTAATAAGTGGGAATATTTGACTTCGTTGTAATTTGAAAGAAGAAGAAAGCGTAGTACGTTGAAATGGAAACTGTTCAACTTTTTTTAGGGGTTAGAGGACAAATTTTTGTTTAAAACTTTCTCCAGTTCAAGTATACGTAAGATCTGTGATTTAATGGGAGGTTTCGGTTAATTTAAACAATTTCCGACTTTTGTAAATCAAGACATGGATTAAATACTTAATTTGAACCAAGTGGGTTTGTTCCAATGTAAAGCTAACACCCCCCTGTCACTGTTTATTCTTTTACTAATGTTTTATTATTCATATATAAAGGGTCCAACGCACCAAAGGAAAGGCAATGCACCATTTGCTTAAACGGACTATTAAGCCACTTCTACTTAGTCATGCCAAATCGTCTGTGCTACGGAAAATCAGATTGGAGACCCATTGGGGCTGCTGAGAATGGGCCAATGAGCCGAAACGAAAGAAAGAAAGAAATATTTATTTTATATAAAATTTGATATATGGCGACTCTGAAAGTAAGAAAAACACTCAGTTCCTTGATCAAGCTTTTGCGGACTTTGAAACTATTTCCAATGATTTACACCATTTATAAATATAACCAAACTAACGACTGTACAAACATAAAAATCCACTTGTGCATATGTGACTTCTCCGTCTACTCTTGTGGCCTCCTCTTGGAAAGATACCACGAACTGGAGCGTCTCGGCAAAACGGTGGTGGTCGACTAATGAAAAGGCGTCTAAGTCCGGGACGTCCCAACCTCCGGACTTAGCCATCTTAAAGAGCACTGTCGACAGCCCTCATAGGGGCTCTTATTAAGAACAGAAAGGCATGTAGAGAAAGGTTGCTCCACATGTCCCACTTAATTAAAGGGGGGGCCATTCTTTGGGACCAAATGAGAACAGGACTGTCACCCGATATAATTGTGCTTGAGCACAACTAGTATTTGGGTCCTCTGTTCTGATTCTTGGAGAAAACAGGGTTGTTTTATTTGTATATACCACTTTTGCTTCCCCTTGTGAGTGTTAAGAGTGAATGTATTTACTGGCGTGAATGTGTAATGTAAAACGGCAGATGGTGAAATATTGAGTATTCATCGAAACCTCGAGTGTTTGTCTTTCTTTCTATTCGCTTTATTTTGGATATTTTATGTTCAAGCATTCTAAGATATCAAGATTTATTTAAATACAGAATGATTTTTGTGGGAATTTATTAATTAAAAACTTAAATTGCAAATCTGGAAAAAAAATTCTTTCAGCGGTTTTCAAGAAATTCGTTTCGATAAGAAAATTTAAGACCAGAATCCATTGTTTCTCCTATGGCGCTTCAAAAAATACACTTCCCTGTATAAGTGTGGGCGTGTACATATTAGTATGCATATATTTATTATATGTGTTATTAGATTAAGGAGAAATTCAGGTTTAAAAATATGGTCCCTTTTTGGTATTCCATCCATCTTGATTGGCCTGACCAGTCAAACAGCCATTTCACAGTTTTATCAACATTTTAAAATATAGCTGTTCTATTATGTTTGTTTAATATGACGATAATTGTGTTTGTTTTAATAGCAACTACTCCTTTGACACCTAGTCGTCCTTCATTAGATCTCTGCTTTGCAGAAACAATACCTTGCCGACTTGGTTTAAAATATTGGTAGTCTGATAGGTCAAGGTTGAAAAAATCTTCATACAGCTAATAAATCCCTGCTGTGAACGATTATGAGAAAGGGTGTCACATCATCTGCGGCCAATTGGGGGTTCGCCGGCCCTTCACCAGACTGTGGGTACAATGAGCCCGACGTCCCCGATTCCGGACAATTAATAATTGAAAAAGGAAGGACGGGATCTAAGTATTAAATACCGTGTGTCGCAAGCTCGGGGGTTAATGGCTGTTTGCCAATAGTCGCCGGCTTAACCAAAACAATGGTCGTTTAGCATCTAGAAAATCGCGGGCTTGTCCGATAAGGCCTCGCCCATTGTTTCACGCTCCTAACCCTATTCACAAATGAAACCTTGGACTGTAATTCACTGCGGCGGCTACCACGAAATCTGCCGAAACTTTCTTCCAAGCGCGTCGATACATTTTTATGTGGTTTTATTGAGGATTTTTCATAGCAACTTTTGAGTAACAT
Source organism: Cimex lectularius (assembly GCF_000648675.2). Taxonomy (NCBI): domain Eukaryota; kingdom Metazoa; phylum Arthropoda; class Insecta; order Hemiptera; family Cimicidae; genus Cimex; species Cimex lectularius. The sequence goes on from NW_019394219.1 coordinate 2,482,676, forward strand.
TTGTTTGTTAGATGAATATGCTGCCTCATTCTTTATTATTTTATATATATATATATATNTATGTATATATATCACTATAGTTTCATTAATCCAAGGTCTAACAATCAAATATAATTCCCTATATTTTTAAAAACCATCGAAGATCATCAAATTTTAAATCGGCAGACAAATATGTAGTTACAATGCTAGATGATCCCTAATAATACCGTATAATTGGAACCTATGAGAAAGAGAGGCACGAAACCATATAATTCCAGTGGATCAGTACTGACAAAATCAGGCAGTTTAGATAGTTGAGAGGTCGTCTAGTAAACGATTAAATTCACACGACTAAAGTCGTGCAGGAAGTAACCTTTCAAACCAAAAAGCCTTTATATTAAGTTTTTTATTCTTTTATTTGTAGCCTATCTTTAACAAATACAGCATTAACACATACCAGCGCAACATCCAGGGGGACACATGCCACGAAAAACCAGCCACTGCTGGTACTCGGTGTAAAGGATTAAAGGTCAAGAAAGAGTTTTTAGGCCTTCTTCGATTAAGGGGTCGTGTCAGGTTCTCGAGATGGGAATGTGTATTTTTTAATTTTTTTTTAAACAAGATCTCTTTTCAGGGTCCGTATTTCCGTATTTCTTTGTATCTCTTTGTTGGGTTTCTGAACCCGCATCCCTCAGGCAACGGGTGCATCAGTAGGGAGTTCGTATGACCTCCCGGGTGGGCGATCAGTCCCACCTTAAAAATAATACTGAACGACGACGGCGGGAGTGGAGTATCCAAGAGGCTCCACTAATTGAGGTTGGGCTCATGGTGCTTCGTGATTTGTAAACAAATTGTACCTTAGCTGGAGGGTACCGGCCAACCAAAGCTGGAGATAGAGTGCCTTCCCTATCTCTCCGGAGGTGGTGAAAGGCATGGCTAAAATGCTGTGCTGGAAACCACAAAACTGCCTATTTTAAGGCACATGTATGGATGTGCCCTTTTTAGGGCATTTCTGAACTTGGTTAGTATTGCACCACCTCGCTAGCCAAGGGGTGTGACAAGTCCATCATAAAGTCCATAAAATCTTCCTGGTGTTCTTTCGAGAACACTAGGCGTCTGAGAAGTCCCCTTGGGGATAAGTCCGGAGGTTAAAGATCTTTATGGGTCTCACCGCCCAGGAGTAAAGATGGGAACATCTATATCTCTTTGTTGTTGATGCACAGTGGAGGGCAAGACTGTTTTTTCTTTGTGAACGTGCATTACGCACATTTTTCTTCAATCAGTCTTGTCTTTTTACACCATTCTTTGATAAGCTCAAGATGTTCTTGGTTGTTGAAGGTAGCTTGAATAGGATTGAGTTAGAGGACAAAATTTTAGTAAGTCAGCTGTATAGAGGATATAAAGGATGAGACCATGAATGCACCCTTGTGGGACGCCGGCTTGTATCGGTCTGATTTCCGTCAACTCGTTACCTATTATCACTCTGAAGCAGAGCTCTGTTAAGATTACAGGATAAGATGTTACTTATTACCTCTAATAATTTTTGGCAGCCTATGGTCGTACTATGCTGTTTCAGAGTATAGGTGTCCAATCGTTCTAGACCTGTTTCGATAGCCAAAAAGTAGTGGGTGTAAAAGTAGATTAAAAAAAGTGTTTTTTGAGAAAAAAATCTTATATGTTACTATGCCTGGGAACCTCAAACGTGCGACCCATATAAAGTTACTACAGTACGCGTTTACCTTTGAAAAGGTGAAATTTAGCATTTAATGGTGAATAATAAGGAAATTAGACCGGATTTTATTCAGGCCAAACTGCTAATTTTATTTTGAACATTGAGAGAGCCGCGGTGTGAAAGTAAGCTGGAGATATTTACAAAATTATAAAGGTTGACAATTACAATAATAGAAGTTTTATAACACTATTTTTGTACCTCTTATAACGATACTCTTAAGTGCGTCAGGAGGACATCTAAAAATAGGGAAAATAGAATAGGGCAATGTTATCATCCCTGGGGCACTGTTCTGAAACATTCTATTATGCAATTGACTCCCCGAACTAACGAAGCAGCACAAGAATATAAATTTTCCATTTTTTTGTAGAGAAGTTAATTAATTGTGTTCATACTGTTGTGCGCTGTTCTGATTCACATATTATTTGACTGATATTTAATTTAGTTAGGTTGGAGTCAGTGAGTATGATGGCATCTCGCTTTTCCTCTGCATGTTTGATTAGAATGGATTGTAGATACTTTTACAATAAAATTGTTTTATTTCTAACAAAATTGGTACCAGATACTTCATAGAAGAAAGACGTCCAATCTGAAATGTACCAATAAACCTTTATTTAATTAACCTAAACCATAGGTTAAACTGGAACAATAGCAATACCTTAAGGTTATTTATTCCGATTTTCCCTTGTTTTGTTTGTAAGCGAGTTAAGTATGTTGTTCGTGACCCTAATTGGACGCAAATGTTGTGAAATTGTGGATAATAAAAGCATACTTATTTTAGAATGGATTATTTGGTCAAGTGCCAAAGGACAGAAAAGCAATTATGCAAAAATAAGGCGTAGGACTCATATATACAAATCAAATTTGTTGTGATGTGGTTCAACCGACTCGCCTTGTGGAACGATTTGGCCTAGAACAGCTCAGCCGGTAAATCAAATGATCATATGATGATAAATGTAACGATGACCTTTTTGGGTGGCCTTAAAAAGGCCGAAAGCATAACAAGTAATCGTATTTGCTTTTTTCTTCATACCTTCACCAGAAATCAGATCTTCAAAACACAGCCCTTGATTTATTCTCATGTTTAAATTATATCTTATTCTTTAAGTATTCAAAAGCAATTATTACATTTATTTGGTCATTTATAGAATACGAGAGGAGAAACAAAACAGATAGAGTGAGAATGGAAGGTGAGAGAGAAAGTGAGGGGAGTGAGAGGGAAAGAAAAATAGATTTAAGGTAGTAGATGATGAGATAGATAGAGAAAGAGATTGAGAGAGAGTGAGAGAGGGAGAGAAACGAAGAAAAATAGATCGAAGATAGAGATAGCGAACGAGCCAAATAGAGAGAGGAGAGATGGGAGAGATATTGGGAGAAGAAGGGTGAGATAGGGAAATGAGAAATGAGAGAGATTAAGAAAAGAAAAAGGAGAGATAGTGGGAAGAAGAGGTAAAGAGAGAAGAGATGGAGAGAGAAAGGAGATAGATAGGGATAAAGAAAAAGAGAGAGAGTGAGAGAGAAGGCAAAAGAGATATAAGATGGTTAAATAACTAAATAGATATAGAGAAAGAAATAGATAGAGATAGGAAAGATGGGAGAGGAAGGAAGAAAAAAGATAGAAGAAAGATATATATAGAGAAAGAGAAAGATAGAGAGAAGAGAGATAGGAGAAAGATAGGAGATAAAAAGAGAAAGGGGGAAAAGAGAAAGAAGATGGATAAATAACTAGATAGAGATAGAGAAAGGAATAGATAGAGATAGGAAAGATGGGGAGAGAGAGAGAGAGAAAGTAAGGGGGAAGAAAAAGAGAGAAGATAGATAGAGAAAGAGAAAGATAGAGAGAAGAGAAATGGGAGAGAGATACGGAGAGAGAGAGTAAGGGGGAAGAAAAAGAGACAGTAGATAATAGAGAAAGAGAAAGATAGAGAGAAGAGAAATGGGAGAGAGATACGGAGAGAGAGAGAGAGAGAGAAAGACAGAGAGTGAGAGGGGGAAAAGATAGAAACTGGATAAATAACTAGATAGAAAGATGGAGATAGAGAAAGAAAAGATGGGGGAAAGATAGGGAGAAGAGAGGGAGAGGTAGACATAGCGACCTAAATATTATACACGTCTTGTTTATTTAACTTTAATTTTCGATTTAATATTATGTCGTTTTATTTCATATTTTATGTTTTTCAGTTATGCTGAGAATAATCTTGGAACTTGTATTCATCAGAAGGAAATATATTTGTAAAATATTTGATAAGGGGTACTGCTTGTAGACAAAATTACAACACCGCCGAGAGACGTCACGTTGTACCCTTTGAATTTTTATTAAGTTTGAGTCAGGCGCTGAACAGTAAGAGAAAGGGCACAGGAGGAATTTTAAAATATTTTTTTTTATAAATAAACAAAAAGAAAACTCCAGATCTTATCCATCGTTTCCTTGAGTTAACGTTCCGGTTTCTTCTCCCATAGGTACAAATGGTACGGTTGAACGAAATATGTAAAATACAAAAAGTACTCTATTTTTTTTCTTTTTTGTAAGCCGAGCAGGAACGAAAATAAGTCCTTTCACCGCAATCGGCAAGCTTCTCCTTGAACTAGTTTGCAGGATCGTTTTACCGAACTTCGAAACCGGTGTCCGTTTTTAATTGCATCCCGTTCTTCTGTGTTACGAACTTGATAACGGACACGGACGGGGCATTGTAAACCGCACGGCCCCGTGTGGATCTCAATCACCATCTCTCCACGGAAGAATAGTCAAAGAGGTGAACGGGGGAAACGCTTTCCAAACACAATTTACACCATAGGTGCTTCAGGTCGGCTTACGCGAAAAAACAATAGTAGTTTCTGAACAATGGGGGGGGGCCTTTTTTTTTATTTGATTTTAAAGAAGAAGAACTAGAAGAATTATGCAACAAATATCAAGTTTTGGCTGTTTGCAACTTTGGCCCAAAAATAGAGTTTGATATATGGCGATATGGCTCATTTTGGCAATAATCTTTAGTCATCAGTTTTCTTCGCTCGATCGACTGGCGCACACTTCCTCTCCTGTCTTCAGAGACGATAGACGTTTCTTTGCATCTTGAGTTTTGGATCTTTAGCCAGAACTGCCGTAATGAGGTTCTAATGAAAAGTGTGGTCAGGGTACATGCCGGTTGTTGGAAAAGTTCGAATTATTGCGTTGTCATATCCTCCCAAATTGAGTTGTAGTTCTTTAATTCTGTTGTAGTTCGGTCTTTTATGAAACTTATTAATTGTCTGACCATTATCCCTGACATGATCTTTTTACCCAACTGTATTACCATGGTCAGGAAGAGCCTAGTGCACGCAAATAATCCTTTGCTTTCAGGTCTACATTACTGACTGCTGATTTATATGAGCCCAATTCTGCACACGGATGCATATACATATCACTTCTAGCAGTCCAATACCCAGGATATTCCTGCTTTTATATAATTTACGACAAATTAACGGCAGGCTTTGAGAATCAAACACCCTGGGTCTTCCCCTCCGGCTGCCAACAACTAGGTAATTTCAACCTCAACTCAATTAGTCTCAACCCATACCCCTTCATACTCTCGTTCCTACACTTTCTTATACAACCTTTCTTGTTTACGACCCATCCTCATAATTAGGGTAGTGGAGTACTTCATCATCACCTACATCACCCTTCATACAAATCTAATTGAGGATCGATATATATCCTTCATATACTGCGATCCACCTTCTCACGCTAATAAATACATTAAATCTTAAAACACACCAATAAACACAAGAACAGATATTTATATACAGTTTACAGTAAAACAGTCCTCTTTTAACTCAGAACTTGGGACCCAGGTAATCGCGTGGTCTAGCAAAATTCTCACATCGGGTGGCATTCCTACATGCTCTCTATGTGGAGCCAAGGAATGGCACTCTCAATTGGGTAGAACACATCGCTCAACCTTTCTCTACAAACGCGGGCTTTGACCGAAAATTAAGTGTCCGTGCTGTAGATCTACATTGGGTGAAGACATATAGATCGTTCTCAATGAAACATCTCATCCCGCGTGTTAATCACAGACAATTCCATCAATTATTTTAGTATTGGACAATTCTGAAATAGATTTATAATTATTTACAATGTTCTTACTCTCCTCCTTTAAGTCTGGGTTTTCACCAGATGCCAAATATTTTACTATAACAGATAGGTTGATTAAATAGTATAGTTAAAGGTGATGACCATTACTGTTTATGTAAGGGTAAATTTTACTGAATCCATGTTTCTTGGTGATTTGTTAAAGAGGAAGTTGATAGAAACTTAAAAATTGGCGAAAATGAACACGATATGTTTAGATTCCCCGAGGAAACACAATAGCCTAGAAAACATCCTCCTACCAGAGAAAACAATAAAATATATAGAATTTCACCATTTCTAGTTAGGGAGGATGATACCGTAAACCTTATTAATCCAATGCGTCAAATTATTAACAGAAATGTGGGAACGTATCGGTAAGTTTCCTGGTGTTTGTTTGAGAATCAACATGATCATTATTATTACTATCGAAAGATCGAAACCAGATAAACTGAACTACCTTGGGTTTTCCAGAACAACTTATGTTATGTGTGCTTAGATATGTAGGAAACGTAATTTACACCTAAAGTACGATGATCATCCGTGGGCTGCTCTATAAACATCAAGAGCTAGTGGGGTATGTCATATAATTTTACATGCAGCCATATCTTGGCTAGACATGGTTTACTTTCTACCTCGCATATCTCAAGTACGTCAAGCTTTTTCAGATTATTCTAACATTGTTCATTCTGTATGAAAAACAAACACCCTTCAATATATTTACCCTTTCTAAAATCATATAGTAAATAACAGTGAAGATTACTTATGTATGTAAAAAAATTAGAAATGACCAGTGCTCATGACTTTTTTTACTTCCTACTTATATGCAGCTAAACTATATTTCAACATTTAATTAATTTTTTTATATGCAATGTGTGTATACAAACAGCTGAGGTCATAGCCGACCCTCTGACGGTTTTCCTTCTTTTTCTGGTCTTTCACGCGTATTTTATGTTAAAGAGCAGCGATTTGAGCGTCTCGATCTGGTTGCTGATTACATCCTTTTATATGTAAACCAAGTCAACATCCTAAAATGTTAACCTCCCTATAACTCAGCTTGTCAACCGTAGAATAGACCAAAACATACAATAAATAAAGGGTGGATTTGGCTAACAGATTTAGCATAGCTTCCTCACCACCACATGATTCCTAGACAAAATTAACTTGGGGTTGATATAAATCTATTTTTTGCTAGTTAATCGTTTTTAAAATAAAGGGGGTGGACTACCTTGTTTCAAAAAACACACCCCCTTCCGTCGGGCATAACTCTGAAATGATCGATCCTATCAAACTTTTCCAATCAGTAAAAGTGGCATAAAATAAGCTCCAGAATCGAATTGTACAATAAAATTATGGATTTCTTATTTACAATAACAAAGTCCCAGCCTGGTGAGAAAGTTATGTTAAATCTTTTACGACCACGCGATTCATAGCTAAAATTAACTTGGGGTTGGTATAAGACCATTTTTTGTTAAAGATAATCTTTTCCGAATTAAATAGTGGATTATAGAAGTTGATATCCATTTTATAAACATAGAACATATAAACACAGAAGTCTGGTCACATCCATTCCCCCAGAGTACTCGACGTTCCTCATGGCGGGCTTAAACAACCATTCATTTCAAGAGAATAAATTACGTGTGGTGATTAAAACCGTTAATCGTGAGATGCGGACTGGTGTGATGTAGGTTTCAGAAAAACATTTTCTTTATCCTGCCAACGTTTCGATCTTTATTGAGATCATCTTCAGGGCCTGGGATTTACAAACATTTTTTAAATTTAACAAATACATGTAGGATGTGGAAAAAAAGTGAATTTGTACAATGCAAAAAATATATTTTTTAAATTCAATCAAAGTATTTCTACTCACTCAACTTGTCCCAGGCCCTGAAGACTGTAGAAATACTTTGATTGAACATTAAAAAAAACATATTTTGCATTGTATAAATTCACTTTTTTCCACATCCTACATGTATTTGTTAAATTTAAACAATGTTTGTAAATCCCAGGCCCTGAAGATGATCTCAATAAAGATCGAAACGTTGGCACGATAAAGAAAATGTTTTTCTGAAACCTACATCACACCAGACCGCATCTCACGATTTCTGAATAAGAATAAATAACATTCATTCCAATAAATTAACACAAACACAACACCAAATACAAACATAGTAGTCTGGTTACATTTTCTCCAGAGTACTCGATATTCCTTGGGGCGTGGTCTAACCCACTCCATTCTCTCTAATAACTTATTTTTATCATTTCCATAAAAACAAGTTCTAATAATGTCAACCAAAGGCTGGTTATTATTAGCTACGATTTCTATTTACGGTTCAATAATAACCTTATAATACAACATGTACAAACTAAAATGGATTCCTGATCTACTTTCCAAACTTTCTAATTAATCAAATTAGAATAACAAAAAAATTTAATTAGCTTATTCTTGAAACAATGTGAAATAGGTGAAAACAATTCGGAAATAAAGGTTGAAATATATTGAAATAACTAGAATAATGAAGCACGCTCATTGTTCTTAACGGTGGAACCTTTGACTCGTTTCTACCCAAGCAAGATCATCAGTTTTCAAATAATTTATTTTTAATAATTAACTTCACGGTTACAAGGTGAAATCGACAATGTACAGCCTGAAAGTTTAAACGTTAAACTGGTAAATAGTAATTAATCTTTTGTTCCTGTTCGTCGGCTTTTCAATCTTTTTTCCTACGTACTCTACGGTAAAATTGAAGAGAAAAAAATTACCTTGGTCATGTTTATCCAATTAATTCACACTAGTGTAATTTTTCATATCCACTCACCTGAAACAAAAAGAAAATAATGTAAATAACTTCCTTGTTATGAAATCGATTATGTGGCATTCCGTGCTGGCTTTAAATTCATTCATCTCATTCAGGGCTGAGGATTCATAACAACATGAGCCCAGTTGTGGTTTCGTCTTCAACCATGCAGAAATAGACCATATGATAATAAAACACTACGGGGCTTAATTATTTTTATGTATAAATTACAACCTTATGATTCTATGGTTATATAAAGTGTTCATACAACAAACTGACTGCAGGTTTTTTATTGAATAAAATTTTTACAAGTTGGAAATTGCGAATGATACAGTTTTTAAGTAAAACGCTACTGTTCCGAAGAATATTTAAAGAGAGTTTATTTTGGTCCTCCGGGCCGGATGATCCCTACTTTTGGGTATGTAGCGACTACAAGATGATTCTGTTATTTCCGAAAGACATTTGAAGTGGGTTTATTGCTAATTTTAAAATTGTTCCTGTCATCGAGTATTCGCTTTTTGCTGTTAATTTACAACTTTAAACAAAACCAGTTAACTAGTGTTTAATAGTGCTTCTTGATCCTTTAATCTCTCCAAATTTGTTAAATCCGTTGACAACCATTGAAGTAGTAATCTCAATGAAAGGTTTGTGAACTAGAATTACATTAATCATTCCAAAGTAAGCAAGTCATAAATGGTTGGTTTATGTGTAGTACTTCCAGTTTAATGTCATTTTTAAACTACATAACTTAATAAATTAATTTGAACTTCATTCAATTACTTAGTAGTGTCTCAATAAATCAGATTTCTATGTTACAATATTCAAAAGAAGGCTAACGAAATATTTACTAAAAATTACTTAAACACAAACGTCTTTTTTCTGTTCGTTTCCATGTCTAGCTTGTTTCTTCTGTATATTTTATACGAATAAAATATCAAGTATCCAAATTTCTTCCTGTTTTTAAGACTGCGAGTTATGGAAAAGGAATTTTTTATAAAGTTATTTGAAATAAATGAGGGGGAAAACTTAAATGGCCGAATTAAACTATATTTCCGTCAATACAGCAAGTTACATAAATTTCTCGTATTTCTAACTAATAAGTGAGAGGTATATTTTTAATACTATCACCGCTTGTACAAATTTACATTCAGAACCAGGGAGAAAGCTCGTAAGTATTTTGTTTTTCGGAAAAAAACGAGATTTAAAGAATAATAGTGACCGAGAGAAGGTTTGGCGTACGGACATTTCGTTATATGTCAGTAGGTTGTGCCTCTAAAGAGGACGCTCTCTAAATTAACTAACCGGTTTTCACTATTTGTGTACTTCCTTTTTTTTTAATACGGTTACGAAACATTTTAACAATGGCATCACGAATTCGTTAAATTTCCTTCCCTTACTTAATTGGCGTCGGTTCTAAAAATAAAAGTTTTATTGCGCTGAGGCAATAAAAGCCATTGTTTTTCTGAAATGGGGAAACTCCGAACAAGTTTATACATGAGAAATTAAACCACGTGCAAAAGTATTGTAATTGGTATGTTTTATTACTGGATTTTATAATCAAATTGAAATTATTTTGTTTCGAGATTGTTAGTATAATTAGTATTGTTTGTATTGGCAAAACCTTTTTGTGTAATAAGTTATCTTAGTATCTATCATATTTTTAAATAAATTGAATTAATTCCTTATATTTGTATTATGATTTATGCCACGCTCTCCTTTGTATCTCGGGTTGTAAATTACAGAATAGATATAAAACATTCAATACATATATATACATCACCACCCAATGCAAACATAGAACTAACTGAACTAACATTTAAGAAGCATATTAAACAAAAGGTTTCTAAAGCATACCGCAATCTAGGCTTTATTAAAGGATCACCTCAGACTTTACGATTAAAATTATATTTTTTGGTATTGTTAGGAGTATTTTTGACTATTGCTCCTCTGTTTGGTTTCCTTCGGATTAGCAGCCTTATTCAGTCAAATTGGAAAAGGTAAAAAAATTTGTAATACACGGTTTACACCTAAACACCAAAAGAAAGAATGGGAACGAGAGGAAAACATCTCCTTTAAAAATGGCACCATCTTCTGGTATCTAGAACACAAGAAGGTATAGGAGTAGGAATATTTGGTCCTGGAACCCAGTACTCAGAAGCCATTGGAAAATTACACCAGTATCTTCCAAGCTGAAGTCCATACAGTTGAGAGATGTACTCAGTTCAACTTGAATAAATGGAACAAAAACAAGAACATAGCTATCGTGTCAGATATCCAAGCTGCCATCGAAGCACTAAGCTCAAATATCATTAGTTCAAAGAGAGTGTTGAACTGCAAAACCAAATTAAACTTATTAGGTACGCAGAACAAAATCAGCCTCTGCTGGGTTCCAGGACATATGGGAGTAGAAACCAATGAGAAAGGGGATACCCTTGCAAGGAAAGGACACCGTTGATAAGACCCGAACACTTCTGTGACATAGGAACCCACACTATCAATGAGTATCTCAGACAGAAGGACAAAGAGAAAATGAAGGAACAACGGAATTCACTCATTGGACACAGGCAATCCAAGAATCTCCTAACGAATTTCGACAGGAAAGAAGTTACAGAATATGTCAAAGGAAGCAGGAATAAACTGCGTATCCTAATAGGATTCTTATCAGGACACTGCAAGCTAAATGGACATTTAAAGAAGATTGGAATAATCCAAGACGCCACGCAGATTCTGCAAAGAGGCAGGGGAGACACCAACACCCTTACTTACAAACTGTGGTGCTACACTTGCGCACATGAGGATAAGTGATGTACAATATGACCATAGAAGAGATTCGACCACTGAAACCGAGCTACTAATCAAGTTTCTTGATGAAATAGCTCTTAAAGGGCGCAGTATATTATGCCCGAACCAATACATCTACATCTAATACACGGTGTTTAAAATGGAGCCTAGATGGGAGGAAAAAGAAATAGTGCTTGTGCTCAAGTGTGCCGGCTCATGACCCTTGAGAATCATAGTTTGGCCCTTGGCCTCATTTTAATGGAAGTTGGTGAATAGGTGAATAGCCCTGAAGATGATCTCAATAAAGATCGAAACGTTGGCACGATAAAGAAAATGTTTTTCTGAAACCTACATCACACCAGACCGCATCTCACGATCTCTAAATAAATATATTTTATCCTGAATTTCATCGAACTCTTTACGGACAGTTGCGGCAATGTATTTTTATCTGGACGCTTTTGTTGACGATTTTGGAGAGTTTCTGGACTTGGTAAATTTGGTACCTTTAAGAAAATTGAAAAAGTTGTCCTTCGTCGCATTAAATAATTTGTGCTGTTTCTATTAAGTTTATATTTTGTATTATATCGCGTTATGTACCAGATTTACTTTTACATGTGCACTTGGCATATTTTATGCACATTTCTTACTCATATATAAATGTTATGTTAACTATTATGGAAGACTTTACTACTTTGGAAGTTTCCTGAAAGAATAAAGAACAAAGGATCTGTCTGATCACATTTACTCCCCCAGAGAACTCGATATTCCTCGGAGCGTGGTCGAACCCACTTCATTATCGCTAATAACTTACTTTTACCCTCCAGACGTCACACACTCAACCCAGATTATTCGATATTCCTTGGGGTGGCGTTAAACAATACCTTCCTTTCACGCTAATAAATTACATTCATTCCAATAAAGTAGCATAAATCCAACACAAGCACTACATACATTTAAAAATCCATGTAACCCTGAGGCACAGGTCCGACGATATATCAAATATTGTCTACAAACCTCAAACCTTCTAAAATTGAAAATGTTATCGACCGTTTTTATTCTTGCATAACTGCCACCTATTATAATTACGCAATTGTTATTATTGTAAATATATGTCGATTTTAGACAATTTAAATTCACTGTAATACTTTGGGCTTGATTTACATATTTTAAGCATCAGTTATTCAATTGCGGAATAGGTGTCAAGGTACTTTAATAAGTTCGGCTTGAATAAATTTTCTTTCATGAGAACTTACTCGGTTAACGTTCAGTGCTTGAAACGATAAGTATTTTTTTTATAGGTTCGATTTTTCTCTTTTGTTCTTCTTTTTCAGAATGGCAAGTTTAACTGGTGTGTTGGTAATTCCTCTTCCGTTAAAATAGTTTATGAATGAAGGGTTTTTAACGTTTATCATTTTGAACTTGAGTGGAAAGATTTGAAAAAACGATTTGAAGCTCATGGGTTAAGTCTCGTTTCGACACCGACTCCACCGCAAACCTTTCGACTATTCATTCAGTTTAACGATTCCTTTTGTTCTCGCGAAGCTTGCGGCCGATGGGTGTGGTTTTCAAAAACGAAAACAGTTTTGTTTCGTCATTTTCAAGGCTAAAGCTCGTCAATAATATATATCAAACGAAAGAGCATTTAGGGAAATCAGCCAGTTCTTCGACAAGGCCGAAAAAATTGATGAAAGATCTTATTTTATAAATTGATTTTTTAAGTGTTTTTTTTAATATATGGGTTTAGGTTTTGCGCCGTATTAATTGATAATGTAAGAAAGGCATTCTGATCAGTATATTATGAAGTATGGCTCAGCGTTATGCTAAAAACCAAAATAAAGTTTGTAAAAGATAAAAGTTTACGAAATATTTCCCAACGGCTGTTTGAGAGGCCTTTTAGGGAGTCGAATGAAGTGCCTTTTCCATAAGCAATTAGCGACTTTCACGCTCGAGGCGAACCTAGGTTATCCGTGGTACCGTTCCGATCGGCGTGGCACCCTGTATATAAAAGAGGTAATTTGTTGCAGGGAGTTTAAACCGTTGGGTAACATTGGACCTCTAATTGTTTAACCATATGTTGTCGTCATTCGCGTCGGTTTGCAATTCGATCCGGTCCAACGGGTGTATTAACCCAATTACGCTCCCATCGCCTCGGCGTGGATCCAGAAACGGAACCCACTTCTCCGCTTGATTTCACTAAAAGGAATATATGCATTAATTTGAACCGTTAAAGGTGGTTGAAGGATGAAAAACTATTCGAATATCAAGACTATTGTTATTGTATTATACCACATTCCAGTCTTAAGCCAATTTTTTGAAAAATGTCAAAAATTGTCCTTTCAACTCTGTCATTCCTTAGCAGAGTTGAGAAAAATATCGATAATCTCAGCTGAAACCTTATGGACTTACGTTTAGTGTGGGATATTAAAAAATAACAACAATAAAAGGAATGTAACCGATATATAACCATGAAAGTCAGCAGGAAGAACTACTTACAGATCCTTTCTGTAAGGCAGGCAAGTAAAAGCAAAATCGACAGCAAGTATTACGTTGATTGTTATGTTGACTCATGTGAAAGTAAAAAAAAGTGCAAATTGTCATCTTCCAGTTCTATCTTTACCTTTTATATGTCTGAATATTTTCTGCCTAATGTCATGATTTTATTATCCTGTTTTACTTACAAATACTTTTTGGTTTGTTTAATCTAATTGTGGATATTAGAAAGTGAGAGTTCCTCCTAAGCACTGCAGTTTTTTCAGCTTATTGCACTCATTCCTAGTGGTATTTTGGCGCATGTGAATTAAAGTTCAGGTGTTCTGGTGCATTTCCTTTGAAAACGCACATTTTCGAAGAGGAGAAAAATAAAAGATTCAAAGGAAAAAGAAGATCCTTTAGGGACAATGACGTAAAATCAGACTACCTGAGTTTACTGTTACAACCTCACAGAAAACATCTCGAATCCTCAACAGTAAAAGACAAGCATGAAACTATGAACTAATGAAACTACACGACGTTCAAAACGTCAAAAGGACGAAAAACCAACATACTCAAAAACGTTGAAATATACAAACACATAAATCGTTTACACGGTTCAAAAACAAAAAGGACTCTCTATAAAAAAAATTCATGACATTTTAATTAATCTATCAGTTTTTTATCGCCTGAGTTGAATCTTCCAAGTTCTGCCTGAGTGTTTGACCTTTTATTGGAAACCATTTACTCCGTCTTTTTCATCTAATTATTTATTTTAAATGCAATTCCGATTGCGAAAGGTTTGATTATAGATTTGAAAAATTAAGTGAATGGGGTTGATATTAAACATTATATCGTGAAAGCTCACTAACTGTAAATTTGCCCGTACTATTTGACATCACTGAATCATAGAAAATCATTATATTATAAAAAATTTGTAAAAAAGTTTAGAAAATATTTTTATATTTCTATTATGCAGGCTTGCATTTGAATGAACTAATACATTTTATTTGAGAGATAATTTTCATAACTATCGGGGTTTCAGACAGTTTTTCAGACTGATTTAAATTTTAAATATTAAATAGTTTCAACAGCATTCTTTAGGTCATCTGATACTTCACTTTCGTAACATTAGCTTAGATATTTTGTAAGTAAGATTTCCTATATATCAATAATGACAAAATATTTTCATATTTTAGCATTCACAAAAAGCATTTATGAAAATATTTACTTAATAAAATAATTGCAGTTGTAAATAGGAATTAAATGTAATAAAATAAATATTTTTAAACAAATATGACAAAGCTTATAGATTTGAAATAAAACCACCTGATAGTTTAGTCTTATCTAATGTAAAAGGAAAACTGGCCTGGAATTTTCAATTACTGAACCAACATGGGCTTACACAACACATATCTACTTATTGTAAATGAGATTTATAATGCTAAAATGAAAGATCTTTAGATTTTTGGAGCTTTTGTCATTATTGATTCGTTTCTCTGCAGCCTGTCAGCAGATGTAACGTTTTACTGCCTCTTCGTACATTCTGTTTTTATTCTTGATTGTTTATTTCGTAATTTTTTATCCTTGTTCCTTGTGGAATCCTAAAATATTATCTATGTTCACATGTTTGCTCAGTTAACGTTAAATACCCGAAATTTCAAGTCTACCATTGGCTTTTCTTACAGTTATTATTTCTACGTTTAACTGGATGTGAACTTAGAAAAATCTTAACGGCGAAGACGGTCCAAATGCCATCTGAGAGTTTGAGTAGACCTGAAATGGCATCCCTCGCCAATTAGAAAAACGCAACACTTTCTCTTCATTAGACGCGGGGGAAAGGTTGGAGGTTTGCCTGGGAAAAACGGACTCGGAAAAAGTTTCTTCTTATTTTTGATAGTTGATTACAAAATCAACACGTCCTCCTTCGCATTGTTAATCAACGATTTCATTTTCAGTAAGTGGTTTTTATTGAAGAAACAAAAACTGAAGTCAGTGATGTACTTTGAAAGTCGAAATTATAACTAAGTATGTGTACTAACTAATCTAAATTAAAGTACTTAATTGATTACTTCTGGTCTATTTTTAATTGCTTAATAATACCAATCAGTCAATTATATGGCAAGGTAGAAATATTGACTGAGTTCTGTGAATCTCATCGAAACCGTATATCGAACGTTACATCTGGACAAAAGTCACGTATCGAAGTTCAAAATTTCATATTAAGTTACGACCTACTAATTTAAAATTAAAATCTATTACTGGTTTTTAGTGGAAATTCTTTGTAAATGAAGGGAAAATTACATGATTTTATCATTACCAATCCTTTCAAAGCTTGATAGCACTAGTTTTCACAGGTTTTTCATAGTTTATTTCTTGTGTGCCTAACTCTCTTCTACATTTGTTGTCTTTTCTGTCTGAGATATGAAAGAGCCATTTTTAACCAATTGGCAGTTTCAAGAATTGTAGAAGCCACAGGGAGACTGGCTATATCCCACAACCAGTTAAGGATAATAACAACCCGGATAGATGAGGGATTTGCATAATTAAATTTCCGACAGAATGGGTAATCAAGACTTCTATCCGTGAACTTCGTTTTCAGAAAATCCTTCCAGTTTCGAGTTTCATCGTGAATGTCAGACCTTCGGTTCCGGACCCTAATTGAACAAGAACGTGAAAAAAAACACTAAATATTTGACCAAATTATCGACTCCAACATTTAAAAAAAGAGCTGAGGGCAGATTTAAAGGGCAGTTGTACGTATTCAATCAACAGGATGTTTACGAAATTACAGGCTTTCAAGGTTTCCGAAAAATTCCTCATAATTTATGACAAAACTGCGAATCTGGACAGAATGAAAAATGTCAATAAAAAAAATTATTACTACGACTACCTGCAACTTAATTTTCATAATCATGTTGATTGTTTATAAGTTTTGCATATTACAATAAAAATCTGACTGGAAATGTCAAATGTTAATTGAAACTTGACACTTTCGTTCTCTACTGGACAAAAACAACAACAAGTCCTTAGAATAACAAGATGTGACAGCCAAGAAAGTGAAGAACGATAACGAGGATGTAAACCTATGTAGTTCCAGCACCGTTTAGATACGCTTCAGAGTTTCCCTTCCTAACAGCCGAGAAACAGACGTAAAAGGCTAAAGCAAAACGATTTATAAAACAACCGTATAAAATGAGAGGTTCATAGTTCTAGCGAGACGAAGAAAATCATCACATTTCCGTTTGATCTCAACACACCATCCGTAGACCAAACCTCTAGTCGTTTTTACTAACCGCTATACAAACATGGTGAATTGGAATTAGTATGGCGCAAAAATATGTCAAAATAGGTCAGAGAGAAATGAAAATAATAACCATAGTCAAGGGGCGTCGGAGGCCGCAACTGTTAAGGCGTTGACACGGCGCTCATCACTGTAAGGTAAAGGTCCCGGGTTCAAATCCAGCGGCCCTGCATTCGAACCTCACATACTTACATATGACCTTTTTTTCAAAAACACCTGCACCCTGAGGGTTTATATGACTTCTGCTATTGCGAACCCTCGTAAAAAAATAAAATTACCATAGTCTGTAAATTTTCTTCTTAACAAAAAATCATTTCTTTGGGTTTGGAAGTTTATCATAAACAGGTAATCGATCTTCGGTACTAATCTTTGAAATGAACGATCATGTGAAATGCAGTCAAATAGTCCTAACTAGTCAAACTTCATTACTATCTAAAGCATGTATTAACAGTCGATATTCTCAAATATCGATATTTTCAATAAGTGATAATGTTATTGGTTTCCGTAAATTTGAGTCGATATTAAATCGTGAAACGGGGATTAAGTTTTAGTTACACAATCAAAATCAAAATCAGCTGTGTTTTAAGTTTATCAAGTTCCAAGTTAAATAGTATCGCTATTTTACAATAAATTCAAAAGTTCGGTATGTAGGGTTATATTTAATGATAGGGCTGCTATATAAAATGTCGATATTTTTGGTCAGTATACATCCTAAATTCTAACAAGAATAAGAATGAATGAATAAGAATGAAAATGTGAATAAGAAAGTTTCTATTTAAACTGTATCACGGGATTGCGACGTTGTCATAGTGATGCACGTCATTGGAATAGATTTCACAGCATCCTTTGATGACGTATATTTTGGAGCATCTCTGGATGATGAACCTAAAACTTATTAGGTGTAGTAGACTGCTAATGTATCCCCTACAATACCAACACCTCAGCCAAGCTCAGAAAACCGAAAAAATTCTCCTTTTCGTCAAACTTTCTCGGTTTCACTTTCTGCTGGATTCTGATGGTCAATTCGGAATTCTGTTCAGCTCAACTTGAGATACGTGCTTTTCTAGTCGAAAAAGCGGCCTTGGTAAACCGCAAAAAATAAACGTTATCCCAATCCCAATTAACTGGACTTCGTACTTTTCTCTCATATAGGATTCAGCTACGACCTAACCTTTTCGGATTATCACTTATGGATTTTGTTTGTAATGAAAGAAATCTAAATATTCTTACATCATATATTAAGTATTAACATAAATTTCCAAATTGTTCTTATTTAAATATTCTTGAATGTGACAAGACCTTGAAACTACTTTTTCTCATTGCCTTTCCGAGATGTATTGATAACTATATATAAACCCCTTTCGGATAAAGTGGCAAACAGTTCCTTACTTAAGATGGTGCAATACGTTTCAGTAGTTCAACAAACAGGCGAGAGAAGACAGACCCGATAAGTGACCCAATGCCTGTTTAGCATGACTTCACCAACTGGCAGACCAACAGCCAGCATCCACTTTAACTGGTTTTATGTTTCCTCGATATCGAAAACAGAATAACATATAATCAATGTAGTATTGGAACCAGGCTCAGGCCGGATTTTGTGGCCACGGACGTTACGGTGGTTTATGAGTCGCGTGGCGCCCTAGACCTGGTGGAGACGGGAATGTGGCGTATTACGGGGTATTACAAGAGACCCTCATAGCGGCATAACAGAAGGGTAGAAGCTGTCGTCGTGGGGGCTAGGAGATGTTTGCCAGAGCGTAACTCAAGACGCTCAAGTCGTTTGGGATACAACTGCTACCAAAAATGCTCCTTGTGCTGGGGATAGCGTGCGGGTCTCCCAACTAGATTCTGACTTCAATAACTTGTAGGCAAAACAAATTTTTAATGTCCTTCGTTTAACGAATATATCAAGGATTTTAGAAGGGACGAATTATTCATTTCCTAATGTAAAATTAGCTCAGCTTGGAATGGATGAATCGATCGGCAATCATGAGAAATCGGGTCTCTGATAGTTTTAATGGTGTTATTTTCAAGGCAGTTTTGTACCAAATAATAAAAGGGTTAGTGGGAATAAAATATAATCCCTCTGGTCGAAAGAGTGTCTGAAATCCAATGAATGAGAGAAACGGAAGAATAATTGGCAATGATACAAAAGCGAGCTTTGACCATAATCGAAAGTGAATTTCTTCTATCTCTTTATACCCACCGCATAGTTGCAACCGTCGGCTTTTCCATAATGACAGAAAGGCGTAAATAAACGATCGTCCCATGTTGGATTTTCACCGTAATGGAGGGAAGGTGAACGTTTCAACGGCCGACTGGTTATGATCGAGTTGCACCTGAAAGCCGCACGACCGTTCAAACGCTTCACCGACGTCTGGAAAAGGTCTCTATTTGATCAAATGAACAGGCACGGAGAAAATTCTAACTGTACCATGAATTAATGCGTACACATTTGACCACTGCTTACTATGGATCCGGCGTACTTTCGCTTTTTATCTAAATCAGTCTCGACATGTCTGTCGATTGACCGCAATCGATCAGATTTGATTGGGATGAAAGGAAAAAGCCGCCAAATCGTTCGACAAAGGGCATAACTACTAATTGTTATGTCTTTCTTCTAGAGGTCTGGTGAACCATAACCCTGTAGTATAGCCGTTTCCATCATCAGACGATTATCCATGTTTGCCACCGGTTTCTCTCCATATTATTTTGTCAGTTGAGTTCTTTTCTACGTGCATACAGCAGCGATGTTGTTTGTCTGTGTGCTCTGGGTCTTTGATTTATTGCGAGATTGTCTGAACAACCCCAACCATGAAGGATTGGTCTTCAAGATAAAGGCAGATCAAAATTCTGGGAAACGACCAAATTTCATATTTCTTGCAGCTTGCAAACAAGTTAAATTTAACAACTTTTGAACGGTTATTGTTTTACCAGGAGGCCATCGAATCTTACCCGGCGAGATTTGAAGGGAATTCGTCGGGATGATACCATGAAGATGAAAGGAGACTATTTTATTTATCTTCTTTCCTTTCAAACATTTAGGCATTCATTTATTTATTTCTTAATCGTCTTGATCTTTTTTTAAACTTGCTAGAACGATTTTACTTAATGCAAACAACCCCCAGTCACGCAGAGCCGGAAAGGTGTGTCCCAACGTTTTACAACATTTAACAGTTTAAATAGGATATCAAGCATAGCAATAACTTTCCAGCTTTTGTTCTTCGGTTTGGTAAAAAGCTTAATTATGTTCCACGCGGAAACTTTTTTTTAACAGTTTCTGTCGCGTAACTTGAACAATTCTATATTTTAAGCAACAAAAGTTGAAATTTGAAAGTTGAAAGAGGATACTGTAAAGAACAAAGACAAGATTCTTAAGTTTCTTCACAATACGATCTAATGGCAAGCAGACGCCTTTTCCCATCGCTCACGACTCGGGATGATCGTCGGTACAGAGATGGTTAGAACTTTCACCTGCCCGGAGGACCGAGTACCCCGGAGGCAAATTTTTGTTACCCTTCCCGGTTGACGATCCTTATCAAAAGAGCCTCCTAGTTGGGACGTTCAAACGTTCTTTACGTTTCTTTACGGAAGCGGCACGATGATCATCGTGATCATCCTGACCTTGTCCCGGCAGATATCGCCTGAGATCACTGCTCTTTCACACGTGACTAAGTTTAAGGACGAACGTTATGAATCGTGCTTTGCATTCGTCGTCCCATCACGTACGACTTGCGCCCCCACTCAGACAAACAGGCTTCCCACTGAAAGTCCCAAAATCAACTTTCTTTACATTTTCATATACTTTACACCAGAAAGAAGAATAAGAAAGAATTACAAGGATTTTATTAAAAATTCAAAAATTGTTTATTTGCAAAGACGAGCAAAGGTTTTCTTGAAGGAGTTAAAACATCCATCTGACGACTTCATTTTGCAGATTTAATCTATTTAATAAAACGAATGATTGCGTGGTTATTTTAATAATGAGTAAATGCAAATTAGATCTTTTTCTGGAACTATACAAAGCTATGCGAAACACGTCCCAGACTGTTATTCCAATTGGCACAAATCTTCAAGTTCAAACTAGCAGCATTCTAAATGCGTTCTGATTTCTTTACGTTCTGCAAATCGATAGTTTTGCAAAGGGCAGAAGTGTAGTCATAAGGATTAACCAATGTTATTAGCATTAAAGCAGTACGCAAGAGTGTTTCGCCAACAGGCTGACGAAACCTCTTTCTACCTTATTTATATAGCAGTAAATAACATTTTCGAACACGGAGTCAAGAGGTAGCGCCGTAGAGATGCTCACGTTTCTACCAAAATGATGCGCAAGAGAGATCGTGATCGGTTGGGACGGTATTCAATAAAATATCCCATTATTGCTGACGAACGATCATAAGATTTTCTCTCTCTCTTTCTTTCTATTTCTCTCACTCTCTCGCCTCTCACTCATTCACTCTTTTTCTCGATGCAATTACACACTAGAAAGTGCGATTTTGACGATGGTTTTTCCCGTCCGCGCTAGGATCCGATCTCGGGGGAACAATTAAGCCCGGAACAATAGAGACGTCGAGAAGTAACGTAGAGCTTGAATTGGTAATTATAATCCTCAATGAACCGACTTTCGAGATAATGCCTCTTTGTGCCGGCAATAACGGATTTATAAAGCCGTTT
This sequence comes from Cimex lectularius, assembly GCF_000648675.2. Classification (NCBI taxonomy): domain Eukaryota; kingdom Metazoa; phylum Arthropoda; class Insecta; order Hemiptera; family Cimicidae; genus Cimex; species Cimex lectularius. Next base: position 2,504,515 of record NW_019394219.1, read on the forward strand.
TCAACTTCCCAACGTTCAGGAGGAGAAAAGAAGAAAAAAAGGTTTCAATGGTCAAATAAAGCGTATAAAAGACTTTTGTCCCGGGTCCAAAGTAGCTGGATGGTTTTTAATCCTATTCACTCTTGCTAAAATGGACAAAATCATCATTAACTTTGAAAATTTTAATTCATGTCGGAATCCTTTTTGTCGTTTTATCCCAAAGTGTTTAGCATTGCCGCTCGTTACAGTTTTGAGTAAACTCATTTTGTAATTTCATAAATAATTAATTAAATAAATTTGAAAACGAAATTAATTATTGACTCGTTCCGGATCGTTCCGCGTTAGTTGATGAACTTTTCTTGTTTTAAACAGGATTTACCAACTGGCGCGACTTGTGACCAGTAAAAGTAATAAAAGTATCGGCCTTAATCGAAGGTTAACAATTTCGTCCGTCTAGTGACTAAAACTCCCCTCGAGTCTTTTTATTCAAGGATGGAAGGATCTGTAAAAATTGTAAAATATCAAAACGACAACCTAAAAATAAATTTACTCTAAATAACTCTGAAATAAAATACTCGATTTATTTCAATTGGATTTCAAAAGAATTTCGGTCTCTTTAAAATGAAGTTTCCAAGGTTTTTTTTTAATCTTCTGATAATCAATCCGGTAAATTGAGAGATAGTTAACGATATATCAAAAACTGGAATTAAACCATTAGCCTGGAAGGTCAAGAAAACTGGACAAGTTTTTTTAAAACATTTGTAATGTCACAAAAGTTATAAAGTTTAACCTTTAACGTCCCCTCTCTCTCAATGTGACCTGTGAAGTTCGTAGGTGTGTATGTGTGTATTTATGTATTAGGGGAAAGTTTTGGCGCACACACACTTGGAAGATCTCATAAATCTGGAAAATAGCTCAATTCTCAAACTGTTATTAAGCTTTTCTCTTTTCCTATTTCTCATTCTCTCTCTCTCTCACTCTCTCTCTCTCTCTCTCTCTCTCTCTCTCTCACTCACTCTCTCTCTCACTCACTCTCTATCGTTCTTTTTTTTTCTCCCCCTCTCCCTCCTTCCTTCTATCTTTATATCTTCTATCCCTTTCTTCTCATGTCCCTTTTTCTCTCTTTCTTTTTCTCTCTCTCTATATCTCTATCTTCCTATCTCCCTTTCTTCTCCTCTCTTTGTCTCCCTCTTTCTATCTCTTTCCACTACTCTACCTATTTATCTATCTAACTAATTTTTACCTTTCATTCTCTCTGTCTCCCTATCTATTTTTATCCTTCTTTCGCCCTCTGTCTCTCTCGCTCTGTCTGTCTGTCTGTATGTCTGTCTGTCTGTCTGTCTGTCTGTCTCTCTCTCTCTCTCTCTCTCTCTCTCTCTCTCTCTCTCTCTCTCTCTTTAGATGTAAGAGTGGTCCTCGAGACCAAATCTTGAGAGATTGTGTAAATAAAGGGATATCTCTCTCTCTCTCTCTCTCTCTCGCTCCCCTCCCCTCACCCTTCCTATCTATATTTATATCTTCTATCCCTTTCTTCTCATCTTCCTTGTTCACTCTTTCTCTTTCTATCTATATATTTTCTATCTCCCTTTCGTCTCCTCTCTTTTATCCCTCTCTCTCTACAACTTTCTATAACTCTATCTATTTATATAACTACCTTTTATGTCTCCTTCCCTCTATATGTATCTTTCTTTTGCCCTCTGTCTCTCTCGCTTTCTTTCTTTTTCTCTCACAACTCTAATATATACTATGTTTAATATATATTTATTGGTGGGAGAGAGAAAGATTGTGTATTGAAAGCCAGTAGTTTCTTAATAGACAAGATTTGTATTATTAAGTTTTTATTGTGATATCCTTTATATCTTCAGATCTGTTTCTTTTCAATCCTACCATAATTAAATATTTTATCGTAGATTACCCACCTTCCGAATTAATAATTGCCCGAGCTTTACACAAAAAAAGTTTCTACGATTCTCACAGATTTTAGATAATCCTTTTTTGTGCATTCAATTGCAGGTATCAGGAAAAGAGAAAAAAATCCATTTACATACAATTTATGAAAACCTCCTCGGACCCTTGGCCCGGATCGCCTTCCCGCGGTGTACGTTCGAAGCGATGCCTTTGTCAGGAGGAATGTATATCGAAGGAATTCTTCCAGGGTCCTTTCACTTTTCAACTCCGTTATTTTCCGTCCGATTCAAGCTGGATATAACGAGAGAAAAAAAAGCAGTCACAATGAACCATTGCAACGAGGCCAAGGACTGGTTCTTAGTGGCCCTTAATTATCCCATTCATTCCAGTACAACTAATCCACAAGGAATAATTCGTCTTTTATTCATATTTTACATGGGAATACGAGGGAAAACCACTTGTTTAATACTCACAAAACGGTTGAAATACAATAATTGCAATGCTTACCTGAAACAAAAAAAAAAACGAATTGTCAACAAGATAATATAAATAACAAATAGACCATAAATTTTCAACTCCAATTATATACTTTTTAGTTTGTATTGACTTTCACTTTTTGACTGATAATTGACTCTCCCAAGTACAATTTGCACTTGTAAGAATTATTTTAAACTCTACATGTCGAAAAAAATTTGTAATATTATGTTTAAACGGGCATTTCAATATTCATTTATTGTCAAATTCAAGTTATAAATATACAATAGAATTTGCCAGTTATTTTGTTTCAGTAAGAAAATGTTATGCAAGGGAAGCGACTTGTCGCTTTCAAGGCTGATTATAGGATTTATTTAAATGTGCAAAATAGATTTCTCCATAGTCGTGATGTTTGTTATCACAGTCTCGATGGGTCAAAATCGAGTTGATTCATTCGCCCATCGACTTTTTTCCAAGCAGAAGAATACAGCGTTAGATTTTTTTGTGAATATCGGCATGATTTCGCAAGAAAGTGCTGGCTGACGGCCACAATGGTAGCATCACCGAGTGTCGACGGCACCAATTAACTTCTTGTACTCCTTTGGGAAAGTGTAACGGAAGTACACCGGACTGACTTTTGTGCTATGCCTCTGGCGAAAGGGGAAATTTTCCCAAACGATATTTTTCCAGGGGCATTTAGCCCGTCGGTCCGCCTCCTTCCTGAATCCCGGAAGTCAAGCTGAAGTAACAATACGACGACACTGCGTTTCATACCATACTGAAGCCTCCACAAAAAGCTCAAATTTGCACTTTTTTCTAGGTGATTTACCGTCAATATATTTTGTTGTAGAGTATATTTTTCTTCTGTCTTGTCCTTCGCTTTTTGTAACAGGCTTCGGTAAGCTCAAGGAATTCTTGGATTTTGGAGGTAACTTAGATAGGATTAGAATCTGAAGACAAAATGGCGGTATTGTCCACGTAAGCGGTAATGATGGTAATATAAAATAAAGAATTGGACTAAGAATGCTTCCTTGTGGGACGCCGGTTTGTATTGTCTTACTTCTGAGAAATCCTTGAAGCAGCGATCCATTAGTTAGGATTTCAAGATAAGTAATAAGGAGTGAGTAGAAATAATTAAGGTTTTTAGTTGAGATAAAAAAGTCAATGGCACGAGCGGGATTCGAACCCAAGATCCTCGGCTGGATACGCCGCTGCTCTCAGTACTCAAATGAAGTATACTTCACTAAAGCTCTCCGTGGCCATTTCATTTGTCCCCGAGAATCCAATCCGATTACACGACATTTGAAAAATGGCAAAAAGGAGGGAAAATTCAAAAGGTGGGGTTGAGATGGGAAGTTAGTGTCCGAGTGGATCGAGGTCACGATAGCTCAAGTGGTAGAGCAGCGGCGTATCTAGCCGAAGATCGTGGGTTCGAATCCCGCTCGTGCCATTGACTTTTTTATCTCAACTAAAAACCTTAATTAATTGTAATATATTAATTGGTCAAGCGGACCACGAAATTAGTGAATTTAGTGAGTAGAAAGTTTGTTCGTGCCAGACCCTATCAAATGCCAAAGTGCGCAATAAATATATTTATGCTAGTTTGTGGAAGATGACAATACTTTAGACCTGCTATTCTCACTCACCCTTGTACGATATGAACTTTAGAAGCCACTGAATAGTTTTGATAACATAAGGTACTATATAACTGACTTGTTGCCTATTCAAGCCTATTAGCAAAGAAGAAATAATATTTAGGATTATAAAAGTGTAAGGTTTTTAAATTCATTGTCCTGTCTTTTCCAATATTTCATATATTATTATTCAGTATTCAATGTTGTCTCTTTGAAAACAATCTAGAGTCAAGAATGACATAAATAAAACATAACCACCCTGTCGAATATGGAGGTATTATACATATATCGCAGTAATAAAGTTTGTAAAAGAAAATGACTTTACAGGTAAAAGGGCTTCGGTTTCCACATCTAAGAATGGATATTTCGTAATGAATAGATGTTTATCAGCTTTAAACTCTGTTGGTTCTTAATGGTGTTTTTAAATGGATGGAAGCGTGGAAACGGCGTGAAACGAGCTTGTACAAACGGTGTTAAAAGGTGTCAGTAGGTCGCTTTCCTCGGGACAATGGCTTTCTGACCGTCGGCCAAGGTATCCGAATGGGTTTTCTGGGAAGATGGGACTTTTATCAAAGGATTTCCACACTTTCCATATTGTGGCCGTCCTTGGGTTTCACCGGCGCGCCTCCCGCGAAACTCCTTCACCCTTCAGCAGACACGAGAAAACCGACTCACAATGTCCCAAAAGGCTGTAGGGGGAAACGAAGAATTTGTCCTAAGTTTGAACTTAATTTGGCTAATATAAAATATTGATTGCTGGAAAAGGTGTAAAACCTCTTTGAACGGTGTACTTTTTCATTACAACCCAACATTCTTTTTCTCTCTCCTTTTTTTTTTAACTTGTAAACACTTTTAAAACTTAACATTTAGAACAGGGTTTTAATTAGTCAGGACCTTAACAGATTAAATATTATTTTAGAATAATTGAGGTTTAGGAGGTACTCCACTTTTTGGAAGATGGTGACAAACTACAATCCATGTACATTTCGACTGCCTATTCCAAATTTCAGAAAATTGCCAATGAAAAATGCCATGCTTCAGGAGGGTACTAAAATTTCGAATTGAAAGACAATCGATAACCTTAACGAGTAATAGTTCAAATAGCCGTGGTTAAACTGGAATGCCGCTATACTTCCGGATAGTACAGGCAAATCCTTGGACTTGATACACATAAGTCAACCGCCGCGCCCATGAATGACCTAGAACACTGGGAAAGATATTTGAGGAAACGGAATCGCCATTGCATAAACGTCCTTTAATTAAAAACCCACAGAAATTATTCATTATTATCCTTAAGGAGCGAATTAAAACTAAATAGTGTATGTTTCAGGAATCTTCTATTTCTTCCTGGTAAGAGCCAATTTGTGGATTCATAGAGAAGCAGTGTTGTAAATATTTCATAGTTTTGCGTATTACTACGTTAAAACATAAAAGTAATATTCAAATTCAATTCATTTACGTCTATGTTTTGTATTGTTTACATAAATGTATGTACTACGCAAAAATTTACGGTTTTTTAATAGCCTGATTTAAAAAAAAAAAAAAATTTACGAGGGTTCGCAATAGCAGAGGTCATATAAACCTTCAAGTTGCCGGTGTTTTTGAAAAAAAAGCCCATTTATAAGTATGTCGGGTTCGAATGCAGGGCCGCTGGATTCGACCCGGGACCTTCACCTTAAAGTGATGAGCGCCGTTTCAACGCCTAAACCGTTGCGGCCATCGACGGCCCCATAGGCCTGATTTTTTAATATTAGCATATAATTAATATTTTTGGGAGGAGGAGAAAGCGTCAATAAAATTTCTGACTGCGGTGGGAATCGAACCCACGACCGGTTGGGGTCTACAAGCCGAAATACACAAATTTACTATTTTTTGTATATTTCTTATTAGATCAGAAGAGCAGAATTCAAATAACAATTTCGAAGCTAGGTTACAAGAAACCTTTAATTTCAAATTTATTTTCATTTGGTGTGCAAATAGGTATAGTTCTTGGGTCTTTACGTTTTTAGTGTACATCAATTAAGTTTTTATGTAGACATGAAGAATAGATATTACTGATTTATATAAGCACAAATCTGCACGTGCACCTACGCACAATGCATGTGTACAGCATTGATACTATCAGTTTTCGCAGTCCACTGACATTTAGCTTTTATAATTTACAACAAATTACCGGCAAGCCTCAAGAATTACCCACATTGGCTGTTGGCAGTCTGGAATCAGAATTGGATCTATCCGTCCAAACACCGAGGTTAGGCTACATGGGCTATCAACTGCTAGGTGGTCATTTCAGCACCCAACGCATTCACTTCCTAAATCGAAACACATTTCTCTCTCACTCACTCTTAAATTCCTTTCACTCAGTTAGTTAGTTGACCTATTACATAACTAATCTAATTTGAGGATCGATGAGTACTCAATATTCTGTTTTGGCATTGGCCCTCTCATACTACACATTCACGCCAATAAATTCATTATCTATAGATACTCGCTAATGGACACAAAACTATCAGGACTATATACAACAAAACAATCCCGTTTCTTCCAAGAATCGGTACAGGGGAGCCAATAACTCGCTGCGACTCTCAAACCGCAATAATCATGTCTGCTGACATTCCTACACGCACTCTATATAGAGCCAAGGAATCGCACCCTTTAACTAGGTGGGACACGTCGAGCAATCTTGACACATACACGGGCTTTGGCCCAAAATTATCTGTCGGCGTGTCAACCTCGCATGGACTATTCTTATTCGGCTGAGGATGATCCTACTCCTACAAGTCATATCCTCCGAGGGCCATCTAATATAAATAACTTATTTTAAAATAGCTTAGATTTCACTAATCTTAAATCGTGGCATTACAGTAACTTCTTTTATTAAAACAAAAAAATCATTTATTTCTCAAATATTTGCAAAGCAAATTTCATAGATCAAGTTACTTCTTGTGATAATAACTTCTGTTCTAAAAATAGTATTTTTTTTTTTGTGGTGATTAGTGACCGTTAGTCGATGATTATTCGGAAATCGTGAGATACGGTCCGGTGTGATGTAGGTTACAGAAAAACATTTTCTTTATCGTGCCTATGTTTCGACCTTTATTGAGTTCATCTTCAGGGCCTGGGATTTACAAACATTGTTTAAATTTAACAAATACATGTAGGATGTGGAAAAAAGTAAATTTATACAATACAAAAAAAATATATTTTTTATATTCAATCAAAGTATTTCTATTCACTCAAAGTGTTTGTTTTCTGCGTAAGTTAAAATTGTTTTTGATGTGAATAGGAAATACCTTGTGTTGTCTGCATTTCAACAAAAAGGTTCTCTGATTAATAGCCGATGCGAGTTTTTTCTCATTGTTGGCGATGTCCTTCAGAATACTTTTTGCTTCGTGTCCATATGTAAATAAAATCGATAAAGTCAAAAAATATTTTGAGTGAATATAAAAAATATATTTTTTTTGCATTGTACAAATTCACTTTTTTCCACATCCTACGTGTATTTGTTAAATTTAAACAATTTCTGTAAATCCCAGGCTCTGAAGATGATCTCAATAAAGATCGAAACGGTGGCACGATAAAGAAAATGTTTTTCTGAAACCTACATCACACCAGACCGCATCTCACGATTTCGGAATAATAAGTTTTTTTTTTACTTATTGAAATTCTGTCATATATTTGGACATTTACAATTGACTATTGATTGAAACACGAACACATACTTACTTCCTAACCAAATTCGAAAATTAACTCCGTTTAAAATTTGCTTTGTTTTGAAAAATGAGCATATTCGAAGCGCCTTCCGTCCACTTCAGCATAAACGAAAAAGAAACCTACAGGAAAATTAAATAATTATTTTATACAATTTTTTTCTTAAGATTGGACTTTTTAAAATCTAGTTTATTAAATAAGATCTATTATTTACTAGCTAAATCAACTCTACCTTACGGTATCGTTTCCTGGGGAAGGCCACTGAAGCCGCTCGCAAACGTTTAACTGTACTGACTCATAATACCAGGTAACCAGAAAAGTTCGAGCAGCTTTTCACTTGTTATTGATTTAATACCGTTAATCATCATTTCTGTACAGGTGTACATCACATAATACCAAGTGTTGCTTCAGTTCACAAATGTCTTGAACAGTTCAATGTAAATTATAAAATGTTTTATCTCTCAATGCCGATAAATTGTGCGTGCTTATTGCATGAATTTTAAGCTTGATACCAGGGTGGATCATCTCATAAAATGTGCACTGGATCGGAGATAAAGTGGAGAGTGAGCGTACTGCCTAAAAGTGGTTCAGAAAGTTTGCGTGTGTTCAATTCATCATTTTTCTTTATGAACTGACGTATTACGTGTTGTACTGAGTGCCAGCATTGGATGGTTTCTTATGTCATGTTTCGGGTGCAGCGTTCGCAATGCTGTGCCCGTGTGAAAAAAATAAAAAGTTTTGTAATATGTACTTATATGAACAGGGTACAAATAAAATAATAACCCAATATATTTCGTGGTCCGATTGACCAATGTTATTCATTTGTCGCCGAGAATCGAATCCTTATTATACGTCATTTGAAAAATGGCAAAAAGGAGTAAAATTTGAAAGGAGGGTTGAGATGGGAAGTTGGTGTCCGAATGGGTCGAAGTCACCGTAGCACAAGTGGTCGAGCAGCAGCGTATTTAGCCGAAGGTCGTGGGTTCGAATCCCGCTCGTGACACTGACTTTTTTATCTCAACTAATACCTGACATAAAAATTAATTAATTGAAACAAGTTATTTGGAATATCGGACCACGAAATATGGATTTAATAAGTAAAACGAGGTATATCTTCCCTAAAGTCCTCCGTGACCATTTCATTTGTCGTCGAGAATCGAATCCTGATTATACGTCATTTGAAAAATGGCATGGAGGAAAATTTGAAAGGTTGAGATGGGAAGTTGGTGACCGAGTGGATCGAAGTCACCACAGCTCAAATGGTAGAGCAGCGGCGTATTCAGTGGAACCAATACTTTATATAAAAATTAATTAATTGATAAAATAATAACAATTTTTACAACTTTTGACTTGTATCAGGAGAATAAAACTATTTTTTTTAAACTTTTAAATTTTTTACAATATTTGCATACAACAAATATATAAAATTCACTTTAATCCAACAAGGAAGTTAGGATGTAACTTGTATAAACAGTCAAAAAACAATTTATTACTTTTATTATTTCATTTTTATTGCATATTAGTTTCAGAAGGAACGGAATCTTCATTTCAATATTCATACAAAATATGTGATTTTGCCTTGCTTAACCGTTCCCATTCAGATTCTGTGCATGAACGCTCTGTTATTCTTTGGAAAGTGAAATTAATTTATTTATACAGCTTTAAGCTTCGTCGGTTCCGCCTTTTTTCCCAATTGTTATTAACACACGCATTCAGCCTTTTCTCGGTGCAGTTGAAGTGGTGCGTTTCGATTTCCCCCGGCGCGGCGCATCATGACGGAAAGCCAAAACGAACAATGTTAACAATTTGGCACAGGCCCGATGGCTCCTTCACGGATGTTTATAGGCAAAAATCGACGTGAATTGGTGCATATAAGGTATGCGATGTCGGGTTATATCAGTATCGGTTTCTTTTCAAACGCCACACGATTATTGTATAAGTTGGAAAAGGTTTTACAAAATTCCTGGTGTAAAATTAATTGCATTACGCACTGTTATGTCAATCCAGCAAAGTTTTAGAGTTTAATATATCAAATGCTTAGATATCAAGGGTAGAGGGTGAAATCCGCCTAACTTCAGTCTACTTCTCTTACCCCCTCACTCTACATTATCTATCCGTTTAACCATCGATATCTTTTTTCTACCTCCAACTGTTTCTCCCTTCTCCTTCTTTTTATATAAAGCAAACTGATTGTTTTTCCCTAACAAAGAAAATCGAATAAAAAATATACCAAAATTTCTTTTATTCATAGTTCTATTTGGTCGTCAAGAAAGGGAATGATCTTTGAGAAACACCAATATTTGAAAAATATTAATTTATTATTTTCCTGATTACAAACGAAATATCCGAGCAATAATAATATGTCTGCTCGTTTGTGCAATACGATGTTGACATTTGGTCCGCCTCTGCTGGCTATTTCAATGTTAAGAGGTTTGTCCGTTGATTGAATACGGTTCTAGTATTAGTCATTTTCTTTCTTACAGTTTTCTCTTTTCCGATTATTTTAGTCATGTGTGTGGGTTCTATTTAAGTCTTTGTTTAGCGTTGAATAGCCCAACATAGCGGACTACATTAGATGATAGAAGGGTTATACTATTATAGTAGATGGGAGCAGTGGTGATTTTCCAAAGGGAGAAATTGACACGTTCACATTTTTGAATTGTCATCTTCCACCGCTTGAACCACTGCTCAAGGGATGTGACACGGGTTTGTATGTTTATGGTTGAGCTGACAGGATCTTCATAAGATGAAAGGATGGCAGTATCATCGACATAGGTGATCCGTTTCAGGAAAGGTTGGAATATTCTGTGTATACTTGTAGAAGATGGGTCCTAAGATACTTCCTTGCGATAGACGGCTGACTTATAACTTGAAAGTATCTGTCGTTAGGCAGGTAGTAGGTAAAAGGGAAGTCTCTTTTCACCTTCCGGAGCAGTCCCGAGTGCCATAACCGATCGAAGTCTTGCTTTATATCTAGGAATACACGGAACACCACTCTTTTTGCTCAAGAGCGTCAGCAATGATGTCTGCTATGCGATAACTCTGTAGACTTCTTTTTTATAAAGTTGTGTGGATTACCAACTAAAGCCACCGACACACCAATGAGACTTGAATGAAATTACCCACTGAAGATGGCGACATGCCGAAACGTGTCTGATAGATGCATTGAGCTTAGGCAGACTATCATCGTTATCGATCAAGTTGATCAGCCGGCAGACCACAGGAAGAAATCTGAAATTTCTATTTTATTCACCATTTTTACTGTAAGAAAGGAGTCCTCTGGAGTAGTAATCGTACTCTACCCTTTGACCACCAGGTCCAACTGTGTGGGAGTTTCTCCAAAGTACTCAACATTTTCAATATGTCAGATGTTTTATTGCAAAATTTAACGACAGAAAGTCCGAATAGCCTTTGATACGCCTGCTGACTCATTATGTAAAATGTCAATTCAACCCTACATGTTACAATGTTGAGTTCTCATTTATTCCAAAATAGGAAAAACAGAATTGCTGCTAACAAATCATCCTGACAAGAGCGTAAATCATGAAAGGGCGAGACGGAGGATTAAAAAGCAAAACGAGAAAAAACAAGAAGCAAAAACGACCTAAGCAAAGTGGATGAATCACAATTCATTTCCTGCCAGAGAAGACAACAGCTGACATTTCAGTGCCCGAAGGTCGCGAAGACCTGTTTCGTGAGGATACAATTTAAGTTCAGCAGTTACTGACCAAAAACATCAGGACTTCGTTAATCTGATCAAGTCAGCAAATTCAAACAAACCAGTTGTATTAATTTTTATTCGCACGATTTTCACCATTTTGTTATTTTTAAAGGACCAAATTGCTTCCCAAACAGTTCCAATAGTAGAAATGTTATTATGGGTAGTAATTTCTGTTCAATTGCCTTGTTCCTGTAATATTTTGTCTGGGCAGTACAGATTGTAATTTCGAGTCTTACGAAAATAATTTCTTCCCTGCTAGAGTTATGTTTAATAAATACATATTAAGTGTAAGTGTCGTATCTATAATTTGCGCTATCTTGCATATCGTGGAAATTTTGCAATATAAAATCAGTACTTAAAGTAAATAAGCATTTTGCTAGATTGCAACAATTGCTTAAAAGTATTAAGGGGATATCAGTTTACTGTTTTTTTAAACTAAGGGAATTTGATGTTTGGACGCTTAGCATTCGATATCAACGATGCACAACGTTGAGTCCGAGTCAAGGGAAACCGGCTTCAGACCACCTTGAGCCGTCCTAAATACAATAACAAACCTTCTCGAGAATTGAAAATCCCCGGGGATGGGATCAACATGAAACTTTAGTAGAGACAACAAGGTCCCGAGTAATAAAGTCGCAATATGAAAATCTTATTTGTATAAGGAATCTGTTTCTCCTTGAGTGAAAAATTATTTGACAAGATAAATTTGTTTTGAAAACTCTGCCAAAACAACAATGGCATAAAACCGTGTTCCGAGCGGGTTTACGTCCTTTATAAACTGGACAACGCGAATTTCATTGAAAACCCCTCTTTTCCTTTAAAAATTACATTTTTTTTTTTTTTTTTTTGGACTGTCCATATGTTATGAGTATGTCTGCGTGGCAAGGTTTGTCACTGGAGCGGTGGGACGCATCATGCGCATAAAAATAAATGTTGCGTTGTATAACCGGAAAAGCTCTAATTTTACCGGTCAGTACGGCCTATTGTCTTTCTGTTCTATTTTTGCTTTAAGCGCCTTCTCAAGGAAGGTCTTAAGGGGGAAAGTTAAAGTTTTCCCATGACTCCGAACGAAGCCTGGAATTTGTTCGATTCGTTGAGAGATGGGAAAACACCTTTGTCACAATGCACTATGGCAGGTAACAGATAAGAAAATCGTTCAGAATTGTTCTTTGAATTCCAACAGAATGCTATTAAAATAGTAGAAACCAGTCCTGAGTAAGGGAAAAAATTCTTTCACAGCCCCTATTACCCTATTTACATACTGATTCGAGTTGATTTTGCCCCAGAATACAGTTGTAAAATCGAAATTACACGCCTCATCCCTGGTAAGTGTAATAAACGCTATTGTGAAATTAAAAATTCACACTGGATTAGTACATGATCCCTCTAGGTCGTTTATAGTGTGTAATGCAAATACATGTTGTTGAAAATCGTATTGCAAGATAGACAGAAGGTACATCACCAAGACCAATAAACATCAATTGAATTTTACCCAAGATTTATAAACTTAACAAACATAAATAAAGAAGAAAACAATTTATTAAATAAAGCCTAAAAATTTGTCCCAAATACAGAACTAGACACAACGAAACTACTATCCCTTGGTATATCGGTTTATTGTAGTAAAATAAATACAAATACAAAATATAAATATGGTGAAGGAATTACACCAAACTTGATAAATCTAAACGTTGAATATCCCACGTACAATTATGTTTATCGATAAAAAGTTAAAAGGTAACAACTACGTTATTTTAAAAGTCGATAAAGGAATTGGTATTGTTACCAATCAACACCAAAAATCCGCTTCTAAAGTTGAAGAATTCCTAAACAATAATGACTGAAAAGAAATAAAATAAAACAATCCCCTCCCACATTAAAAGTAAAACTAGAGTTCAAATAGCTATAAAAAAATTCTATTCTATAAATTTCTATTCTCAAATAACCAATATGCCGTTAAAAACATAATAGCAATGAAGCCGAAACCATTATAAGGTCAAAATTCAGAAAGAAAACAACCTGTTAGACCAATAGTGTCCTTTTTATAATTCTCCATGCCACAAACTCGCAATAACAATGGATAAAATAATTAAAACCCACGCCAATTTTAAACCTACATTCGTTATTACCATTCTTTAGACTTGATAAAGCAATGAAACTTATACCTAGAAACCGTGTTTTAGTGTCATTTGTGTTACTAATTTATTTACAAATATTCCTGTTAAAGAATGTACTAAACTAATAAAACTAAAACTTACAAAGAGCTCTATTAACGAATTTAAAAAAAAGCTGCAATAGACTTGTGTGTAGAGATTAGTGACCGTTAATCGATAGTTATTCAGATATCGTGAGATGCGGTCGGGATCTTAAATATAAATATTTTGATCCTTAAATATAAATATTTTGATCCTTAAATATAAACCTACTGTCCAATTATTGAAAATATAATAATAAATTTTATTATTTGGAGATGGTGAGATGCGGTCTGGTGTGACGAAGGTTTTAGAAAAACATTTTCTTTATCGTGCCAAAGTTTCGATCTTTATTGAGAACATCTTTGGGGGTCTTGTGTTGTCTTCATTTTAAAAGAAAAGTTCTCTGATTAGATAGCCAAATGGATTATTTAAAAAAATATTAAAAATATAGCAAAATAAATTTTATGAAATGAAAGTGATCCCAAAGGGGTCTCCGCATTTCATGGGGTGCAGCGACAAGCCGGGGCTAAAAATGTTTTTGTTTTAATTTCACACAAAAATTTAAATTATTCAAAAACACATATCGACAATTGAAGAATGGAGCAATCTTTACAAAATCAAATTTAACCCCACAAAGTTAATTATTTAGGACTTACTTAGGATAGAATGCTAACTTGGAATCCACACGATTAAGAAAACAGACATTTAACAAAGGATTTAAAACGCTTTATTACCTACTAAACCGGCAATCAAAAGTATCATTCAAATAAAAACTTTCGATATACTCATCCAACCCGTTTTGATGTAGAGGTGCCAAGCTTATAGATCGGCCGAATATTCCCATATAGTTTTCAATCCAAAATTTTAAGTTGTTTCTGCTCCTTTTTATGCAGCAATATATACAATGCGCAAATGTTATACAATAGCACACTTCACAGAGATCTTCAAATGCCAACTTTTTTTTACGAACGTTTGCAGAGTAAATTACCATACAACACTAACGAACACATATACTCAATTCCCCACAATTACCACGTAAGCGATTGAAAAAAATATGTTTATGAAATTTGTTGAATGATTAATATCATATTATTAATCCAGAGCTTCTGCCAATGGGTAGCTTTCTCTATAACGTCTGTAAAGTCACAATCACGAATTGAAGTCCAATCTGTACATGTACAGTTGTAGATGAAAATAAATGAGGGAAAACAAAAAGTTATCAAATGAAGAAAAAATGTTAATGTTTATTATTTTTTAAACTATTTTATGACTTTATGTGATATATATTCTTTTTTTAATTTATTTTTTAATTTTAAACAATTCAAAGTAAAAAAACTGTAAATATATAATTTTATTGTTGTAAATAGTTTTTAAAATATTTTTTATATTCTTTTTAAAAAAAATTAAAAAAGGATAGTTACAACCGTAAATATTAGCGAAAAAATAAATTTCTTATTTTAAAAAAATATAGGATTTTTCTTCTTTTTTGTTCAGCATGGAAATATTTTTCCTCGTTCACAAATTGGTGAAGAAAAATTCGTCAAAATAGGTTTTCGAAACGCTTTAGAATACGAAAATTCTAAATAATTCGTGACAACAGGTGAATCAGGCCAAGGGGATTACAAGACAAAGCACGTTGAGTTGCGGGTTTGCACACTCAGACTTTCGCCGCTCACGGTTGACTCCATTGGAATCACGGTTTAAAACCCTACAAAAATGCATTTACCAGTCATAAAACGTTATTTGCTATTAATTAGAGCCTAAATGCAATCAACCTATCAAATTTGATGGAAAAATAATTCCTTAGCTGGGTGATGGTCTTAGATTTCGGTCCCGCGTTGAATGTGTTAAGCTGAAAAACTGAACGATTCACTTTCTAATTGTATAAAGTTTATATATTCAATACCTTCTCTCAACATCAATACCTTCTGGACAAACTCTTATAAACGGCTCCCAAAGCTTAATTAAGTGGATAATATTTGATAACAAGGGTAGAATTTTTATCTTCTATGTTGAAACACGGAAGGTGGTTCTATTTCAAAGTTAAGTCCCAAATTCCTAAACTTCTTTTAAATTGTTAAATAGTGAGTCCTGGCGTATTTCACAAAGTATAAACCAACTTATGAATTTAGCTCCTGCAATTTTCACGTACGCAAAAAAAGACTATGACACAAAACTATAGAAGTGGAAAAAAGCCGAAAAGCGTTACCAGAACGAAACAGCAATGACGGACAAACCAAAATGATAAAAAACGACCAAGCAACAAATTCTGAATAGTCTAAACCAAGGCCTATTAAATTTTCATTTATTACCACTTTTACAACACGACAGAGTCTATCAGACATAAAAAGATCCTTTCGATTAATTCAAACATGAACTTTTAAATATTTTTTTTCTTTTAAAGCCATACGACCTTTTGAGGGACCAATATTGACAAAGGACAGGATCTCAGGACATACTTACAAACTTTATAATAAGTAATCACCCAGCAAAAAATTTTCTCCTTTACAGGTTTATTCTCACATGGAATAAATGCCAAATTGAGATCATTTCTAAATGTCATGGTATGAAAATAAACCGACATTAGCCTGAAGAATTTTTTCGGCTGATTGTCCTTCGGGTAAGGCTTCCTCGTGGACCTTCCGCGTCCGGTGGTGGCATTCTCCCCTGGAGGATAGGAAAGCCAGGGTGACACGCGGCCGAAGGCTACAGTCGCAACTGCTTTACTAATAACGATAATTTAGGAAAGGCGCCCGATGAAGAAACGATCTTGGCCCCGGGAAGACAAAACTCTTCTTTCTTTTTTCTCTTCTCATAGATTGCCTAAGCCTACCGGTATTTCGTTGTCAAATAAAAATTTATGCAAACAAAGAATTATGCAAGAAAATCCCACGCTATTTACAAAATACAGATGGGTTTTAAATATTATCAAGTCGTGAGAAATTTAATTAAATCAATTAAAGAGTTCAATATTGCAAGAAGTTCTTTTCTATTATTTTTTACAAGCTAAGCCTTGGACGAGGCTTATCCTATTTCATAAAACCAAATAAAGAGTTGGTCGTTTACCATAGTTTCAATCGTAAAGTCAAATTTGGAAGCCTGTTTTTTAGTAAAATACACCTATTTTTTTATTATTAAGGTCATCAACCACTAAGATGGTAAATGTGTCACGAGGCATGGATAGAGGAAACCCATCAGCCGAACGAAAACAGGGTCCGACGGTATACATTTTCTTTTCAATTATTGTATCCTTACCTATACAGAGAGTTTAGAAGGATGTGCATGCAATGCCACCATCCTCATCCATCTCTAATCCCACTTTTGGCCCAAGGATCACCAAGGAGAGCGCCCCATCCAGCCCAAGATTACTCCTACGAAAGAGCACCCAGGCCCCGCCTATGCCATCCTCAATTTAGCCATTTTTTGAGTGTATTAACATCATCATTACACTTGCATTAATTTGTTTGATTATCTGTTTTGTATCTTTGGAAATTGATTGATTTATTTCAAAAATTTCATTAAGTTCTCAATCATAGTTATCACACAGAATTTCCGGAAAACGTTTGGTTTGCTAATATATCGTCTTATGTCAAAATATGCTTTACCGCAACCAGCTCTCCACATGGCACACATGTTTGAGCCCTGTATGCCCTATTCGCAGACGAGACAGTAAGGCCTTTTCATGTCTGGAAGATAGAAAGGAGGATCCCCATGATTTCACTTGGGGTTTAATTTCTCTTAATTTTGCGTCTGTATTCTCTACCTAAAATTGTTGCAATGATAGCCATATCCTTTGCTAAAATATACTTAATAAATTGCTTAATAATAAAACAGCATACTCTTAATATCCCAAAAATTAAGATACTTCTGCAAAGCATTCGTTTTTTGTTAAATGCACATGCATATACAGCGATAATGTCTCGATCACTTTTAATAAAGAAGAACAAAATAATTCTTGATAATTAAAGGATCGGTTATAACTGCTAACGTGTTATCCTTGAGTGAGGAATATGAATTTGCTGGTGTCTGATGTCATGATCATGAAGTTCAATCATCAATGACACCATCCAAAATAAGACAATCCTAAGTGGAGTAAATCCCCACCCGTATGACCGAGAATATATTCTTCGCGCTCAAAATGAAAGGATATCGTTTGATGGGTGATTCCTTTGTTAGATAAATGTCTCTTCTAAGCCGTTTGTCATTTGTCTTCTATTCGAATTGCAATTTATCTTTAAAGATACGCGTTCGTCCTGTGTCTCAAGGTCTGGTCGAGTTGTTAGATGTCTGGAAGAAAGCAATGACCGATTACTAAACAGTCGGGCCATGTGTCGAAACTCGGTGATCGAGTTAGGAGCGGAGTGAAAGGTGGTCTAACAATGGTCTGGCTACGTTGCAGTTACAGTTTACATAATGTCAGCAGTAAACATATTGTTCTACCCAATGATTTGCATTCTGAACCCAGCCGCGCCCGGAACTCCAAAAGCCGAGTCGTGCTTCTGGAAAAGCGGCTTTTCACCGGGCTTTTCACCGCGAAAAAAGTGAAAACGGATGGGCGTCGTAGAAATGAAAAGGCTGTAACGGTACCGCGATCGACGAGGAATCCACCCGGCCTGGGTCTGTGCCAACAAAGTACATCCTTCAAAACTGACATTGACGTTTAGCCGCATCTCATTCTATGAAGCACATCGTATTACATACAAAAAACCATTAATAGCCAATAAATAATAATACGTTATCTCTTTTATTTAAGTAGCCCACAAATAATCAATCTGTTTCCCATTGAGCCAATAATCAAAAATAATTTAAGCAACCCAGCGTCTGTGCATTTTCGCCCTAAGAAATGCATTCCGCGAAGTGATTAGCTGTTGCAAGTTTTAATAATCAATGAGGAAATAACTCCAATTTTCATTAATACTTCACGCATTCGTCATTAATTTAATTGAATCTAATCATTATTCAACGGCTCTCGACTCGCCGAATAAACTGTCCAATTTCGCAATCAGTTAATTGATCATTTCGGACCGATACCCCATCAGCAGATCAATTGTCTCGGGGAACAAATTCACTTTCTCTTTTCATCTACTTTTGAAAAGCATTTAACGGAGGATTACTGAAAATATCAGTGTGAGAAAATCATTCAAATTTTCAATATTATCTATAGTTTAACAAATTAGTAATACAAATACACCTCGTAACTTAGGTCCGAAGTGGGCTATAAAACTTTCTACTTATTTGTGCCAAAAAAAAACCGAAAGTTTGCAAAGTTACTAATTACTCAATAGATTCTCTGGTAGGAAAGTCATTACATAAATATTTGACCTCCATAGCATATCTTCAGGATACAAGTTACCAAATGCGTGGACAGTGAACGCAAATAACGAATATTTCATAAGCAAAGAAAAATCTGATTCGAACTCTCGGCTTTTATGAGACAATACGAGATCCTGAGGACCTAAGAAACGAGTCCAACAAAGTAGATAAAATTGTACGTTCGCTATGTCAAAGGTGACAATAATCTACGCCTTCGCAACAAAAGTAGAGAATTTTTGAATAATTCATCCAGGTTTTTTTTTCATCCGGAGGGCATGTGCGATGCTGGCACACATCATAAGGGGTTAAAGGGCAAGAAGGTCTAGGAGGCCATCGTTGGTTAAGGCGAACGTGGCGGGTTCTCGCATGGGAATGTGTCGAGAGGGCTCGAGCAGTAGAGCTAGAGATGGATTGTTTTAGATAGTTGTTAGTGGCGTAGAAAGGAGATTTGACGATTTGACTGGTAACTTTTGATCTGAAGAATTGGATGTGATGGATGTTGGATGGCTTAGCAGAACACCACAGTTCCACTCCAAAGGGGTCCAGCAAGATTGTTTTTTCAATGTGAACGTGCACATTTTTCTTCATTCAGTACTGTCCTCCCCTTTTTACCCCAGTCTTAGATAAGCTCGTGACTTCTTGGATGTTATAGGTAGTTTGGATAGGATTAGAGTAAGAGGACAAAATTGCGCAATAGTCTGCCTAGGTGGTGATGATGGTATTAGGGTGTTTTAGGTAAGTCAGCAGTATAAATACATAAAGGATGGGACCAAGAATGTTCCCTTGTGGGACGCCGGTTTGTATCTGTCTGAATTCCGAAATCTCGTTGCCGCACCCCATTCTGAAGCAGCGATCGGTTACATAGGATTTCAGGATAAGGCAATAAAGTGGTAGCAAGTGTTTAAGTTTATAAATGCTCGGGTGCCAAACCCTATCAGAAGCCTGTGCTACAACTAGGAATGCAACTAGCTACACTCTTTATTCTCTAGAGCAGAATAAATTCTGATTAGACCGTGGAATGTAGGGAAGGAAGCCGAATTGTTGAGAAAGGATGATTTTATGAATATAATAAGAATGTGAATTAAGCCCTTTAATAGGAATCTTTCAAGGATTTTGAACATTGGGGGAAGAAGGCTGATGTGTCTGTAAAAGGATATGTGGTTGGGAGGTTTATGAACACGAATGAAAACTGTTAAAATAGCTCAATGGAAGCTGTTTTAGAAATCAATCAGAGCGTGAAGTTTCTGTATAACCACTTTAATTGTGAATTCAGTACACTTCCGTAGAAAGCACCAATCTGAAGATAGGTATCTGGTCATGGTGTAAACATTTCCTTCATCGATCTTCCTTTGATGAAATGATTTCCTAAAATTTTATTTTCTATCGATTATTTTCATTGAAACTGTTACGACTGCTATAAATAAATCACAAATCTGTGATGACAATACGATCTACTGCATTTGAAAATTCGTTCAGATCACATAATTAATTGTACCCATAATCACATAATCAAGTAATTCTAGATTCATTAATTTTGTGTCAAATAACCAGCAAAATATATTTGAGGCTGTATATTGTTATGTTTGCAACTACTGCCAATGATTTCTTGAGTTAGTGACTTGCGAAACATCATGTTATTCAACCAGCAGTTTATTGACTCGACAACCACTTTGATTAATTGCATTTGATTATACAAAATTGAGTATACGATATTGGAAAATATCGCTTTTGGATTAGCTAGATGAAGAAAAAGACTGAATAAACCAATAAAGTCTTGATAAATTTAAGGCAGGAGCACTGCTAAAATATTATTGCCTTGGCATTATTCCAAAGTATTCTTGCTTATCTCAAGATACTTTCTCTATCGTGACTTTTCGTAAAAGAAAAACGACAATTTAACAGTTTTATGAGTTTTACCAGTAAAAAAATATGAAAGCCTTCCAGAGAGATAAAGGTATCAAGGGTCTTATTGTCCCCTTTAAGAGACAAATCGCCTATTAGAGAATGGTGCACAATAAAAAGGACAAGAGATTATGAACGGCCATATGTGCGGCCTTGGTTCGGCCTCGGTTGCTTTCTACCAGCACGAACAGCGTCAAAGTTCACCGAGAAAGCTGCCCCAGGGAAAACGGGAAGTGTTCAAAGGATCTTCTCCGATGAAAGTCCGTGGAAAACGTTAATGGGCATATTATTAAAACCACGCTTGCTCAACCCCCTGCCCCAGTTGAAAACAGAAATGGGATAACGCACAATTATATACGCAAGAATATTAAAACTTGAAGGAAAAATCAATTTTTCACCGTCACTTGTATCACTGTTTCTACGCTTTATAAATAGTAACGGAATATTTAATAATGTAATATTGAACTGCAGAGATATCGCCATCATCGAGGGTCGGGAAAAGAACTCCAAATCTTTAAATATCTACAGACTCATTTTTTTATCGCAGGAAAGAAAAAAGACAAATACTTGTTCATTTTACCTAGTTCGAACTCTCCAGCTCCAAAGCCAAGATCCTGTTTCATTCAAATCTATTTCTAATCATACCATTCCCATAATCCATTTGAATTCGAAAATAGCATCAAACTGGAAAAAGTCTTTTATATATGTTTATACGAATGAGGCCAATAACAGCGCCAAATTTGAAGAGTAAACATCGTACGTCATCATCACAAGTGCTCTCTCTCTCCTCTTATGCAAATTGACCTCGAATCGATATATCCCTATCACCCAGAATGATTGAGAACAGACATCCAAACGAAGATTTTGTGAGTGTGTGTCAAAGTCATATTATATAAATATGTGCTTTTATTTCTCATTTTATGATTTTCCTCTCATCATTGTTGTAGTTAAACACAAACCTACAATTATTTACATATGTTCTTCATTTTGGAACAAATTGTGTGTGTGTGTGAGTGTGTATGTATATATTCCGTTTAGTTCTAGTTGATCAAGGACTTTTAGTAGGTTCGGTTTCAGTGGTTGAAATTCTTTACGGTTATTGTTCATCCAAAAACACGTCCTCCTGTGGGCAAATGTGGGGCTACAATTTGTTTGCAGGTGTGTTGGTGTCATAACTGCTTCTTCGCAGAATATGCACGTGCCGTTGGTTAAACCGGCCTTCTTCAGATGCCCATTCTGTCTGAGGTGTCCTGTTAAGAATACTATTAGGATGCAACGTTTTTGCTTGCTTCGTTTCTGTTGTTTCTTTCCAGCCAAATTTTGCGTGAAAGTTCTCGGATTGTTTATATCCGATGAAAGAATTCCCCTATGCCACAGAGAGGATCAGAATTGATCAGCCGTATGGCAGCCCCTTTCCTTGCAAAGGTCGTCCGTTCTCTCGTTTCCCTCTATTCTCACTCACATGTCCTGGGACTTTATTTTGGATAACTAATCTATTTATTTAGTTTTGCAATTCAGCACTACCTTTGAGCTAATGGTGCTTGAGGTTAGTGTTCACCACATTGATTAGTTGGCCCAGTGTCGTTGGTTTCCTCTACAGAAATCAAAGGATGGCTGCTTGGCTATCTATTCTGTTGTTGTACCGTTTATTCAAATTAAATTGGATACATCTCACAATTTCTTCAATATCTTCTGCCAAGAAGATATTGATGTATTTCCTATGGGTTCTGAGTATGTGGCTCCGAGACCGAAAACTCCCGGCCCCGTACTTTCCTTTGTTCTAGATCTATCGGTGTGCTTGGTCGTATACATATTAATTTTATCATTTACACTACAATAAAGCCAGGAAATGATACTGGTCCGCCTAATCTCGCTCTTCGGCTTAACTATCTTGACATTTATTTCTAATGCGACAGTTATATTCATCACTGTGCCACATAAACTGCCTAATGAGCAGCAAGAATAGGAAAAAATTCAAACCACTTAATCTGAACTAAATTTAGGTTTACGTAGAGAATGAACGACCTTTTACAACAACTCTCAAAGGCGGCATGAATCCAAAACCAAAGTAACCGATGTCATTTAAGCATCATCATGAGCGTGACAGTATCAAAAGAAATCTACATAATCAAACATATTGCAATGTATTTAAATACATGTCTTTGAATATAATAAAATAAATTTGTAAATAAAAATAGCAGTGTGTCTTACGATAGTCCCTCTCCCACCTCAAGGACCAGGCTTCGACTTATAAGGGGACGTGGCAAGGTAACCAGAGTTTCAAAGGAGATAAGATCCTTACGGTTTGTGACGAGAATATTTGAAGTGAAAGCTAATGCAAGTGTTACTTTTACTCTGGATTAGAATTTCGGTTTTACTGCCGACCGTTCCTGAAGCAGATCAGACCTTGGATGTATAAACCAGTTTCTTAATGGGTTAGTACACGTTTAAAAAAAAAGTTGCGCAACTGTATCAAAAGAGACAAAAAAAATCAGACTCTATTTGAAAATGCAGATGTGTCTAGTGTCCGGTTTAGAAGCGCATCTGCATACCTTGACATTTCCGCCGGGAAAGCCATTGTCGCTAAAAAGCTGAGCTTTTAAAGTGCTATGTTGAATTTCATAGATGTGCAAAACATCTGAATTTATTTCAACATGCTCGAAATTTAAACTGTGTGAGAAAGCAGTTACCAGTTAATAAATTTATGGTATAAAGCTCTAAATAAAAAACATACACCTGCCTTTTCTTCCTCTATTTCCTGATCTGTTCTCACTTTTCTTCAATCATTTCAAAATCAACACCAATATTTCTTTTATGTTTGAAACCATTAGCCTTAAAAACCATGAATCTTTGGATGTTTGATTCTCCGCAGTAAAAACATTATCCTTATTGAATTCCTTCGGTTTACAGTCTTTATTTAATATGGCTCCTTAATACTTGTATTAAAGAGAAATAATTGTGATTAAAACAGCAAAGGAAAGTGAACTTTTTACTTCATACACTACATTTATCACAATGATCATATCGATGAAATGAAGATCCAGTGATATTTTAAAGTGACTTTCACAAATCGCCAAATCTTCTTTTTGAGATTTTTTGAAATAGTAAAAACAAGAAAACGTGGGTGGAACATTTTCAAGAGTTTTAAGTCCCACACAGATGGCCGTATACCGTACCAAATACTATTTCCACTCTTTTAAAGCCTTTCACTTTGGATTAATTAAAAATGGTAATTTTACTTCTACTTTATAATGAGAACAGTTATGAATTTTCTTAAATCGATTATTTATTACGTTAACAAAAGTTCAAGAGCATAAATAGTAAGTAAATTGTTTCTATTGCAATGCCTTAAACGCTTTCTAGTGAATTATGCTAACATCAAGGATTAGCTAAAGATAGTTTACTAGTAAAATTTAACAATTTTGTTCTTTTGTCATTATAGTCGGCTGGTTTGGGTCGATTAGACTAGAATCACAAAAAGATAACGGAGATCAGCTATGTAAAGGTCATTAATAAAGAAAAGCCGAACGACGTAAGTTGTGTCATTGATTAATGTATTTTCACAAATGCCACTTGATCTTATCTTCTGGATCGTCCTTACTCTTAAAATATCAAGTATCAGTTAGTTAAAAATTTTGAGTTGATGAGCGCAAAAGAAAAATAGGACTTGATACCGGCAAAGATGAGTTTATCTTTTCGTCTTACAAGGTCTCGTAAGTTAATCGTACACATCGCGTTAGAAAGCTCTCGCGGTTGCCCGTTCCGTTTCGCAATAACGCTAATCTTCAGCACGGGTCACGCCCGCATTGTTAACTCGCCCGATTTATTTTTGGGTTAAATTTCCGAGCAAAAACCCCCCCTCGTAAGAAAGACCGGGACAGAAAATATTTTTGTTTACTGTTTTTTTGATATCTGGGGTGAAATCGGCAGGCAAATAGTCCCATTTTAATTTTTTGAAAAACTAACAATAAGATTCATTCTATTACACAGGGTCGAATCATACTTGTATCATTTCGTTCTGAGTTTGAAGTTTATTTTTTTAAACTACCTAAATTTTTAGAGACTACTGCTTTTTTACTTATGTATGTGTATATTCCCTTGAAATAAATAAATTAATTATAGTATGAAACCCGTAACGTACAGGCTCATTTTTTCTCAACCTTAAAGTATGTGAAATGAGTAATGTAAATTACGGCTTCAACTCCATTTTGGTGTAAATAATTTGCATATAAATACAAAAATATATTTTTAACATCATTAATTATTACATATTAATCCATTTATGTTTAGTGGTCTAATTGACCAAATTATTTCCTTCAATTAATTAGTATTTTTATGTAAGGTCTTGGTTGAAATATTAATTGTTACATTTATATATATGATGTAAATAAATCCAAAATTATAAATAATTTATTAATCAATTAAAAATATAAAACTTCAGCTATTTGGCTAATTCATACATGGTTTTGCCCCATTGTCAGTGTTCTAAAATATTCGAGATAATCCGCCCTTGGAACTTAATAAAACGTGATTATGTGATACAAAAAGCATATATAGATTCTTTTACCACCCGGTATGAAAAAAATTACCCAATATACATATTACTGTTATAAAATACCTGCTTTTTTACATCTGCATGTCGATATTCTCTTGAAATAAATTAATTAATTATAATATGAAACTTGTAACGCACACGCTCATTTTTTCTCAACCTTATAAATCCAAAATATAATTTTTTTTTTAAATCCTTAATTATTACATTTGTATATATATGTTATAAATAAATCCAAAATTATAAATAATTTATTAATCAATTTAAAGGTTGGCCAAGTCATACCATACATGGTTTCGCCCCACTGCCAGTGTTCTTCTAAAGAATATTCGAGATAGTCCGCCTTTGCAACTTAATAAAACGTGGTTATGTGAACAAAAATGAGAAATAGCTTCTTTTACCACCCGACATGAAAAAATTACCCAACATATATAATTTTGAAATTCAATAGGCTAAAAAGTGGATCGAAATTGCGAAAGGAGCTTGAAGAGGTGACCATTTTATCGGGGGGAAAAAAGGGGATACGCCAGTCCGATAAAAACTAGTCCGGGACTTTATGTAACGGATTGGTCACTCTGCGGCCGGAGTATTTCAAAACTGCTCTGCGGTGATTTGAACGGGCGGTAATAAACGTATGCAGCGACAGCTCGGCGGCCGAACGTTCCGAACGAATCGAGAGCCGTCGTCGTCGAATAGAAAGTGCAGACGGATGTAGGTCAGATAGTCTGTCTTCACTGCCAGCTTTTTCCTCCTATATATTTAATTTGTATAACCGATGAACTTTTTCTAAAAAGAACACGAAAACCTGAACCTTGAGACGGCGGAGACATCGTCGATTAAATTTTCGAAACAGGACTGGATTTTAGTGTAGAGGCTTTCCTCGCTTTGATATTGGTAATAAAGTATTTCTATTTTATAGTCGTTTATACAGTACTTACCATGGCTGCGGCGGTGTAGTCAAAATGAGCTAATACGGACACTAGCAAGACAATACTGAGACAGGAGCTGAAAAAGAGCAGGAGGGTCTCCCACCACGAAAGTCAGGACCTCTCACCGGGCTCCCCTCCAGCTGAAGCCACGGTTTGTTTGTACCCCTTGGATCAAGGGTGACATCCTATTTCCTCTTCGGAAACACTAAAATAGATCAATTTCCCAAAGAGGGGGGATAGGTTTTTCTTCTCCGCCAAAAAATATTTAGCGACATGCAAATTGGAAATATTCCATATACAACGACATCTGTAATTATAACGATTCTCGGTCGAATACTTGGTGGGAATAAAAAAAACGAAACCGACGTTACACTTTTGTTTCTTTGAGTCAAATTTTGAGTCGATCGGAGAAGAATTGAAAAAACACACCGGAGAAAGGCCATACACCCAAAACCGGTCCCAAAAGTAGATATGACCAATTTGAAAACTCTTTCTTTTTTCACCATGTCATATTTCAAGAATACACAAAAAACACATTATTCACAAAAACAACTAACAGGAAATTCGATTCTAAATGCTAGTTTAATAATCAAAGATCATATTTTGTAAGACTTCCTAGGGGAGATGTCCGGTAGCTTGGTCATTTCTAGTCATTTTGTATGTCGTATTTTAATGACCATTGTGGTTTAGTAATTTTTTTCTTCTTGTTGAAAATAGACCACCGTAGATTTCGGAAATGATTACTTATAAAATATATTTTGATCCTTTCTAAATTTCCTTTAGACGTAAGTTGCTACATTACTTCAATTTGAGCAAAAAAAAGAAAATTTATTGAAATTTGTTCTTGTTTTGCCCTTGCTGTCTGTTTTTCGTTTATAATTTGTACTTAATTTAGAAAAGACTTAGGCCATTGTGCTTGGATCCCGTACCCTTCTCCAATCCTTAGGTTTACTATTAACCCTATTTCTTTTTGCCCATTGTCAAGAACCTTGCGATTGACTTGATAAGACCTTACTTGGGAGCCTCATATCCTCCAGTCGTTGCTTTTCCAACCTCTGTCAGTTCCATAATTCCTTTCTCAACCGTTCGTTAATCCAACATTTAGAATTCCCTTCCTCACTCCATTCACCACGCTCTTTCCTTTCCACCTTTAAGACCCTTTTATTTGATTCCCTCCTGTCTTTGCAAGTTAGCACTAAAATAACTGGTGTAGTTTCCTTTTTGTATTTGTGTTGTGCACGAGTATAGGAGACGTCTCTATTACGTAGTTTTGTTTTTCAAGGGGGCTTTAAGGCCCAGAATAAATTTTATTTTCTTTATTCTTCTTCCTCTTCTTCTTTCAGCATGTTTCAGTATTTGCTGACATACGGTCCAATACCTGAAAAGTCTTGAGCAGCAGTGTTAAAAAATATGTGATTAAATTAAATTTGTATATAGGTTATATTTATGTGTATAGTTTGTAAGGTTTAATATTAATTTAATTGGCATTTTTGATGCTTATTCACTCATTGCTGGTATATTCTAAAAAAATTTTTTTTTTATTTGGACGAATCCTGGTCTTGAGTCCTCCATCACCTAGGTTCTAAATGCTTTTAGATTAAACCATTCATTTTACAAATATATTCACTCATATCCAAACATTCAACCCAAAATGTTGATTAAACAAACAACTATGTACTAAATACTGGTGTTGATTGAGAACTATGAAATTTCCATTTTTCATATTTTCCTTCACGTACGGGTTTTCTCTGTCTTCTTTGTTGGTATTTCCAGAGTCGTATCACGCAGAACAAATAGATACACCAAATTCGCCCCTGCACTATGTATCACCTGCAGCCTGTTTGATCTGTAACAATTACAGTATCATGATAAAAGCAAAATAATGTGTAAGTATTAAAAAACATTTTGCAATGAGAGCGCTTGAAGAACTTGTTTCGAAAAACTTAAACAGTTAGAAGGTTTGGAGAAGGATAATTTTGAAACGATTTGAATATAGACGAATAGCGAGAATAAGCGGACCAGTTCGATCATTGCCACCTCGAAAAACTTTTCAATGGCGTCAGGAATATTTCAAATCTTATAGTTTCTCACCTAACAAACGGTCGGTGTTCTTTTTCGTAAAATGGCGTGCTGTGAACTAGCAAACAATGATTCTTTTGCACGAGGCCTTAATTGCAAACGACTCTGGCAAGGTAAATGATTTAATGTTTATTAAGACTGTATTGAGAAAGTGAGAAAGCCC
Source organism: Cimex lectularius (assembly GCF_000648675.2). Classification (NCBI taxonomy): domain Eukaryota; kingdom Metazoa; phylum Arthropoda; class Insecta; order Hemiptera; family Cimicidae; genus Cimex; species Cimex lectularius. Next base: position 2,533,075 of record NW_019394219.1, read on the forward strand.
CGATGGCTGATTAAAAAACTATTGTCCATGACTATATAGCTACATGGTGAAAATGAAACATTAGCCAACTTTAAAACATTTCAATAATAAGATTCACAATAAATAAAAACCGCTAATTTACCTCAAGGCAATCACATTATCTTTAAAACTTCATTATCCTTTAAAAACTTCATTATGGAGTACAAATTTTGAAAGTAAAACCAAATCATATACTGGCGTCTGTCTAATTATTGCAGCATATATTTTTTAGCGCTTGACGAAAGAGGTATTTGCTGGGTTGAGGCGGAGAAAATAATAGTTTGTGTGAGTGTGTTTTTTGAGTGTAAACTTTTGTATGTGTTTGGTTTTTTACATAAAATGTGTGTATGTGTTTGTTTTTGTGTGTGAATGTCAATGGTGTAAGAATTTGTTTGTGTCTGTTTGGTGAATGTCACATAAACACCAACATGTCCAACACGCAACCAAAATGAAGAGATAGTGCAATAAAATAACAACGAACATTCGTCATTTCTTCTATTCGTAGAAAGTCATTAAATGAACTGGGTTTTAAGAATTATATAGAGCATATTAAAGAAGATGAAGATGGGGTCGAATCTCGAAATCTTTATAGGTTATCAAGACTTGTATATACTACAGGTGAATGAAGAAAAAACTTTTTGAAATGCAAGGTAGCCAGAATGCCATAACTTATAAAATAACATAACATAAAAACTTCGCTCTTTAGCTTGTTTGATCATAACGATTTCAAATATTGTAAGATTTCATCATGGCTTTGCGGTGTAATAAACCTGTATTTCGGCGTTTCCGGTAATTTTGGTCTGCTGACTGAAAACTGGCCTATCGGGCGAGTTTCGGTTTTTCTACATCTTCAGTAACATCAAGTTGACATATCGACTTCGCGCATGCACTTTTCACAAACTTAGAAAAAGGTCACGATTGACCAAATCCATCACCGAAGAGATAGTGAAAAGCCGAAACTCGTCTGACAGACCAAACTGATCGCAAGTGACAAAACCATCGGTTTCATATTTATTTATAACCGTCAAATAAGAAAAATATTGCCTGAAAATAAGAAGTGTGAAATGAACTTTTATTTAGAAACAAAAAAGTGAAATCCTGCGGAATAATGACTCGGTGTGGACGACCTTGTGGACCGTTGTTTAAAACTGATAACGTGTTTGCCCTCGAGTTAGAGTGAGGGGGAAACGGTGAGAGTAAAGGAGTGAGAAAGAGGGCAAAGCCCCACTGGCCCACGCTTCGGACCGAATAAGTTCAACACCCACTTAAAGATCACAACAGACTTTGGATATATCAGCCCTTAGAAAAATAAAGGAGTTACACGCCTTAAATATTTTTCCTTGAAGACTCCACCCAAGGACATTATAATTAAAGGTTCCAGTCTTCTTAACTTTCATGTATACGTATTTTATTATTGTGATTCTTCAGGAAGTTACAGTAACTTGTACATCCGCACTATTTCTCTACTTGGATGTGTAGTTTTCAAAAAACGTGCATAAACACTACGTGAATAAGACATGCGAACGTAAAGGTTTAATTCACGTTTTCACCATGTGACGAAGTATCCCCGTACAATAGGACTTTATCAGCAATCGCGGCTTTCTCACTTTTCAATTAACTCCAGCTGGACGATAAACAATTAATCATGGATCAAGCTTCCGTCCTTTGCAATTAAAGCCTTAATGCGAGAGAATCATTGTTAGTTACGTTCTCATCACGGTTTCCGTTGCAACACCGTCCGGTAGAGTGTTGATACATTTTTAAGTTCCTTCACTTTTACATGTTTATAATATTAGGTAAGACTGTGGGTGCTTTGTATGATATGGTACCCCTCTGATGATTTTAAGATCTGTTTTTCGTTGTACACTTCGCATTATTGCTTCCTAATACATTTCAGAATATTAACCGTAAACTTCCTGTTCAAGAAATTAAAAAATGCAAATCTGAACTTTGTTAAACCAGTACGTTTGTATCACTAAAAAAAACTAAATTAAACTAACTATAAAAAAAACTCCAGCCTACGACTTAATTTTATATAAGGATATCCATTTGGCCTAAATCACAAAAGATGCGACTGTTCTTCCTAAAGGAGTGGCACATCAACCTCATAAGTACTTGGTTGAGAGTGGTGTGTTCGCGCCTATTGAAGTCATAAATGTTTGTTTATCTCCCAAATTTTCTACTTGTCCACAATGGTGGAATTTTGGCACGATCTGGTGAAATAGCTCTAAAATCTACGTTGGAACATAGGATGGTCCTTTTAGCCTAAGGCGAGAGACATATACAAGAGAGAGAGAGAGAGAGAGAGAGAGAGAGAGAGAGATGGAGAGATAGAGAGAGTGAGAGAGAGTAGATTATTTTAGTACCCTTCATTTATTATGTATCTAATATTATTAGACATTAAAAAATTGACTTTAATTTATTGAAAACAATTCTTCAACATTTTCAGTACCTCATCGGTCGCAAAACTTATTTTGTGTACATATGTTTTATAATTGTTTTTTAATGATTTTTGTGTGTGTGTGTGTGTGGGGGGGGGGTATAAATTCAGGATGCGATGTTGAGAATCGAACCCTGGACTGCGGTGTCTAAGAGCCGAGAGTCTAACTTACTAACTACTCAGCTACGCAGTCTTGAGTATTAAATCATGTACTTATTAATCTTTAAAAAGAGTGTTTTTTTACTGGGCGTCAGTCCGCCCGGCATAATTTACAACTTTAACAATGAAGACATGTCGCGCATCCACAAGAAAAGTGACACAAGTCGAAAAATTATAAAAACCGGATTTTTTTTAAGTATTCGGATTTGTGATGCTACAGGAAAATTTACACAACTGTAGGTGGACTCTTAGCTTTTAGACAGCACTATGTGTCACCTTTGAATCGGCGGGAACGTCACCTTTCGTAGTTCTGTGTCCAGCTTTAAAGCATAGGTGTATTTATCAGAAAAAGTGCCACATTTCGAGTTACGTCAGTTTCTCTTGTTTAGTCAAGGATTTTATGCTGCACCTGAATCACATTTTCACGTTATGAAAAACAATTTTTTGTAATGTGAAATTAATATATAAGCCCTGATGATGACCTTAAAATAGGTCGAAAGCTAGGCAGTAAGAATTGAATTTGCTTTTTTCTTCAAGATTCTTCAAGATATCTTCAAAATCTACTTTTCGTGAATTTTTTAGTTTCATTTCTTTTATTTTAATAACATTCTTATTTATAATATTGTTTATCCATGTTGTCTTTTAACTTTTACATTATTTTATAGTTTCAACGATTTTTTAAATGTTTTAATTACATTATTTTTAATAACCAATAAAACCTTTATTTCAATCAATTAATTAATCTTATTATGTAAGATTTTTGGTTGAAATGAAAAAGTTAGTGCCATGAGCGGGATTCGAACCCACGACCTTCGGCTAACTAAGCCGCTGCTCTACAACTTGAGCTTTCGTGACAGGTTTATTTCAATCATTAATTTTGTATTTTAAGTAACTAATTAGCCCTCACTCCAGGAGAAAAGCCCATTTGAGTCAAAAATAATCTTAGAAAAATTTTCTACATGGATATTTATGCTCGTTTGTTAGATTTATATGTTGTCTGTTACTATCACAAAAAATAATATTCTTATAGTCATTCATTGACCACCATTATAGTTAGAGCAAACAAACTAACTTAAATTACTGAGGGTCAATATATGAAAGAAAAGTGTCAACTCAAAAAGGGGTAGTTTGTTGGAGTAGTACAGCTGGATTTTAAATTTTGTGTTTTCGCTTAAGTCTTGGAGAAACGAAAGGCAATAATGATGGATCATGACAGTTTTTATTTGGAAAAACCATAATGGCGTGTACATAGTGCATAAGTAAAAAAAAACTAAACTTCCATTTGTCTTTCCTGTATAATTTTCTTTTGTTGAGTTGTATCACTTGTGGGGGTGCGATGTGTGCCCGGCAGTTACTGCTGATTTCTCTTGGCGAGGCTCAAAATCGGAAATCCTCCGGCTTAAGGGAAGGTTGATAAATAACTGTGAAAGTAAAGACATCGCGGCTTTAAGTTTTATCAAAAACAAATTTATTAATGGATATAAAATGTACTTAAAAATTTAAAAATATAGTGAAATCTTATTTCGTAATCCTGGTCAACAACTGGCCTAATATTAGATTCGAGGTAGGAAAACACATTGTAAACAAGTGATTTTACCTGGTCGGGTTTTTTTCATGTCGACACAGTTTACAACCAATCAACAGATAAATATTCAACACATAATTATTATTGCGCAAAATGTAATTATATCAGTTATGTGAGCAGCTAATTCCCACAGCGATCGGTTACAATGCCATTTAAAACAAAATTCAATTCAAAAAAATTCAGAAAAGGCGTTATGGCACCTCCTACTATCTCATCTTGAAGTCCTACTTATTGGATCGATTGTTTAAAGCAAGAATAGGCATCGATTTTTTACCCATCACGACAATCTAAGTCGTTGTTCTACAAGGAAGCATCCTAGGTCCAATCCCCTACAGAATTTACACTGCTAACATATCACACACAACTTATGCGGGTGATACCGCAATCCTCTAGCCACAGAGCAAACCAACATCTGAACCTCATTACCAACGGGTGCACTAGGTGGCGTATCAGGTTCAACGAGCAAAAAAAGTCAGAATAAAGTTTATGCTCTAACATCGGACCTGCCCACCAACGCGCATAAACATCAAGGTAATGCCTCAATCCAACCAAGTCCGCAACCTTGGGCTTTACTTACAATTAGATAGCAGACTTACATGGAACCCTCATAGAAGATTAAAAAGACAATAACTTAACAAAAAATATGGATAACTGAGGCACCTACTGGGACAAAAATCAGCACTAAGTATACATAACTCATCAGACCAATTTGGACTTTCGGAGTCGAACTTTGAGGCTCCGCCAAATCTTCCAACATCCAACGAATCCAATCATTTCAATCCGAAGACCTCGCTGTATCCCCAACGCTCCGTCACCAACCAAATGGTACAAAAAGTTCTTAAAATCCTATTCGTAAACCGTCTGATCCGAACTCGCTTCCTCACTTTCTTCATTAAACCATCCTTCCACCCTAACACACTAGCGCAAACTCTCCCAAAGACTATGGCTTGGTGTCCTCCTATCTTAACCCTACCGACTAAATAAAAAAAGAGTTCCAGCACAGGCAGCTTCCTCACTGCCTCCTTGTCTGATAGATCTATCAGATTTGTACATATTTACCTATTCTATTTGCCCAATGTATATTTATTGTATACACATAGCAATAAATAAAATAAATGCATTTAAAAAAACAACAGAAAAGAGTTTTGATGCAAAAAGCTAAACTTAATAACCCAGTAACATCCTTCCTTTTCCATCTTGACTTTCAAGACTTTCTGTCCAGAATAAGCTATCAAGCGTAAAAATTAACTTTCATTTAAATAAGATAAGAGTTTGAAGGAATATAAAATTCCATACATAAACAGTTTTCTAACGTGATGCCACCTTACAAATTCCATACCTAAACAGTTTTCTAACGTGATGCCACCTAACAAAATGTCGACAAGCATTGTTGTGTTCTGCCTCACTATTTTCCTCCCATTTTTGTACAAAATAAAGTTTTAAGAATCAACTGGTTGTTGATTAGGTATTACAATGGTTGGGTCTAGACCTGTGGAATCTATTGGATTATTTATTCTCAGGTTGTATGTGTGACCACTATGGGTCAATAAAGAATTATATTAGTTTGGTCTTGTCCTATTATTCTAGCCTACTCGCCTAAACTACGTTGGTTCATCTGACGGGTTTCAGGGTTCCAACATCTTTAGAGATGAGTTTGTGACATAAACCGGCTAATATTTAAACAACTGCTACTTTCAACTATCGAATATCAATAACGTTTTTGATGTTGAAGTTTCACTAAAAAAGTACACCGGTCCTCGACACAATCGCTATATCCACATAAAAAGGCACGACTGCCAAAATAGCTGACAGATTGGAAACGGCCAAACTAATCACGTTTATCATCCCGCAGAGGTCAAGAAAAAAATGGCTCATTACCCAAGCCTTCCTAACTTCCATAATACTTAGTTAACCGATTCTAAACATTTTAAGTAGATATTTGTGGGGAATAAATATATTAGCGTGAATGTTTTAATCTTTTTAAAAAAATAATTCCTACTCACAGTAACTTGTTTTCAACGATCCGGATTTCGAACCTACACAGCTACATCTATCGACATGAATTGGTACGACGTGGTTGTAGAGCTCCTTCAACCTGATGATGAGCTGTAGGCTTGAAATCCCCGATCGTTAAAACAACTTACTCTGAGTAGGAACTATCTTTTTAAAAAGATAGAACAACACACTCACTCCACCATTTATCTTTTCTATTAATGTTTTAATATAAGAGGGTATTTGAACTAAGTTATTTATTTTGAATGAAGGGGTCAGAATGATCAGGAATCATTAAGATAATATTTAAGAACAAACGAAAGAAAATATAGATGCATAATGAAATGCAAATTAAATTAATCCCAAAATTTAAAAAAAGTATATAAAATAAATATCACGAACTGTAGGATCCTGGAAAACGGTGGTTGTCGTTGTTGCACGTAGTTCTGGAGGATGTCGGCCATTCCAAACTCCGGATTTAACCACCGCGATCCGGCCCTCTGACGATAAAAATGCAGTAAAAAAACTATTAAAAGAAGGCGTCAAGAGGTGGCCCTCGGTGGATCTGACTCGTAGAAGAAGGGTGATCCTAACACGGAGAAAGCCCGCACATATGTCCGGAATGTGGCGAATGGTTGCTCGAAGTGTCCTACCTTATTGGACCACTCGGATCCATATAGAAAGCGTGATGGAATGCCACCCGATATGAGAATTGTACTTGAGCAGGCAGACAGTATCTGCATTCCCTGTTCCGATTTTTGTAGGAAACGGAGTTGTTTTATTGTAGATAATAGTGATAACTTCGCCGACCCCTCCTCAAAAAAATAGTGATAATTTTGTGTACCTAGCGTGTGTAGAGAGTAATGTTCTAAGGGCATGAATGTGTAGTGGAAGAGGGCTGATGGCAGAAAATTGAGTTCTCCAACGATCAATTACGTTTTTTATATAATATGTGTAAAGGATGATGAAGGAATATCAAGTACTCCACCACCCTAATTGAGTCAATGGTCTGTAAATAGGAAAGAATGTATTTAAGAATGAGTGAGAGTGTGAATGGATTTGGAACTGATTACGTTGGGTGAACATAATAAAGAAAGTTTCAAAAAATATATTACACCAAATGTAATATGGTTTATGTTAAATGAGAAACTATAAAACAAAATACAGTACACATGGTCATGGATATAAGAGCAAGGGATATCGAAAAAAAGAATAAACGCCTTGGTCTGAACAATCGGCTAATAAATGATCAAAAAAGTGTCTTTCACTATTTTCTTAATTCATTAATTTTTATGAACAGCCTATCACGAAATAGCCATCTCCTCCTTATTGTTCAATTTCATCCAAGGAAGATTATTTCTAGAAATACCACATCTTCGTGAAGTCGCTGAACAACGTTCTTCATACAATCGCCAACTTTTTTTGGCCAAGACAGGACGTCGTATCTGTGACTAATCCATCAAAAATCGCCGCAGTTCGGATGCAACGAGTGAAACCACTGAGAAGAATGAGTCACGATATGCTCCGTCGAGATGATTAACATTCAAGAAAGTCAAGCGTAAGCGTTTCTTTTTAATTTTTGTCCACGTTCCTATATAAATCAATGATCGACGATTTTTCGTTCTCAGCACGAAGCTAGTATTTACCGATTTTCTGCTGTGAGTTGAGACCTTGAATTATTCGCATTCTAAGAGGTTTTCTACAGTCTCTTACTAAACAAGTACATCATGTATTATTAGGGAATGACAATATAATAAATAATCATTTATACTAATATTACTGAGATGACCTGGCGACAGTCATAAAAGGATGATCATGATACTCTGTCAAATCAGATGAAAAACGCCCTAAATATTATAGGAGATGTGGGTATAAACTAAGAAAATATATTTCATACCTTTTCACAAGAAGAAGGAAGATAAATTTATATTAAAAGCGCCCGCTATAAAATATGAAACCATAACTTCCTACAAAGAAACAAAGTACTCGTTATAACCCCTGACCAAAGGCTTAAATGGCGAAAACACATAAGCAGCACTACATAAATCCAAGGATTTACTAAGCATTGGTCAGAGATTATGCAGTAAACACTGGGGTATTGTTTATACACCAAAACTGACAGACCCCTGGTCACATAAGAAGCTCTGCCAAAAGCACTGAACAAGGAGACAGAACAAACCACGGAGTTTACAAAAACTGGCGTATGTTAATACAGCAGTTTCCCATTACATTAATGTAAACAGCACTCCGCCTTCCACCCTTACATATTTTTGTGAACAAAAAGCAGCTATAAACGCCCAAATACGTATGCTTTCAACGTCAAACTTGGATGGGAGTGCCTAAATTGCCTATTAGCTCTAAAAAAACACGACAGGATTACCTTAAAGTGGGTTCCGGTACATGAATGTATGTATAGAAAAAAATGAGCATCACCAACGAGACAAAAAAAGTTTCACCCATGGAACTAGGACAACAATTAGGTACTGTTGTGTGTGCTTAAGTTGAACTGTAAAAATGGCTTGAGAAAGAAACACACAAGCACTGGACAAAAGCACCAGGTTTGAGGCGAGCTAAGGGATTTATAGGTTTCTCAAAAAAAGAAGGCGAAGGAACTCTTCTCTCCCAGAAGGCAGAATTTGAGAAAAATGCCTTTATACCGGCGTTCTTAACTACCACCTTAAAGAAGATGGACAAAGCAGAGGCAAAAATATCCCGACTTTGTCAGTAAGAACCAAACACTTAGGCACATGTCCTTTGTGAATCTGAAGTTCGGTTACGGTACAGCAACTTCGATAAGGTAATTCTCACACCAAAACATCGACGAAGAGGCATCGAGGAAAGTGCTTAGTTATATAGGAAGAAGTGCACTTTCCAAGGTATGGGTTATAATTTATATGGGTTCCACAAAAGAACTATAGAGGATGCAGTGGAGAAAAGGATTTTTACAAATTCAAACCCTCAAATGTCAAAAAAAATGCAAACTCTAAATACTAAGACCACATCACCTACTGTTTTATTTTATTAAATTTTTCGGCTTTATAAAATTTCCCACGGAGTGCAAAAAAAAAACAAATAAGATCATCAATCAAATTTATCTGTAAGCTCAATAATTGAATACTTTCATTCATTGTGGTTCCACGATTGTTTCAGCAATTTGCCTTGGTGAATATTTGAAAGTAATGATATTAAAAAAAATGATATACACCACGCAGGAAGTCGTATGTTATAATAACAATTTGTGGTTGTCAGTGCAAACATAATGAAGTTGAATAATTTAGGCAGGAAGTGGACGAATCGTTGCATCGGGATTAAATAAAGAAAGCTTCAATTTACTTTCTCGATGTAAGAGGAAAGATTGAATAATACAATAAGTAATATAACTGCAGTTTTATACACTTCCATACATTGTTGTACAAATATCCTGAATGTCATTTTTATTTATATCATTGATGTTGGTTTGCGTCTTTCTTGTTTTAATTTGTTTTACAACTAGCTGAACTTTTTCTATTTATACTAAGGTTTAAGCCCTAAAAAAAGAGCTTATTTTCTTCAGTGATAATCCAATATTTTGTAGCTCAACTGTAATATTAGAAAGTTCGACGTTTGGAATTCCTGCTCTGGATATATTAAACTTTTTTTACCTCACACTCTTATCCCCTTTCTCTCTTGTTTCGGCCTTTGATAACGCAATCTCTGGGATCGGCTTTTTAACTCGTGACGCGGCGTGTATTTGCGGTCGCAAATGAATACCGAGGAGGTACTTAACGATACCATTGTTTTGACAAATGGGACCGCATGTTGGCCAAAAGGCAGACCGGCAAAAAGTCATACCGTCCGCATTTCTTCCTCTTGGTCACACTACCCGTACATGCCGTAATAGTGTGTAACCGCTGCAACTGCCCTCCGGAAATGAAACCGTTTCAAAAGTCAATTACAAATCAAATGATTGATTGATTCGTGCCTTTAAGATTGCCAGTGTAATATAAATTTGGGAAACGCGTTTTACAATTTGCCTCGTCCTGGAGACAAAATTATTAATGTGCATTTTCACCATTCACCATTCTTGACCATTATGCAACGTATAATGGATCTGAGAATCCAAATCGGTACTGATGAAGTGACCTTTAGATACAATTTCAATCCAAAAATTTATTATTATCATGTGCCTAATATACATCTTTCGTAATTGACGAGAAGTAAAGAAAATCTAACTTGATTTCATTTCTTTTTTACCGAGGAAAGATTTATAATTTTGTTAATTATGCTAATGTTATGTAAAGTTAATGTTATTTATTATTTCTTTCAATGAATTAATCTTCATGTAAAGTATTGGTCGAAATGAAAAAGTTAGTGTCACGAGCGGGATTCGAACCCACGACCTTCGGCTAAATACGTCGCTGCTCTACCACTTGAGCTATCGTGACTTCGATCCACTCGGACACCAACTTCCCATCTCAACCTACCTTTCGAATTTTCCCTCCTTTTTGCCATTTTTCAATTACTATTAGTTATTTATTCAATTAGTTACTTATTATTTTGTTAATATGGCATAACATCCACTACTATAAAGAGAAGAAGGATCTGCACAACAATGGCCAACTAAACTAGGATGAAACTAAAAAAAAAATAGAGAGATTAGTGCAAATATATTAATAAATAAAAAAAATCCGATCTAATTATAATGACTTTTATTTTATATTTTAACTGGTTAGACCTTTAGGCTATTTTTTATGAAAAAATAAAGTACAATTTTAGTAATAACAATAATAATTATAATTTTTTATTACTATTATTATTATTTTAATAAAAGGAATAATTATAAATAAAAGGCACTGTAAGGGAAACAGAATTTATTCGATCCAATTATTTCTTTTTAAAATTATATTTACACCCTTCATTCTTTTAAATTGTAATCTTTGAACTTAAATTTTACAAAAAAATAAAATCTACTCTTCTTGAAACAAAAAAACTTAAAATATAATAAACAAGTATTTAAACTATTGTTAAAAATAAATTAAAATTTATATACGCGCAATCCCAAAGGAATAAAATTAAGGAAATATGGAATGGGAAAAACTCACACGATGAATGCTGTTTTCCTGGTGTTTTCTGATGAGATGATTCTTCACAAGCAAAGTTGAAGCAGCCAAGTTCGAGGTGGTTTGTTCGCAGTCTCCCAATAGAATGAATCCTGTCCTCCGCCTTTCAGCCTTTCTGCACTCTTGTCTCCCACGAGTTCCAAAGTCCATCGCATCCTTCACGTTCATTTCGATTTGTTTGTTACAAAATTAAGATAATCTCAGCAAAGCGTTGGTTGTTTTCTGGTATCCATACACATAGATCTGGAGGCGGGTAAGGCCAGGACGTCCCGAAATCCCGAATTAACGACCGCGATGACGCTAAAAATGCAATAAAAAGAATGATTGAAAAAGTGGCAGCGTCGGTGGGCCAGGTTGACAGAGAAGCTTTGGCGTATCAAGAACAATGTCGATAGGAGGCCCTCGGAGGATCTGACAGGTAGAATAAGAATTGTCCTTACCCGATTAATGATAGGCCATGCGAGGTTGACTACATTTGGGCCAAAGCCCGCGTATGTGTGTAGTGACTGAAAACCACTTCAATTAATGCATTGAACTCTACGCAATAATAATTGTTTATTTATTAAACAGCTTGTAGAGAAAGTTTTCTCAACTTAATTTAAAGGTACAATTCCTTGGTTCCTTATAGAGAGCATGTAGGAATGCCTTCCGATATGACAATCGTGCTAGAGCATCTAGGATCTTCTGGGTCTTCTATTTCGAGTTTTGAAGGAAATAGTTGAATATTGTATATAGTACCTACTGAAAGTTTTGTGTACCTAGCCTGTATTGAAAGTGAAAGTATTTATTTGCATGAATATATAGTGTAAAATGGCTGATGAAAGAATATTGAATACCGTACCGACCCTCAATTAGATTATTTAGCACTAATTTCAATTTAAAAAAAGTCTTGTTAAGGAGAATAAGTGTTATTTAACGGAAGGACATGTGAAAATGGAAATCCAGTAAGTGGGGATTTGATTTTCATAGTTATTAGTTCAATTGACTCAATCCTTCCTTATTAGGTCATTGACTTTCGTTCCACAATTCTTTTCCCTGTTTTTTTTTTTGTGTGTCCCAGTTTGTCACCATTGGGCGGTTGCTTCGTATTCGAAGATGACATGCATTTCCTCTTTCTCATTGCATAACCTACAATTGTGGTCAATATTGAGTATACCCATGTTGTGCAGATGTTTTCTAAGATGCCACTGACCGAGTCCTATCACTTCTATGAGTTTCATCTGTCTAACTGTAGGAATGAGTTTGCCAGTTTTTAAAGTAAGCTTGCTGGGTCTATCACATATATATGTCCGTTTTTTGGATCCATTCTAAGATGGAAGATTTTTTGTTTTTGTGTCCCAGGTTCAGGGTCTATATATGGTGTCGCCTATATATAATCGATCCTCCTTTTGCCAGTTTTCTTGTGTTCAAAAATTGACTTATGTTCTAGTACCAAAGATATCATCAGGTTGATGCGTTTACCCAAATTTTAGAGATTTTGGAAACATGGACTATTTTTAAGTGCCTTTTTTAATGTTAATGCTTTAATACCTGTTTGACTATCTGTTCTTTTTGAAGATTTTTTGGTCAACCTCTTTTAAGATTTTCTAAGTGACAAGCATTGATGACATGTATTTCAGGTTGAAAGACCGAGGTGTACTTTCCCTAATGAGTTCGAGTGATCATATTATGGGCGTGTACAGAAAATGCCTGATCCGGTTCCTTCATTTGTTTGTAAAGAAAGTTTTCGGGATCATGTAGTCAGTCCCCGTTTCGAGAAATTACAAGTTTATTACAGACCACACGGAGAAATCGCACAGTAATAAGTTATCTCAACAAATTAATGTGATAAAAGAATGTCATTGGTGTAATGAAGCATTGGCACGGCACATCTGCAATGAAGAACACTTCACAACACAAACACCACTGCGTTCCAAAGAGTTTAGAAATGGAGAATTTTGAATTTTTATATAATAATTTCAAATCAATGAGAGTATAATCTGTATGAATTATGAATCAGTGTGTAAGTCGAATTTCAGTTAAATTTGAATGCTGAAATCAGCACCTTTGGTGGCAGGAGTTTGACCCATAAGGATTTAACTTATAAGATCAACAGGAAGGACGTGGTATGGATGTGCGTTATTACCTTCAAAATGGTTGAACTTTAATTGATCTCCATCTTACAATTGAAATTTTTTCATTTTCTCCTCATCGCTGATAGCCAACCATCAAAACTGTCACGAAAAATCATTGATTTTGATAGAGTACGTCTCGCCAAATAAGATTCAAGGTGCATCTGGTTAAAGGCGTACAGTCCATTTAATAATTACCAAGATATTCAATTAATTCTGTTACACATCTTCAAAGTAGCACATTTCCATGACCGGGATGTGGAAAGTACAAGGAAGTACATTCCGGACAAATCGTCCTAATCCGTAATCCATCCGTGTAATGCACCTGCATGAATTAATGAACCACCTATTCAAACCCATTTTTTTAACTATGTAACAAATCCGCACATTACTTCCGTCGCGCTTCGTTAGGTCACTGTTTCCGAAACATTTAATAAAGGGAAAATAATCGAAAACCCCCGTTCAACACTTTTCCAGTGAGAAAGACCTCCTTTGACGTTGACGTGTGGAAAACTCATTTAAATTATGTGAAAGGGCAAATACAATTGAACGCTTTCTAGACCGTTCAAATAACTTTCTACGGCAAAGCCAAAACAAAACGCCCCTCGACCGCAGTTGGTAAACCCAATAATTTCACTTTTATACGGCAAAAAGCAACGATCTGGACGTGAGCTTGAAGAAAAACCTTCAATTTAATGATTAATATGATAATTGTTCAAATAGTCCGCATCTTCGTCACGCGATCGTGTTCGGACTTGGTTTTCTTCGTGCCAAAGGGCAACAAAAGGTTTCGAACGGCCAAAGTAAAAAGATTCTCAAACGTTTTTACGATAACCTAAATGACAAGCATGCATGACTTCATCTTTCTACAAGCCTTTATACAACGATGATTAATATCATAGGTCAATCCTTCGAAGTGAATACATGAAGTAGGTATTATATTTCGGATTGTATATGAAAACGAACAACCAGTGAAAAAAAAAACTAAGGAACAAGCGAAATTTCAATACTTTACAAACCAATGCACACAATCATAAACACTAACATATAAATAATCGTGTCAGGTTTTAGTTAAACCCCGGAATCACAATGACCCAAATGTCTAATTGGCAACTAATATTCAAATATTGAAAACAGGTTCTGAAAACAAGGTTTTTCCTCGTGTTCTTAAAACACTGAGGTGTCCTCTAACTTTCTACTTACCCGTATATCTTAATATAGCATTCGTAGACACCAGTTTGCAATAAATTGGCGGGGCGTATTTACACAGAACGTACAGGAAAAAAATCGTTTCGTCACCGTCTTAAAGAAATACCAGAGTAAAGCAGTAACACTTACATAAAACTCTTGCGATGAAAACTATAAAGTTTTTTACCATATAGTATCAGTTCACTTATGAGTTTAAGTCCCTCGGGAGTTTGCATTTTCTTATCTTCATTAAAGATCATAGGATCATATTCTTTCACTATGTGATTACTTAAGTCCACAAAAAGACCAATTTTCATGTTGTTCTTGCTCTCATAACTTTGAAAATAATTTATAATTGAATATATTTTATAAATTCACTAGTTTCGTGGTCCGCTTGACCAATCAACATCTTACAATTAATTAAGGTTTTCAGTTGAGATTAAAAAAGTCAGTGGCACGAGTGGGATTCGAACCCGCGATCTTCGGCTTGATACGCCGCTGCTCTACCACTTGAGCTATCACTTGAGGTCACGATAGCTCAAGTGGTAGAGCAGCGGCATATCAAGCCGAAGATCGTGGGTTCGAATCCCGCTCGTGCCACTAACTTTTTTATCTCAACTGAAAACCTTAATTAATATTTTAAAAACTTTAACCAAAGTTTTTGAAAATATTTATTTGTACCCTGTACATGAATTATACACATTAAAAATTGTTCTTAATATTATAAAATACCGGATAAAACACCAGTACGGCCATTACACTCTTATGAGAAGTCAACCAAGCTGGTACTCAGAGTGTTATTTAATTACATATACAAACTCCTTAATTACATATACAAAATACAAATATCCTAATTTCCTAAAATACATAACATATTGATAAAATATACAGGGTGGTTCACTACTCGAACGGCAAAGTTAGTCAGATGTTTCTACGCCCCAAATATAACAAACTGGTTCATGAACCATGGTCTGATTTTCAGCCCTTTGGTAGATATTCAACTTTTTATGTGTTTTTCAACTATCTACGATTTTCTTCATAACTCATAGCTTTTGAACTATTTATTTTTGAGGAAAAACAAAACCGATAAAGTTAAAATTTGCAAGTTCCTTTGAAAAATTCACGGTAGAGCTTGGCTAATTTATAACAACTTTTCCGTTCTACGTCAACTTTATCGCTTTATAGCGTTATAACCTTTTATTTAATCGCATCGATCCCAAAATTCAGAAATTTTATGTTACAATAAATGGAAAAAAGTGGTGACGAAGTGAAAAAAGGGCACTTTTTGTCATGGACAAAATTTTTTTACAACTTTAACTTAACAAGAAAGTACAATAAGAAAGAAAAATAAAAATTAAAAAGTGACACCAAGAGAACAACCAAAGCAGAAAAAATGGGCAAAATATCTACATTAAACACAGACAAAACAAAAAAATAATACAGAAGTTACAAAACCTAAATTTCATTTAATAAAAAAAGACACAAAAAATTCAAAGTAATTTATCTACTTTGGTTGTTCATTATGTTTATTGACTCGCTTTTATGTGTTTTGTTTGATTTTTTATTTTTATTTTTTGTATTTTTTATTAATTTAAAGTCCAGGGAGTTCTAAATTAATTTAAAGGAGGGAAAACTCATAAGATGGGGTTGAGATGGGGAGTTGATGTCCGAGTGGATCGAGGTCACGATAGCTCAGGTGGTAGAGCAGCGACGTATCTAGCCGAAGGTCGTGGGTTCGAATCCCTCTCGTGCCATTAACTTTTTTTCATCTCAACTAAAAACCTTAATTAATTGTAATTAATTTAAAGTTGGATTTTATAACTATTCCTATTTTTCTATTTAGTGTACCTATTTTGTCTAATTTTTCTCCTTTGGTTATTCGCTGTTTGTTTCTCGTTTTTAAGTGTTTTGTTAAATTTTTCTTTCTTTTTGTGATTTTTTATTAAATTAAAGTTGGGATATAAAATTTGCCGATGACAAGAAGTTTAAACTTTTTAACTAATTTTTTAGTTTTTATTAAATATGCGAAACTAGCATTAAATAAATCTGTATTTAATATATTTTCTGTTCGCTGAATCCTATTAGTGGGAGAGTGGAACGGTAGTTAGTGGAGCAGTGAGGGACATTGAATAATGCTAATTTAAGTGTTTTGTGTTTAGGGACGTTGATCCTTATATACGAAAGTGGTTAGGGACTTCAGATCAATTAATGTAATAATTTGTAAAGAAAAATAGTCAAACTTAATTCTTCTTGCCTGTAGAATATCAACGTTCAGAACAAACATGAGATGATAGTTGCAATTAAAATTGTGGTTCAAAAACCAGTTTCAGTACCTAAGAAAGCGGTATCGGACCATTTCGATGTAAGTACGAAGTAATGAGTAGTTTATATATTTATATATTTTTAAAAGATTTTGAATAACGAATTAAAACCCCAAGTATTTTTTACACCTTTAGGTATTTGATAATTGAAGAATGATAGTCCAAGTGAATTCCTAAATCTTTGGCTATATAAATTTTAGTTGAGTTTCATAGAGTAGATGAAGTTTAAGACAGAATATCTAAAGGTAAATTTAAAGAAAGCAAATATGACTGAGATATTAAGAGAAAAACCATTCAACGAGCACAATGTGTGCAGAGAGGTTATCCTGAAGCATGTCTTAATCAAATCTTGATTTAATGGACCAAGGTGAGAGCCTTAAAGTACACCTGAAAAAGCATGAAATTTGAGAACCTGACACTGTTTAATTGTAATTTTAACACACATTGTTTGACACATGTTATTTAAATAAGAGGAAAACTACGTCAAATGATTTCCACCAATGCTATTAAATTTAAAGAGAAAAATAATAATGTAGCATCAACAGAGTTATATTTGTTGATAGAATCAAGTTTCAAAGGTTATTCAATTAGAACTAAGATTTATTTTTTGCTCTAGAATACCTCTTCCGCCAACAATGAGATCCGCTATTTTGGGCTATAAAATTGACAAACAACTTACACGGAACCAAATACAAAATAAACGACTCATTTATATAACTATTTTGAGATTTATTTGGACATAAGTCATCGAACTTTGAGGTTCAACAAAACGTTCCTCCAACGCATCCAAACCCTGCAATCAAAAATCTTAGAACCGTCGTCAATGGTCCTTTTAATGTGTCCAGTCTTACCATTCAAAATGACCTTGCAATCCAATCTGTCCTTGAAGGTGCGAAAAACCACTGCAATCAAAAACAATTATCATTATATTACATATTACAAATTACAAAAATTACACAAACCCTCATGACAGAAACCTTTCATCCCGCACCCTTCCAAATAATCCTCCCCGATGGATGAACGTTGAAACGATGAAAGGCTTCACGACCTCCCAAGTAACAGTGATTATGTTGTTTTATGCACATTTGCGTGTTATTTTGTTTTATGCTCTAAGAACGTTTTCAAATTTACTTAAGTTCAACCAAATGAAAATAAATAAATGAGAAAAAAGTTTAATAAAGCTTGTTTTCCAGGGAATTAACTGCGCATCTAAGCACACAAGGGGGTATATTCTCATATCCAGGGGTAGGTTTAATTTGACCTAAGAGAGACCACTCTTCAACGATTTATTGATAAACCCTCTTACTTACCTTTCCAAAATAAAAGTGAGCCATATTCGTATTTTAACTACAGTTTTTAATTATACTACGAAGATTATATAGTATTTTTGTAAATTATGTATATATATCATGTAGTTAGATGACAACTTTTTCAAAATAATTTATTCGAATCATGTTCATTAGTGTAATTCCGTTTTAATATCGGTGGGTAAATTTTCTTTTAACAAATATTAAAAAGAATTTACCGATCAGTCGGTTGTTTTACTTTTATCCCTAAAACAAAATCCTTGGATCAATTTTCACTTGAGGTCTTCAAGAGATTGGGGGAAAAGTGAAATCTCCTATCAGGAAATCGTTGCTTTTATCATTGTGATTATAATCGGCCATCGTATCTGGATGGGTTCCCCTATTAAAAGGTAAAGGAAGTCCTGGATTAATTAAACGGAACTCTGCTTAGTTCCCCATTTTCGAATTTACGATGATTAACGATGATAATGTTTGTCTTTTGGGAAAAAAAGTATAAAATCTTGGTCTCTTGTATTCATTGACTATTTGTAGAACTTTATTATTTTATCTTCCGGTTTTTGATACACATCGAAATTATGGTATTCTGACCCTACTGTACATAATACTGTCGTGACTTATAGAAAGTTCTGTTTAAAACGCCCAAAATGTTACGTCTTGGTGAAAATGGCCCAAAACTCGCATGAGCAAAGGATTTGCTTCATTACACTGGCGTAGCTTGCAAATGTTCTGTAAATGGTAATTTAGCGAGCTGTGACCTGTCAAATCATGCTTACTTAGGTAGTGAATTGGATTTGCTTTCACCCTAAAATAAAATGTAAAGGTGTATATAAGTTTAATTCATCTGAGTTGTTCTAACATTTTCAATTTTTAAGTCTGCCCCTACTCTGCTTTAGCGAATTTAGGAGGTAATCAGATAGAATGAGTATACAGATCTAAAACAAACAAAGGGACCGGATCAAGCATTTTCTGTTCAAGTCCAAAACTTAAGCAATCAAATCATTATGAAAGTAAACTTCGGTCTTTCGAGCTGAATATCGTCAACGCTTGTGTCTTAGAAAATCTTAAAAAGAGGTTTCACTGACAAAAATCGTCCGCCTAGGCTATGAAAGCATTAGCATGTTATAACTTCAAATCGAAATAATTCAGTGAATGTATCCAAAACCTGGGGGAAAACAACAACCTGATGATATCTTCGGTACCAGTACTCAAGGGAATTTTGACTAAGGAAAAGGCAGCACTCGCTGACCTGATGAGGATCTACAAAGTTCATAGGGAACTATTCTTAGGATTAAAAAAAACATAGAATCAACAATTTCAGAATGAATCCAAAAAAAAAGACAAGGAACCTCAAAAACATCCAAGAACACCTTGAGTTTACTGGTACTTAAAGTGCGGCCAAAACTGAATGAGGAAAATGTACCCAGTATATATTTACGTTGAACGAACAGTCTTGCTCTCTACTGTACATCAGCAAGGAGATAATTTAGGACTATATCTCTAGACAGCGGGCTGACGTGGAATCCCCACACAAGACTCAAGAGATAACAACAAAACTGGACACCTACTAAGATTTTTANCTCTCTCTCTCTCTCTCTCTCTCTCTCTCTCTCTCTCTCTATTTTATTACTTACTTTTAAGACCTACCGAGGGATATGCGGACATTGTGCCACCACTTCCTCAGGTCACAGGTCTAGGACATCAATTTTGCCCATCTCCGAGGCGCTTACGTCCGCCTCTAGTCTCCCCAATCTCGAGATAGCACAAGCGCAAACCAATGTGTTTATTTAAATTTTATGAAATCAAATTTTCATGTCGCAGAAGTTGTCTATTTGTGGATATTTTGATCGTTAGACTGGATTCCTTAGAAACCTGAAAAGATATGTTACAGCCGCCATTAAAAGTGTAATAAATATCGTTCGTCAGCTTATGCTTATCTCTTAATTATACTTTCTATATTCTGTGAGCGTGTGCTTTAAATTGCTAGGACGCAACCTGTTGTACAGTTCGGTGGAGGTTCACGGCTCATAAGATACCCATAAGTGAGTCGACTTCTACCTATTCTCAACCACAGACCGCCAGTTTCCTATTTTCTTGACTTTCGGGAGAAGAGGTCCTTCCAGTAGCATAAGATTTTATTTCACCTAGTTTGTTGTTTCTTGTACTACACCATTCTCTCTGGCATTGTATCCATGCTATCCATAATACTTCATTAAACTTGAATCCTCCAACTATGGCGATTTTGGCCGCCTTATCGGCTTTATCCTTCTTTATAATGTTGCGTTGGCTATATATCCACATAAAATTCAGGGTTTATCCACAAATATTTTGTGATTTATTAAAACGTAAAATCTCACTTGTATTAACACGTTTTAGGTTACATTTTTGTTATATTTTTAATGGTGTGTACGATGGACAGCGAATCATGCCAAATTCGAAAGGCGAAAAATTGTTTTTTCGGGAGATTATATTGATTTATCACATCCCCAAGGTTTTTATTATTTTTCTTCAATTCAATGATGAATTTTTGTTCTATAAAATTCCCTTGGCCTATTGAAAGCGATTTGGCACAAATTGTGTATAAATCAAACGGCAGCTTGACAGTTCCTCACTGAAGACGGCGCAATGCTGAAACGCGTTTGAGTAAATAAACAAATGCGAGTGTTGATGAACCCAATAAGTGACCCTAAGCCGCTTCAGCTTGAGCAGGATCGTATCGAAAATAATTGAAAGCGACAGAATGGACAGATGTTGAAGAAAGAGAAGGCTACTTGTTTTGCATAACCCGATATCGTCTCGACTTTCACGGATTCTTCCACCAAATGATTTACGCCATGAACAAGATGTCACTGGGCTTCGGTCAAAGGAGCAGTTTATTTTGTAATTTGTATATTTATTTGTATCTTCGCGTTCGATCTCTCTCTTTTCTTTTATACGGAAGTTGCACAACGCTGCCGTGAAGTCGAAGTAAAAAAAGGTTTTTATGTTTTACACGGAGCGATCGACGATCGCCGTTCCGAATTTACTTCAAATACCATAGGATCGGTGTTTTGTCTGATAATTAATTCCAAAACAAGAGGAGAATGTTTATCATGTAATAAACGCCTCAAAATCATTAAAGATTTTCCATCCTGCTTGAGTTCCGAGCATAAAACAATGTCAATGTTTATGATATAAAATCCTGCCTATTTTCCCGATTGTTGATAACGGACATATTTTAGGGATCGTATTTTTTATCTGGAGAGGGGCCACTGGAGTAACTGGATATGCTTTTTTCTCCTAAATCAATGAACACCGTGAAGACCGGAAAACACGCAAGCATCCGAGCTTACGGTAAATAGTACAGGAGATCATCGCACCATTAAACAGGCTTTTATTAAAATTCGATACAGCGTGGTTAAAAAAAATATTTACAGATTTCAGTGGATTCCAAGATAAGGTATTCATCAAAGAGATCATTTAAAATTGAAGATTTTCCTTATTACCTTATTCTCAAATCCTATCTAACTACAGCTTCAAAGTGAGCTGTGACAACGAATTCTCGGAAGTTAGGCAGATACAAGCCGGAGAGCTACAAGGGAACATTCTTGTTCCCATCCTTTTACCATTTACACTGATGACCTATCTACACCCTAATTACATCACCACCTATGCAGACGAAACCGTAGTTTTATCCTCTAACTCGAATCTTAGCCAAGACGAGCATATCAAACGTGATGGAAAAAAGAAAGGACAAGACTAAACGAAGAAAAAATGTACTCGTGTAAGTTCATATTGAACAAACAGACGGTCCACCTACTGTGCATCAACAACAAAGCAATACCGATTTCCAAGTCAAATATTTATGACTATACCTAGACAGTAAGACTGCCGTGGAATCCCCAGACAAGACATAAGAGACAACACCTTAACAAAAGACTTGGACAACTAAGTAGATTTCTAGAACCGAAATCTTAACCGTCAACACAACTAACTATATAAGAGATTTTACTGTGACCACTTTGGACATACGGAATGGAACGGTGGGGATCTGACAAACCGTCAACATCCATAGTATCCAATCCTTCCAATCAATATTACTTAGATAAATCGGCAAAACTCCTTATTACGTCACTAACCTCATCCACAACGACGATTCAATAAGTTTCACACCTCTCGATCCATCCTAGCTCTACTGCTCGAGCCCTCTCTACACATTCCCATCCCTCGAGACCTCCTTGCCCCTTAATCCCTCACACCGAGTGCCAACATTTGTCCTCCAGATGCTGCGCTGGCATTAGTGTTAGTAGTAATGTATACTAAATGTATAGGATACAGAAAAATTAATTTTTTTATTGAAAAATGTAATAATATAGACAATTCTAAAAATAAATTAACTTTATAAATGATTGATAAATTTTTGAAAGCTTCGAATAATCAATCTTTAAATCTTAGGCCTTATTTTTTGACGAACATAAACAGTTAATATTACATTTCCAGTTTGGATTTTCTCGTTTTCTTCGCTTATATACCGTGTATTTTCCGGCTTCTTGAAAAGGAACAAGGGTTCATTGCGACCATCAGTAGTGGAAGAAAAAGACGCCACTTACATGAATTAGGAAGAGTGAATACGGAAATGTTCCGCACGAACTGTACCCACAGGCGAGCTAAATGCCACCTGGAAGCATTCCTGTCGTCACAAGCAAGTAGTCGGATTTCCAATTCCGAATGATGATCCTGTCCTAGAAATTGTAATAACGTCGCTCGTTAAAAATCAAACTGTGAAAAAAATAGCGCTGTATGTAAAATACCGGAACGGAAAGAGGAAAATATTTCCGCCCCTCTCGGGAAATTTGAAGACAGCAAAACTATTAAATAACCGGAACAACAACATTGAAACCTTGCTTCATTTGATGGGGCTAATTCAATGAAATTTTAATACATTGTTTTAGCTCCTTAAGAAAAGAATAAGAACGCACTTTTGATGTTATACATCCACCCTTAAATTTCAGTCTTCTACATTAGGTTTTATCTATTAGCAAGGATGTATTCAATAAAATCTCGCCTGGAATCATATTTTCAGGATATATTTAATGGAATAAAACCTGCCTGAGAACGGTAAAATTTCTTGTTTGGCCACCTGACCTACGAGACCTGATGATTGCACTGGCGATAGAAGCAATTGGTGAAATTTTGTCTCTGGTTGTTTTTAACCGTTATTGCTATATATATAATAATGCTATATCATTTCCTTTTAACCCTGGTAAATATTGGCGAGATGCAGTACTTAGCAAAACATGGGGACGCGTGGTACGCCAGCATACGACTCGCCTGAATACTGACAGGTAAATAGAAGGTTTTGTCCTGGTTAGTACAGATCTGTTTTATCTGGTATATACCATCTGGTTTATATACTGACTCGCTATCATAAAAAAAATTTTAAGATCGATTTCGGGGTGCTGCCCGCTTCCCTCATTAGCTGTTATGAATGCCCAGTTTCATGAATACTCACTGAAAAGGGGAGCGGGCGATACTTGTTTTTAAAAGAAATAAAGGATACTTTTTATATAATGTTTTTGAATGTCTAATTCTGTGGAATAGAGTAAAAAATTAATGTTAATAAAAACCTACAGAATAAAACAATAACAACAATATTATCTATATATGAAAATAAAACTAAAATGGAGAGATAGCAATAAACTATGGAAAGACCATCCAATACTCAGGGCTCCAAGAGACGACGTGAACAGAATGTTTGAATTTAACCAAAACTTCCGAATAAACCTGGGTACCAAAAAAGAATGGGAGAGAGAAGGAAACAACTCTTTTAAAAATGGCACTATCCACTGGTACACAGATGGATCTAGAACACAAGAAGGTACAGGGGCAGGAATATTTGGACCTGGAACCAAATACTCAGAACCCATGGGAAAACACACCAGTATCTTCCAAGCTGAGATTCACGCATTCGAAAACCCAACTCAACATAAGTAAAGGGTACAAAAACAAGAATACAGCTATCATGTCAGATAGCCAAGCAGCCATCAAAGCACTAAGCTCAAATATCATTAGTTCAAGGATGGTGCTGAACTGCAAAACCAAACTAAACATAGTAGGTTGGTGACTTCTGGTACGCAGAATAAAGTCACCTCTGCTGGGTCCCAGGACACATGGGAGTAAAAGGCAGTGAGAAAGTGGATACCCTTGCAAGAAAAGGGGCTGCTACACCCTGATAGGACCTGAAACCCTCCTCTGAAGAGACACCAACACTAACAAACTGCGGAGCCACACTAGCCCGCAGGAGGAAATGTTTTGGGATACAATGTGACCATAGAAGAGCTTCAACCATTGAAACCGGGCCTACTAATCAAATTTCTTGATGAAATAGCTTTAGGCAGAGCACGGGGGAAACAATAGCTCTCAAAGGGCGCAGAATACTACACCATGGAACCATATCGACATCTACATTTATATATGAACTTGCTGTCTTTTTCCTAGCCCACATTACCGAGTTATTTGACCAGAGTTGGTGACTCAGTATCGGCATGGAGGCTGAAAGGGTGAATAAACCAGTAGACACAATTCCAGTGTTTGACTAGGGGATTGGGATGAAGTTCCAGGCTTTTACGGAGGCGTCTGTTTCAAGGACAAATGGGATTTGAAGGTCTGAGCGGATAGTATGTTTGGATACTAAGCAGGCAGGTTGGGCAACGGTTCGAAGGATTTTGGACTGGAAGAACTGAATTCTTCGCAAATTTGAATGCTTGGCCGAACTTCATAGCAGTTTAAGTCCAGACTGGTTGTACTGATGTACAGTTGAGGTTATTTTGTAGTGAAAATTTCGATCTGTTGTCAGGTTTTGGTTTACATCGTATATTTATTTAGTTCTCTTCTTTTGGGTCGAGTGAAGAGAACCAAATAAGTCTTGTCGATGGACGACACTGGTTGCTAGAAGAAAAGAGTTGTAGATTGGTTAAAGTAATTTGCTATAATTTGGTTTTCTAGACAATCTCTATTTATTAAACCATTCTAAAAAACAGGAACGATGACCCTGCTAACAAACTTAATTATAAATTTTAAATAGAAAGAAAAGAAAAAAATAGAAAGTCCAAATTTATTGGAACTGCACGATAATTTTTAATCGTGCAACAAAATAAAAAAAAACTAAGAAGCAAAAGTGAATTAGCCTAGTTTTAGAGTATCGTCTTGTTTGATGATGAAGTTATAATGTAGATACAATTGCGCCTGAGGTCTTATGAATTTAAGTCCTACTAATGAGAACACACTTCAGTTTTGTCAGCTGGAATTAACCGCTCAGAAATACAGTCCTTATGACTTAGGTCTGCGTGTGAGGATGAATCAAAAATTAAAAAGGTCTTTAACCCGTCTTAAGTAACAAAAATCAGCGAGGATAGGCAGACCAGGCTGATAGTTATCTATCAAACAATAGATTTATCATACCACATACCGTAGAAAGATAGCACACAAAAAATAACATATTTATTAGTTTGCAAGTTGACATTATTTGGTAGTAAGTATTATCCAAATGTTTACTCGAGGTTTTACAGGCAGGAGTCATCAATTTTCCATTTAAAGCTGTTCGTCATTTGTTTTCTGCTCCATTATGACTAGAAACTGTCGTCGTGTGTCGCTACTTTAGGCGTTTAGGAAAAATAAATTAACCCTAATTGGACGACTAGGAAATTCGGAACGGCCGTTGTTCTGTCTTTTCATTATTCGCCGTTGTTCTTTTGTTCGGTGACCACACCCGAACAATTTACCATCAGCGTCTCCCGAAACGGCGGCGTTTGTCCGGCCCGGCACTCCTCTAAACTTCCTAAATGTTTCGAAACAACTGTATTAACTTGGAAGTCACCTATTGAGGTTATTCTAGCAATCGGGTCTTCATTTTTAAACTATATTTGCTTGGAATGTAGAAAATAGAGCTCGATTAGACCTTCTTCACTTAGTCATATTCACTGAGCTTGAAAGTTTTTACACTTCGTTAAATTTTAAAACCAAGAAGCCAATTTATTGCATATTTAGTCATAAACCTCAAACTAAGAAGTCTGCCATTTAAGAATATTTATATATAAAAAAATTATTTCTTCTTCTAGCGATCGATTCTTCAACAAATAAACAACAGTATATTCAACAATTAATAATGAATATCCAACAGTATACCTACAACAATATACCGTATTCATGAATTTAATAAATTGTTGGATAATATATTTGTAAGGATTACATTTACACCTAGACAACAAAAGTTAAATTACTCGTACAACTTGGTGGGTTTTTATTTTTCACTAGGTTAAAAATAAACAGAAACTAAATTATAATACCAATTTCATACTTTTTCTAGATAGATATCTTCTTTCAAGCCATGTTCTAAATTGACGCTATAATAAGCGTTACATTTTGTCGCAAAAGTTGTTTCTAAGACCCATAGCGAAATTAGTAGCATATCTCTGTCCTAATAATCCACATGATTTTACAAAAATTCAATTTTATATTGCAGCGGAACAATTGTTTCCTACATATTTCCTACAAAGAAATGGCTATGATTTTTAACTTCATTTATTTTTATCTTTAACAACACAACAAGTACAAAAAACAACCAAAAAAGAGGACGACAAATGATGATGGCAGCACGGCCGGCATAAAAAAAAAAACTACCCATTGGCAGCTCCTCTGGATTTATAAGATGATATTAATCATTCAAGAAGTCTCTTATTCATATTCTTTTCAGTCCCTTATGTGGTAATTATTAGGAATGGAGTAATCGTACATGTGTGTTAGTGTGATTTTGTACTTTTCTATGAAAACGTCTGTAATATGTTTTGATGGATATAAAACAAACTGTTGGGATGTGAAGATCTCTATGAAGTTTGTAATTGTGTACGTAAAAGGGGCAGAAACAATTTAGTTAAGTTTGAAAACAAAACGGTTGACCGTAGTCCGGACATCGGAAAAACTAGAGTGATTGGGTCGATACCAATACAGTACTTTTTTTTCAAAATTAATTGATGTTCATAATAGTTATATTGTTTAGGTTATATTGTTTTAGTTATATTGGTTTGTTTGTTTATTTTTACTAAATATTGCAATTTTCGCTCATCAGATATGGAAGACTGGCGGTGAAAAGTACTTGAGGC
The DNA here is from genome assembly GCF_000648675.2 of Cimex lectularius. Taxonomy (NCBI): domain Eukaryota; kingdom Metazoa; phylum Arthropoda; class Insecta; order Hemiptera; family Cimicidae; genus Cimex; species Cimex lectularius. The sequence continues at coordinate 2,560,429 of NW_019394219.1, forward strand.
GTCATCTATTGACGATCCGTTTGGTTGGACCTCTTCATCACAGATAGCGATGTCGTCAAGATGAAATGCCCAGAGGAAATATTTAAATTTACTGTCAAAAATTATTTACAATTTTATTCATTATAAATGGGCTGTAAAATAGATTATAACGACATGTAAATTAAAGAGTTACAATTCTGAGGATTGTTCTATGAAAATGTAATTTTAATGTTAATACATTTTAATGTTTATTGAAATATACCTTCAGTAGTTTAAAAACTAAATTGAAAACAGAGCGAGAATAGAAGGACCAGAAATGTTTAATTTGGACAAAACAATTTTATTACAGTAATTATGGGCAAATTTGTTATCCGTTAAGAAAACGGCGCTCGGACATACTAAACCTGCAATACAGTCAGGTTTGGCAAAACTGTATCGCAATTATCTAAGGCGCGAGGGACGAGTCGTGATCAGAAAATTTATATTAAAATCACCTTAAATTATTTTGACGGATATGTAAACATTTTAAATGATGACATATTCCCGGGTTTTTTAAACTTTTGTCATTTTATGAATTTTGCTTTTACAATTCCTTCAGTTGTTATTTCTCCCATTTTATTTGTGTAATTTCCCATTAACTTATCAAATGCCAAGCAAGTTTTGATGACGGTCTACCACAAAGATATTCGTGCACGTTTTTGTATAATTTACTAATTATGTTATTGTTAGTAATTTGTAGAGAGTTAGTTGGTTCTTTTGTACTTCTTTGTAAATGTATAATTATGTATGTACCTTTTGATCGAGTAGAGAATACATTTTTTCTATAGTCTTTTTACGGTTAAACAAAGCGATTTGCTTTGTTTTATCACTGGAAACCACTATAGTGCTTTTATTCTTCCTAAAAAAATCCTTTTATTTTTTGTGCAAAATGTTTGTTGTTGTTAATATTCCATTAGTTGTTGTATACAAATCTCTAATCTAGCTGAGTAGCACTGAAGCTCATACACAATTATGGCTTACGCTGTTAGCAGTCGAAATGAAAGTCTTACATAAAAAAATAAGCAAACATTAAAAATCAGATTAATTTAAACCAATTCACTTGGTACATTGCATGAAAACTTATACTATTTCCAATAAGAATCCCAAAGAGTATGTAAGATGTATAGAATGTATATATGTATGTATGTAAAGAGTATGTATGTATGATCTTCATCAGAAATGGCAATGACGTCAAGATGAAATGCTCCGAGAAAATAATTGAAATTGCTTTGGTTTACCGAAGAAAAAATTATTTACAAGTTTATTCATTATAAATGGACTATAAAATAGATTATAAAGTTGTGTCAATTAAAGAGTTACAATTCTGAGAACGTTCTATGAAATTCTAAATTTTATTTGTTAATACACTTTAATTAATCCTTATGAGTTTAGTTATCATAATTATTATTTAAATTAAGCAGTAATCGGGATCCCGCTCGTGACACTAGCTTTTTCATCTCAACCAAGTCCTTAGATTTAAAAAATTAATTGAAATACAAATTAATGTTTAGTGTAATACACGTTCACCAATTTAAAAATTAAAAGGAAAAAAGAGTCTGAAAAAAGTACCAGAGAAGTTTGGACAAAACCTTTTTATTATTGTAATTGCGAGCGAAAACGGCGCTCGGACATACTAAACCTGCAACACAGCCAGGTTCGGCAAAACTGTATCGCAATTATTTAAGGCGCGAACGACGGAGTCATGATCAGAAAATTTATATAAAATCGCTTTAAATTATTTTGACGGAAATGTGAAAATTTTAAATTATGACATATTGCCCAGGTTTTTTAAACGTTTGTCATTTTATTTATTTCATTTTTAAAATTCCTTCAGTTATTTCTCCCATTTTATTTGTATAATTTCCCATTAACTTATCAAATGCCAAGCAGGTTTTGACGACGGTCTGCCACACAGATATTCGTGCACGTTTTTGTATAATTTACTAATTATGTTATTGTTAGTAATTTGTAGAGAGTTAGTTGGTTCTTTTTGTACTTCTTTGTAAATGTATAATTACGTATGTACCTTTTGATCGAGTAGAGAATACATTTTTTTTATGTAGTCTTTTTACGGTTAAAAAACCGATTTGCTTTGTTTTATCACTGGAAACCACTTTAGTGCCTTCATTCTTCCTTAATAAAAATCCTTTTATTTTTTGTGCAAAATGTTTGTTGTTATTAATATTCCATTAGTTGTTGTATACAAATCTCTAATCTAGCTGAGTAGCACTGAAGCTCGTAAAAAATTATGGCTTACAGCACAGAGCTGTTAGCAGACGAAATAAAAGCCTTACATAAAAAATAAGCAAACATTAAAAAATAGATTAAATTTAAAAAATTCATTTAGTACATTGCTGAAAACATATACTATTTGCATGAAAGAATTCCAAAGAGTATGTATGATGTATATGTATGTAGTATGTATATGTGTATGTATGTGAAGAGTATGTATGTATGATTTTCATCAGAGATGGCGATGTCGTCAAGATGAAATGCTCCGAAAAAATATTTGAAATTGCTTTGGTTTACCAAGGAAAAAATTATTCACAAGTTTATTCATTATAAATGGACTGTAAATACTTTATAACTACGTGTAAGTAAAGGAGTTACATTTATGTGGATCCTTCTATGAAAATGTAATTTTTATTTGTTAATACACTTTAATTAATCCGTATGTGTTTAGTGATCATAATTTACCATAATTATTTCAATTAAGCTATAATCTGGATCCCGCTCGTGACACTCAACCGTCCTTAGATTTAAAAAATTAATTGAAATACAAATTAATATTTAGTGTTAGTACACGTTCACCAATTTAAAAATTAAAAGGAAAAAAGAGTCAGAAAAAAATACCAGAGAAGTTTGGACAAAACCTTTTTATTATTGCAATTGCAGGCGAAAACGGCGCTCGTACATACTAAACCAGCAACACAGCCAGGTTCGGCAAAACTGTATCGCGATCATTTAAGGCGCGAACGACGGAGTCATGATCAGAAAATTTATATTAAAATCACTTTAAACTGTTTTGTTGGAAATGTGAAAATTTTAAATTATGAAATATTGCCCAGGTTTTATAAAATTTTGTCATTTTATTTATTTCATTTTTAAAAATTCCTTCAGTTGTTATTTCTCCCATTATGTTGGTGTAATTTCCCATTAACTATATTAATAGTGGTATTAATGTAGTCTTCAAATGCCAAGGTGGTTTTGATGACAGGCTGTCATAAAGATATTGGTGCAAATTTTTTGTATAATTAATTACATTATTGTTAGTAATCAGTAAAGATTGGATCTTGTTGTACTTCTTTATATATATATATATATATATATCCTTTTGATCGAGTAGAGTATACATTTTTTCTATGTAGTCTTTACGGTTAAACAACGCGATTTGCATTGTTTTATCACTAGGGAATTAATATAATGTTTTTATTCTTCCTAAAAAAAATCCTTTCATTTTTTGTGCAAAATGTGCTATACGGTCAAACCATTTTTATTGTTGCTAATGTATCAGTTAGTTGTATACAAATCTCTAATCTAGCTGAGTAGCACTGATGGTTTACAGCATAAAGCTGTTAGCTGTCGAAATAAAAGAACTAAATAGACGATAAGCAAACATTAAAAAACAGATTATGAAAAAAAGAATTCAATTTTGTAGATTAGATGAAAAACTTCCACTATTTGTATATTGTTGAATATTCTCTGTATAAAAAATTGCAAATAGAATAAAATGTGTAATTTTGAATTTGGGAGGGCAAAAGTTTGCTTGAAGTAGTTTCCTCTCACTTTCCTTAATTAACGAATTATCGGTCTTTTATGTTGCATGTTCCACGATAAAAATAAAGTTAAATTACATGTTTATAACATATTGGGCACATAGATGTGTGGTTAGAAATGTGGGATTTTGAATTTTGGCGGGCTATGCTGCGGCGGATTCAGGAACTAAAACGACGAAGAAAAAACGCGAAAATAAAATCGAGGAGTGAAGTTAAAATTAAACCGGGTAAGGAAATGGATAAAAAGTGAAAAATGTGATATTTTGGGTAGTAAAAAACAGATCTCGGTCCGATTGTATTGTCCGGGCTGCAACTGGGGCCCTACTCACTGGCGCGATCCCACTACTGCAAACCACGGGGACTTTTGGCTGCTGAGTTTCCCCCCTGGCCCGGTTCGCCCCTCCTTAGCAACCTGGACATTTCCGGCTCCCCGGAAACAACCATGTTGATGATCAGCTTAGTGCGGACGCCTGGTCAACGTAGAAACACCCAACCACAGTGGTTCCCGGACTCAAACCATCCTCGAGACCCGACCTCCAAGTAGCTGGATTACAGGAGCACGCCACAACTCCCAGTCGAAATCTACTCCTACCATTCGGGTTCATAATCTTAGACTCAAACCGATTTTCGACCATTTGGGCGGTTTTGTCTTTGTAATATCCGTATCCAGCATTTTGAAATAAAATTTTTTAATAATAATAAATTTATTTTATGCCAATTTAACAAGGAAAAACCTCTAAAATGCTTTAATTTCGAACGGATCTGGATTACAGCACACAACAGGCGCATGCGTGACTTTTTCCCGCTCATTTTTCAATTAATGCTCGTTTATTGATGTTAAAATTTATATATTTATAATAATAAATGTATTATTATTTTTATTTTCTTATTATATTTTATATATTTATTATTTCGTAAGAATTTCTGAGTTGTTCATGCAATTATAGTTCAGCGAGGAAAAGCTCATTTACGCTCCCGAAACAATCAAACTGGATGAGAACAACACTTTGAGCCCAACAATAATTAATTAACTCAGACACCCATTCTAGAGAAGAGATTGACTTCATTATCCCGGAATCACTCTTTACAACATACAAATAATAAATAAAGTCAACAAATAAGCAATAAAATCTCAACAGACTACAAAGGAGAAGAATTCAGGAGGACATCAGATACAAGGACCAAGACAATTGAAGGAACTGGATGCATTTTCTGTATAAGCCTAAAATAAGAGTAATAGGTCTTTAATCAGAGTAATCTTTCAAGCTGAAATACATCAATCCTTGTGCCTTAGAAAATCTCGAAAGTTAAACAAGCAATAAATGATCATAAGATCAGATATACGAGCAGCTATTAAAGCATTAGCATGTAAAAAAATATTCACTGGATGCCGCCAAAATCGCCAAAATCTCCAAAACCTAGGAAACACGTGGCGGTATCTTGGGTACCAGGACACAAGGGAATCTTGTAATGAAAAAGCAGACACTGGCCAGGGGAGGATCTGCAAGACTAATGTATAGGCCCAGAACACACTCTTGGGATTAAAAAAATGGATCTAAAAAAGGTGAAGCGGTTAAACTCTAATGGCACTAGACACACTGAACCTTGGAAGCACAACAACCTGGTGGTATCTTGTTGTATTGGTAGCTGGGCATAAAGGAATCTTGAGTAATGAAAAAGCATACACAATGGCCAGGGGAGGATCTGCATGACTAATATATAGGCCCAAAATCTATTCTTGGGATTTAAAAAACAATGGATCTGAAAAAGGTGACGTGGTTAAACTTTTGGGGCACTAGGCACAGTGAACCTAGGAAAGAACTATGGTGGTATCTTTGGTACCAGGACACAAGGGAATCTTGAGTAATGAAAAAGCAGACACAATGGTCAGGGAAGGATCTGCAAGACTAACATATAGGCCCAGAACCTATTCTTGGGAATAAAAAAATAAATAAATAAAAAATAAATAAAAAAAAAAGGATCCAAAAAAGGTGAAGTGGTTAAACTTTAGAGGGCACTAGACAGTAAACTTACACTAAAACAACCCTCACCACAAATTGTAAACTCTCTGCTACTGTTAGAGCTAAACTCAAAGGAGTAATAGGAATGTATACTGGTCACTGACATCTGAGAAAATTTCTGCACAACATGGCCACCTTTGAATGCAAAGCAATCGTTCAATGTAGACAACCTGGGATACAAAGAATACCCAGGGCATGGAATTACAGTAACATAGTCAATGACCTAGCAGTTTTTAAGAGAAGGATCAAGTCGAAATTGTAAGAAAATATATATGTATTACATAAGAGAAATAAGTCAATTTTAGATTCCACTGGCTGCATTAAAGATTTCTGACCTGTTGTGGTAATTGCCTTACCCATAATAGCTATTGTGAGTTTTCTTCACTTTGTAGATTGGTCATTTTGGTTGAAATAATTGTTAAAAATGTAGCTACAACAGTGAATGAAACTGGTTTGTTAGAAGACGCAGATGGTTGAACCACCTATCAGTTTTCCTTCAATCCATCCATCTAAAATGGTGAACCTTTGTCACCAGTTTGTTCAGCCTTTCACCAGCCACCACATGCAGTCTCAAGGATTTCGTCAACTGAACTTGACCACACAATGTAAAAAATTCCCAATTTTTTTTCTGTTCTGCTAGAGCCACATTGAAGTATACTTTAATTAAAATAGAATGAGTTAATGGTACAAGGTTCCAAAAGAGAAATAATTATTCCCATACAAATCTTCTCAATTAATTGGGTTTTCTCTGAAGAATACCACAAATTGAATTCAGTGTCTGGGTGAAAGCGTTCTTAGTTTTTAAATTGGATGATATTTTGAAAGAGTTACGGAGAAAAAAGAACAAAACATTTTTCTTGACAGTCGTCAACTTTGTTCTGGCAATGATCAGAAGAAGAGTTATCATTTATTATAACAATAAATAAAGGGCAAAGTCGATAAATATTTTACTAGAAATGATAAATGAAAGCAATTTGTATGTGGTAAACATTCCGTGGTGCTTAAAAAATATATAAATTGTGTAGGACATTCATAACATAACAATAATAATAAACTTTATTTATCAATGATTATTCAGAGATGCTTTATTTATCAATGTATAAATAAAATTTTAAATTATAAATTAAAATTTTAAAAAAATTAATCATTAGATAATGTAAAAAAAATAGTGTAAATAAAATTATATCACATCTACACATGAAATTTTTGGTATAAAATGTAAATAAAATTTTGCATAAAAAATAAAATTTTATTTATAAATTGCCTATGTACATACTAAATAAATAATATATAAAGTAGAAGGTTTAAGGGCGGACAAACAACTGTGGTCATCGCTGGCCCTCTGCATGATTTCCTCTTTTTTTCTGTCCTTTCGTGTGTATTTTATATTAAAACTGCAACCATTCAAGCGCCTCGATCTGGTTTCTAGCTCTCTGCTTTTAGATGTGGATATCCTAAAACACTAGTCTCTCACCTGTACTCAGGTTGTCAAATACAGAAAAGAAACAAAACACACAATACCTACATATACATCATCTAAATAAATAAAGATTATAAAACAAATTTTTAAAAAAATAGTTATTGTAGTTTTCAGTTGAAAAAAAATGGGTCTAAAAAGACCCGCCAAACTGTCCATGTTATTTTTTTTACAAACAGGTGAGTGTTAATGTACGCACAGAAATGACCATACTACAGCTTCATTCTCTACAGAACTCAACAAGAAATCTCATAAAACATTTGGTATTGGCTTATATTCAAATCATCTTCTACATTATGATTTACATTGTTGTTTTAATATTATTTTGTTAAATCTTCGTATATGTTTGTCACAATAATGTATTTTGCTAGAAAAATTCTTTGAAGGTCAAACAGTAATTTTAACCTATGGTAATTTTCTGTGAAGAAATTAAGGGGAAAACCCCCAGCCCAATCTGTACAAAATCATTTTAATCTGTGGTTGTTAACATCATTATCAACAGTGTTAAAAGTTCTATAAAATAAATACAAACAAATTATATTATAATAAAGGTATAAGAGTATAATGAAACACGTTTCAGATTCAATTGGTGTTTATTCATAATAAAATTGTAAAAAGCAAGTTCTATTTATTATACATAAACATAACGTCTGTGTGTGTACTCGGTGCATACAGTCTGAACAATCTGATATGTATAATTTGCGGTTAGCTTTTTCGCCTCTTCCTCCTCGTGACACACAAACTTTACATATAAATCAAATAAACTGTCCCAAATAAAATGGCTATTTGATTAGAAAAGAAACCAAGCCTACAAATTCTATGTGTTAATTAATCTGCCCATTAAAGGATTGGGAAAAATATCAGTCATACGATTTTTTACATTGCAATAAAATATTAAACATTCGCTTTTTTATTCATTTATTTTTTTTTTTTTTGCTTTTTATTTTTAAATATATAAATATTAAAATTACGGGGAGGGATATTGGTGTTACTCCTACGAAATTGGCCTTTCTCTCAAAATGGCACATAAGGCAATATGAAATTTAAAAATTAACTCATTTTAATCTTGATTTTTCCTTTCAAATAATGGATGTGTTATTTTATCTACAATTCAAATTCATTACGTTAACATAATCTCTTTAATTTTTTTCTTAATTATAATAAACTGATAAAATAATTAGCGATAACATGATGCAAAACGGAAAATAAAACAATAGAAACAAAAAAACATCAGTTTGTATAAATTGGAAAAATTATTTTTTGTCTAAAGTCAAGCCAAGTATATGTCGTGAAAAATAAAACTCAATGTCATATGTATATCTTTATAAATGCTTCAATTTCTGAAAAATCTCATTTTAAAAAAATGTTATAATAGTAAACTATATCTTAAAATTTAACATTAAAAATAAATAATTATAAATTTTAAACAAATAAAACAAGGAATATTGTGTTTTAAAGAAAAACCTGGTAAAATGGTACAAATATAAAAAGAAGAGAAAAATTAAAAATTAAATTCACCAAAAAAAAAAATTAATAAAATTCTAAATGCAATTTATTAAAATATAAAATTACGTTTTTAAGTATTTATTTCCCATTATTTTGAAATTAAACTCAAAAATAACAATTATTTGATACTATTCACAAATTATTTAATCACCAAGTTCAATTTATCCACAATATATATTTTCTTAGTTATTAAAACATTCCTCTGAGTTTAAAAACTTCTTAATGAAGCATATTTCATCATTTAATATATTAACTTTAATATAACAATATTTGTCTGCCCAAAGAAAATATGAAAATCGACAATCCCGAACGACGGGCCTCGTCAATTTTGATGTCGTCTTTAACAAATAGAAGGGATTCTTTCATATAAAAACTGTATACTATGTACATGAAAAGGAGCACCTGAGAGCATGGCACTGAAATCGAGTGGTACGACTTTTCTACTATCCTAACTTTTTAATTTTGATTGCTAGGAAGACGACGTTCTATTTAAACCTGTCAGTTCCAATTATGATGATATCTAAAAACCGCCCACTTAAACAATTTGCCAAGTGGTTTAGAAAAAAAGAAGAATAACTGGAACGAAATTGAAAATCCAAAATCTAGAAACGCAACGCTAAGTCTTTGACCGCACACCTTCCGAGGGTTTTTGGATGCTTACTCTGATAAAGTAGGTGAACTAAGATATTTTAAACATCAGTCACACAAATCCACTTAAGCAACACTCATGCTCTTTTCTTTATATAATAAATGTAAACTTTAAAAAAAAAATATTCAATCTGCTATGGGAGAATAATTAAAATTGTACAAATTAATTTAAAACGCTTAAGCATTAATAATAAATTGTAATCTCAATAATTGCTTGTAAATAAAATCCAAGTAGTTTAAAATTCTGAACAACATAATTCATTTTTTTTTTATGAAACTTTGAATAATTAATTAATTCCCATTTATAATAACTTATAATTCTGTTTTAAAGCATTCTTTGACAAGTATTGCTTATGTTGGTAACTTATCAAGTCACCTGAAATGGTAAGGTAGACAAAATACTCATATCAAAAATAAAATTGGCAACACAAGATTCCCCGTTCTGTTCAATCTAAGATTGTCCATATTTACATATACACCCTTGTAGAAAAGTGTACCGATAACTTCAGTCTTATTTTGAATAGGCCTCCTGTAAAATGAAATGTCCAAATTGCAGTAACCATGCAGAACTAAATTTTTCGCCTTGATACAGAAATCGTTTTAAAGATCCGCTGCTTCAAGTGAGTCAGAAGGGGGGGGGGAATATGCCGAGGTTTCTTAGGTGCTCGCTCATCATGCCTCTCACAGTCCATTGCCTCTCTCATTTGCTCCTCCTATACGTTTGTACTGCGATGTTCAACCGCCCTGAAATCAATTATTTACATTATAACAATATTAGGCATAAACCATCATCATATATAATCTACCTCCATGGTACAATAGTTAAAATTTTATTCTGCATAGTTTTGCATATTAGAAACTTTTTTTTACTTAAAGACAAAGAAAAAGAAATTAGGCAACTAAGAACATGACAGGGAAAAAACAAAAGGCCAAGAGTGAATCACACACTGTAGATAAAGAAAAGCCGAAACCATCTGAACCAACAAAAGAATAGACAGAACAAGATGATAGGTAACTAGCAAACAAAGCGTTTTTCAACCCAAAGACTACAAGAATAAGAGGACAAGAGCCTAAAATTTTGTTAAGGATTTCAGTTTACTTTTAAAGTTAACTGTTTGTTTAAGCATACTGACAATAAAACATAAAAACCGCACCTAGAAGCAAGGACTGAAATAATTAGCATCTTATTTAAGTCTTATTTCTCCGTACAATTTTTGTCTTTATCTTTATTTCTAAAATAACAGTTTGGATTTTTTCTTTCATCACAAAACAGAAATTAGTAAAATGATGCAGGAATTACAAATTTAAAAGAAAAAACCTTGACAAAAATACCAGATTAACTGTATTGAGGAAAATTAATTAAATCTTTTATGAAAACAATAAAGTTGTTATACATATCAACTTTCAAAAAAGTTTTCAAAAAGACAAATATTGTTGAACGATTAATGCTGTAGTTTCACAGATGCATCTCATTGTCAATTTTAATTCAGATCACGAACTTGATTAAGTTAGTTATTTATTTTTGTATTTTAATTACAGTTTTTGTGTGATGGACACTTTTCTGTCCTATTACTTTTCAAATTAGACCGGGCTATTTAGTAGCACTGTAGCTATGAGTGCAATGACAACTACAGTCTTGAAGGTGTTGTTGAACCTTTCACCACTACATTTCAACGGCTCACATGCTTATCAATGGACAACCATCTGCAAGGATAGGCCATGTCAACAAACAATACAAGAAGAATGGAGTAACGGGCAGATGCCATTCTGCATTACCAATCGATGCTCCTACTCCTAATAAACTTCACCAACAAGTAAAAATTCTTAGTGGGCCAAAGGAATATCTCTGATGGCCAATTCCTACTGGTATATTGATGGCTCAAAAATGGACAGAGGCATGGGAGCTAGAGTTCTCAGGATAAATCCAAAGAACAACTGACTTAGGTAAATAAGCTACAGTTTTCCAGTCTGAAATCATAGCAATTCAAGCACCAGAGAAATAAAAGGACTAAAAACACATTCCAGGAAGATTATTTTCTCTGACAGTAGGCAGCATTTAAGGCCTTGGCTTCATGCAAGCTAAAGGCAAAAAGTGTATGGAATCCTTGTCGGATGTCAGCGACACCAATGACCTGACCCTGGCATGTGGTTCCCTGGACATTCGGGACCTAGAGACAATGAGAAAGTGGACATGTTGACCAAAAAATGGATTGTTAATAAGTACAAAATCCTCTGGAGCAACACCCCTGTCGTGAAACTCGTGGAGAGATGCTTAGAACACTTACAAAGGAATTACTGAAAGGTAACCGTAACAGAACCAAGATTCTGGTTGGACCCCTGACAGGGCACTATCGCCTGACAAGACACAAACACCATATAGGAGTACAGACAAAAAAAAAAAAAAAAAAAAAAAAAAAAAAAAAAAAAAACAACTTTTAAATGTAGTTACTTGCAACAAGGAGAAGAAAAGTCGCAAGCAAGATCCTACACTAAGCAGGATGTTAATACCTGGCAAGGTTTTAAAGATTGATTAACAACTTTAGCTGACCAGTGAGTTATAAAAAATAGAGGAGCACAACAAATCTACTCACATTGAGGTCCAGAAATCCCTATCCCTATCCTTTCAAAAAATAAATAAATAAAGTTTTGCTAAAAAAAATGGTTAATTATTAGTCAGGTAATGTTTCTGACATTCATGCTGTGTATTTTAATATTTTTAGTGCAAATTATGATATATTTGAGTTTTTATTAGTGTATATTATATGACATATTGGAGGATTTTTATTGCATATATATATTTGTAATATCTATTTTGATATGTACAAACTACAAATAAATTATTTATGAAAAAATGTACATCTTTGCAGACATGTATTCAACATTAATTCCCAGCAACTATTATAGAAAATAGGAATTGTCCTGATGAAAACAAGAAAAGTTCAAGGTCAACACTATTAAGTTATTCTCAGAAACGGGAAAACAATTCAATAAACGCAACAAGCTAAAAACAGCAGCCGTGAAATTCACACCTAATTCACTAAGTAATTTGTCTTCTTTCTTATAAAAAATCTTTTAAACAACATGCAGATTATAATCTTAAGCCAGTTTTTAATAAGACCTTGTGTAATATTGTAGTAAAAGACACTATTAATTTTAAAAACCTAACTGAAACCACTTTTTTTTTTAATTCTCCTTTCTTACCTGTACTAACAGTGGTAAGGTGTGATATATGTGGCAGGGAAGAGGCCTCTTCGGGGCCCAATTTCTCCATGCCACCAGTGTTGGTCCGACCGATCTGTCACTGTTATGACGTCGCCTCGTCTGAAACCAAGTTCACCAGCCTCTTGCGGTGTGAAATCGTATAATGCTTGTACCAGGCACTGCAAATAATAAAAATAAATTTGCTTAAAACCTAACTGAATAATAAATGTTTATAGTTGAATCGACCGAAAATAAGAACCAGTAGCTTGATCGTCTCAACTCTCCCGTCTTGAGTTGATTTTGTGTCATTTCTCCATTTTTAATGCCAACCGAACAAACGTGCATGCACGCCCAAATCAGACAATCAAGCTACAAGTTCATCACCTCGCAAGCCTCAACAAAATATTTCATAATGATGAAGCTAATCCAGATATGAAGAAATTAGCAGTCAAAGTTTAATTTTAGGGTTTAAATAACTCCACAATATCAAAGAAACAATATTTCAATATTTTTGCCATATTCATTTGAAAAATATGAAATTCAATATACATTCTGTATTTTCCTTAGCGTAGGTCTTTAAACACCACTACAGATAACATTTTCTAAGCTTCACTACATATTATTCCATAAATTTACATAAGCGTTTTCAGTTTTGATTCAATGTCAAACTACATGGCTACTCCATCCAATTTTTCTCCAAATTCCCAACTGTTGATTAGCAATTTTCATTATAAAAATATTTTTCACACAAAATTAAACAGTATGACAGGAAATACACATCTGTGGGAAGGTGAAGAATTGAAAATGTCGTCTTTTTTTTTAATTAATTAGTTTTTACAGGATTCCAGATAAATAAATTTGCTACTCGCTTTTCATTTACAGAGAAATATGCACATTTTACCTTTTGGTAATTGAGCTCCCTTTGTAGTCATGCAACCCCCTCCACCTGAATGTCATCTTTTCCCTAACAGATCAAATTAACAACAACCAGATTAAATAAAAACAATGTTCCGCTACAAGCGCGTTAATCTAATTTTAATTCCTTTGACCCACTACTGGCTACAAGGGGAAAAAATTCTTTTTTCATTCATTAACTGGATTAACATAGCAAAGGACTGCAATATGGGCCTCAAATCAAATATATTTGCTCTATAAAATTCACGCTAAGAAGAATAATTTGAAACGTCCATTTTTACCTGAGACAAAGAAGCTTTAAAGGCAATGAGCAAATTAATAAATATGTAATAGGTTAAGATATAATTACTACACTACTTCCAGTTTTATATTTTTCTATTATAAAATTATTTTTTAGGGAGGGGGGGGTTTGTTGTGATGCCATTTTTTGCAAAATCCAATAAAAAATAATTATTACTGTCGTTTGTTGAAAATATTAAAAAAAATCACTTCTTTGTCAGAGATAGAAGAGACATGGTTGACGATAAGAAGTCTGAGGACCTGGGCAGATCACCTGTTGTAATAGTTACGGGAGAATGTTTTTTAATCAGAAATGGGACTGCTTTTTCCCTAATGGCTTACATCCCACAAAATTGTATATTAACAATTTTTTTGCAATAAAGCCCACAAGAAATTTAAGCTGATTTGGGTTAATTATTAATAAAATAAATAAATTTATTAAATAAATGAAAAACTATTAAAACAAAAAACGTTTTATTTTAAAACATAAAAAATTATTGTTATAATATAAATAACTATCCCAAAACTTATTAAGATATAATTTTAGTTAAAATAATTTATTTACAATAAATAAAATTATAAAATAATACAGTTGTTAAAACATTTAATTAATAAACCTCTCTTTTATGGTATAAAGATTTTTTTTTTATCTTAAACAACGTAAATAAACTCTTGTCTTCTGTACATTTCTTATCATGCTAGAATTACTTTAACCGTTCAAATGTAATCCGTAACGAGCAAAGGTGATAAAGCCGCTGGCCTGTCAGTAATATTTGGCCCAGTTTAACTCATAAACAAAAGACCAAAAGTCTCGATTCTCGCACTCGACATTTGGAACATCAACAATTTTTTGAATAAAGATCATTGTGTTTCTAAAACAATTAAGATTAATTTAAAGCAGATAAGAACTGAGCTCCCTTTATTCAAATCCAAACAAAACCATTAGCATAGAATAGAGATTTGTCACAGCTTGTCCGAAGAATGTCAGTTGTTATTCTTAACTTAACTAATGACCCAAATAATTAAAATAAATTTTAAAAAAATACAATTGTGAATAAATGTGCAAATTCAGGAATAAACTGTTATTGTGTGTGTTTGTGGTAAAATTATGATAATAATGTATTCAATTATAAACATAAATACAGTGAAATAATTAAAAATAATAAGACTGATGAAATAATAAGAATTAGAATTAGTAGAATACATTCAGGAAAAAAATTCAGATAACGACAAGAGAGATTAGTCACAAACTGGTATTTCCTAGTCCAAGGGGAGTATATTTTTTTATCTTTTATTTTTAATGTGATTCACTCAGCCATAAGCTCTCACAAAAAATAATAATCTTTTGAAATTCCTACCCAAGAATAAAAAATAATATTTAAATCTGGTTATATAATTCACCTGATGACATTTTACACTCAAAACAAAAAAATCAAGAGAACAAACAAAAAAACAGACAAATTACTTTTTCAACTGACCTCTTCAGGGACCATGTCCCTTAATTTAACATCCTGCGATCTCGACACCGAAGCCGTTCTGTGATATTCTACTAATTCATTCAAACTATTAAACTTAACAACCCATAAGAAAAATTTCCCTTGTGAATCCCTAAGAACTTTAAAGTGCTGAACTCCGTCAGAACATCTGAAAATGAAAATATAAAAAAAAATTAGACAAAATAAAAACTATTGTGAATATATATTCAGAAAAAAAAATACATACTTTACAGATAGAGAAAAGTCACCAGGGGAGCTTTCGCTAACTCTTATTAAAAATGCTCCTTCGTGTTTATTTAACAGTAGCTTTTCGGAATCTGCCCTTGTAATTTTGCCATAATACCAGCTGGAAAAAATCATTGATTTTGCATGTTGATAAAGCAATTTCAGGATGAAAAGAGACCCGGATATGCAACCTTCAATTAACCATTAAACAAAAAGGAAATGCAATTCAATTAATTTGCATCAAGGAAACATTTCAATTTAATTCCTTAGTTATTTTAAAGAAACACTTTTCAGACCTACCTGGACAAAAATTAGTTATGTAATATTAAATAATATTTTAAAAAAAGCATTGTAACAATAGAGTTAAGTCTGGAGAATCAAACCATGACATTTAATCAAAGCTGTTTACAGCAATTAAGTGAGATTTATATTTGAGCAGGCCTTGTGCTACTCGAGGATAAACCATTCAATGAAAACCAACTGACAATAGCATTGTAACTGATTTTTTTAATTGTCATCTTTATTCTACCTTGTACCAATTAACAAGCCAAAATAAAAGGTTCTGTTAATTAAAAAATTTACATAGTTTATAACAAGAAAAATAATTTAAGGACTAAAAGAAAATAAGTTTTTTTATCAAACCTGAAAATCAAAGTTGTACCTAAATTGTACTTTGTACCTTCTATAATAATTTTTAAGATCCATTAAACTGTACTTTCTAATTATATATTCAACCAACAATTAATAAAATAAATATTTGAAGAATTAGAAGCACATAAGGCAAATGTAAAATGCATATTATAATGGTACAATATAATGAATACAATTAATTATACTTTTTATTTAAGGTTTTGCTTGAGATGAAAAAGTTAGTGTCATGAGCAGGATTCGAACCAAAGACAGGCTAATAACTGCTGCTCTAACCACTTGAGCTATCGCGATTTTGATCTACCTGGACACTCGTCATCTAAATCTACAATGGGTGGGTTCGAATCCCACTGTGACACTAATTTTTTCATCTCAACCAAGACTGTTAAACATATATGGATTAATACAATTAGTTATAGTTTTGCCTAAAGTCTTGGTTGAGGTGAAAAAGTGTCACAAGCAGGATTAGAACCCACGACCTTCGGCTCAATACGCCACTGCTATAATCACTTGAGTGATAGTGATATAAATCCACTCATCTCATCTTAATCTACCAACTTTTTCCTTCTGTTTGCTATATTCTCAAATATTGTGTAATAAGGATTCGATTCTCAGTGACTTATGATGGGGAACTATTAGCAAAGGAATAGTAGTAATAAGTAGCAAAGCTTCTTTTTAATTATTATATTAATTCTTATATAGTTTAGCAGTCATAATTGTGCCATTTAATTATTTCAATTAATTACTTTTTTATCAAAAGTCTTGGTAGAGATGAGGAGTTGGTGTCGGAATGGATCGAAGTCACGATAGTTCAAGAGGTTATAGTAGTGGTGTATTGACCCAAAGATCGTGGGTTAGA
This sequence comes from Cimex lectularius, assembly GCF_000648675.2. Lineage (NCBI taxonomy): Eukaryota > Metazoa > Arthropoda > Insecta > Hemiptera > Cimicidae > Cimex > Cimex lectularius. Next base: position 2,577,498 of record NW_019394219.1, read on the forward strand.
ATCCTGCTAGTGTCACTAACTTTGTCGTCTCAACCAAGACTTTAGATAAAAGGTATAATTAATTCAAATAATTAAATAGGTCAATTATAACCACTAAATATATAAGGATTAGTAACGAATCTATTTTCCAGACAATTATAAATATTTGACTTAATTGGCGTGATTTACATTCGGATTAAAATCGGCAATCTTCAAGCGATTTAGCTGAGATTGACAACAGTCCTTTCACAAGGCTAACTGCTTCTCAGAAAAGAGAAAGTACTTTTTACAAACAATTATCAAAGCCTGAGCAACAAGCTGGAGGTTGTAAAATATCATTTTCATTCATACTATTTAAATTACTACATTAACGGAGGTGGACGCAATGGTTAAGGCATTGGTGACTCATCAGTACATAATGATTGTGATCATTAAAAAAGGATTATAAGACAAATTAATTTATAATGTAATTATTTACCTTCTACCCGAGTTTATTTGGATTATAAACTCGAGTATACTCATTGACAAACACCGGTTTTAACGTATTTGTCAGCCCATTCAAAATGCTGTAAAGCCAATGAGAGGCCCAATGTCCTTTCAATTGGTTCAGGCTGCTAAATTTCCTGGACCTGGCGAAATAAAGGAAATGACTCATTATTGGCAGATTAGTCACCCGGGCCCAGGTGGAACCTGAACCAAACCAATCATCTGTTAATGATTCCTGTTTGTGCGCATGTGGGAATGAATTTGTGCTAACATGCTACAACAGTCCTACTTATTAAATGTTGTAATTATTGACTGATAAGTCAACACTCAATTTTCTCTTTAAACGATTTTTGGAATTTTAAGATTGAAAAATAAACTTACTATCTCTAATTATGATTTATTTTTGTAATATGGTTTATTTAGTTAAGTCAATTTCTTTGGTGTCGGTTAATTAATAAGCTAATATTCAATTATAAAATTGAAAATCTAGTCAAAAATAAAAAACTTGATTGCTATGACTTTTCATTCATTTCAACAAACTAAACAAACAGCAATGATTTTAAACTGTAAAAAAAGATCAAAGACATTTGCTCACAGTGTGTGCATGCCTATATTTTCTCTCTTTTCTTACAAAAGAGTATTGTGAAGTGATTGCTTCAAGGATTGTTTGCTTTTAAATGGTTTGTTTTGAAAACAGGCATGTGTAAAAATCTGGGTGAACTGTGATTTTACGGAAAATCCTTTTTTTTAACTATAATCCCAATGCAACTAGACAATTTGTTTTTCTTCAAAGAAATATTAACTCTCTTTTTATGGTTTATCTAAATAAACATGCTTAAAGATAAAAGTATATAAAAGACTTTTTAGCTTGGAAAAAAAATTGATATTTGGTTAATCTATAATATTCCAGGAAAAAATTTTCCCAAAGAAAGCTCCTGTCAAACAAAATATTTTTATAAATTTAAAACAATTTTATGCTGGCAATGCTAATTAATGCCGGAGATGTTCTGAAGATTGTTTTGGCCAGAAGATAAAAATGAGAATATATTAAAGAGTACAATTGACAAAATATTCTGACAAAACAGGTTTCCCCACCTTGAACTCAATTCATTAATTCAATAGGTAAACCATCCAAGGATTTTTAATATGCCACTGGCTAAGGACTTATTTTATATGCCAACTTTCTGTCCCAATCTGTTGGTTCCTTGATGGGTTCCTTTTGTTTAAATGTAATTTAGATTGAATGAAAATGTGGATAGTGTTATCAATAATATTTCACATAAATGGTGGACAAATAACCCAAAACATTTCATGTTAAGATTTACATGTAATAATTTATTTTAAAATAGGAAGTTGGACCTTGGATGGTTAAGCCCTACTGTGTAACAGGAAATACTTTTTTTTTACTTTTTCTTCTCTGCTACCCATCATGCTCAAAGAAAAAAATCTTACTAAATGATCAAATCAAACCTTGATGTGTTAATAGTGCTGACTATGATTGCTTACACAACATATTTTTCAGCTTGTTTACTTTTTGCAATTAAATTTTTTAAAAATTTGGCCTCCAAAATTTTATCGTTTTCAATATTTCATTATAATCAATAATATTTTATAATATTGGGTTGTCCGGAAAATAATGCAGGATTTTAAGTTTTCATAAAAAAAAATCTATATAAAATATTCTGTTTACGTTTACAGGATTACTCATTTGTATGAATGTCAGCACTTATTAATCCTCTTCCAAATGATATTGTTTGTTTACCTCTGTAGCATTCCGCTACTTGGAAATAATTCAGTCATCCTTATAATGTCAAAGCGAGAATTTCGTACGATTTTCTTTTACGAGTTTAAACTCGGCCGAAGCGGAGCCCAAACGGCTAGAAACATTAACCAAGTCTGGGGCGAGGGTTGTGTTAATGAGTGCACTGTGCAAAGGTGGTTTAAAAAATTTCGGGAGGGAGATTTCAGCCTTGAAGATGAAGAAGGTCGTGGAAGGCCTTCCTCTCTTAATGATGATGTTCTGCGATCAGTGGTGGAAGAAAACCCCAAAACAACTGTTCGAGAACTTGCAGAGCAACTCAAAGTCAGTAAAACGACCGTCGCTGACCACCTCAAGGCGATTGGAAAAGTGAAAAAACTCGAAAATTGGGTTCCACACTCATTAAACGATCGCCAAAAAAATCAGCGCTTTGATGTTTGTGCATCACTTCTTTGTCGAAACAAAAATGACCCATTTCTGGCCAGAATTGTTACATGTGACGAAAAGTGGATTCTCTACGATAACACTAGACGTTCTGGACAGTGGCTCGACAAAGGAGAAGCTCCAATACATTTTCCAAAGCCCCCAACTCATCAAAAAAAGGTAATGGTTACGGTATGGTGGGCTTCATTTGGTTTAATACACTACAGCTTCTTAAATCCTGGCGAAACCATCAATGCTGAATCATACTGTAACCAAATTAATACCATGCATCAGAAATTGGCAGTAATGAAGCCCTCTTTGGTCAATCGGAAAGGGCCCATTTTGTTGCATGACAACGCTCGACCACATGTGTCACGTGTAACGTCACAAAAATTATTGGAGCTTGGCTATGAAACTTTGCCTCACCCACCCTACTCTCCGGACCTCTCGCCTACTGACTACCATTTTTTTAGACACCTGGACCACTACTTACAACACATAATATTCAAAAATCAAACGGAACTGGAAAATGCATTTATTGACTTTATCAATTCTAAAAATTCTGAATTCTACTCAGACGGAATTAATAAGTTACCAACACGTTGGGAGAAATGTATTGAGAGTATGGGAAATTATTTTGATTAAAGAACATTGCTTTAAAGTAACTAGTTTCTTTTTTTTTGTTTAATACCAAAATCCTGCATTATTTTCCGGACAACCCAATACATATATAATATTTTATAATAATAAATTTATAACTCGAAAAGTCATTGTGGACTCGACTTGTGTATATAGAAAAAAGTAAAAATTTACTGTGGGCTCCTCTTGTGCATATAGAAAAAAAGAAAAATTTACTAATCTAGCAATCTAAACAAAATTTATTTATGTACATTTTTACAAGCCAACTTACTCATTTGATTCTGTAAGAGATGTTTTAGTTTTATAAAAAAATGGATAACAGTTATCAGTAAAGTGTAAAGTTAGACAGCAGATAATAAACAGTTATTAAAAAAGAAAAAATCTCTGTTGATAATGTAAAGTTATAACTTTCAATTAATTATTCATTTTATTAAGATCTTAGTTGAGATGAAAAAGCTAGTGTCACAAGCAGGATTCGAACCCACCATCTTCGGCTCAATACACCGCTACTATAACCACCCACTTGAGCTATCGTGACTGTTGTAGGTTGAGATGGGGAGTTCGAAGTCACGATAGTTCAAGTGGTTAGAGCAGCAGTGACACTAGCTTTTTTTATCTCAACCAAAACCTTACATAAAAAGAATAATTAATTGAAAGAAGTAATTTGGCCAATTAGACCACTAAGCATAATGGATTTTTTGTAAAGTTAAATGTTTGAATAAAATTGACTTTCTATCTTCCATTCATATGTTCCATAATTTTCTAGTTGTTTTTTGGGTAGTAGAAACTTATTGAAATCACTTGTTAAGCGTATGGGTACTTCAACTGTGAAGTTACATGAACCATCGGGCACTGAAAAAACCCATTTGTATGTCGGGATTGAATTCAGGGCTGCTGAGATCTGAACCCAGAACCCTTAGAGATGAGCGCTTAACTGTTATGGCCAATGGAGCCACTATAGTTTCATTATAACAGTTATGGGCCTTAAACATTTGCAGGTGGCCAATATTTAATTATCTACTTTTTGTAAATGATGGTTGTACTCACAAGATTTATTATTTACAACAATCCGGATTTCAAATATTAAAATGTTCAAAGTTGTTGTTGTTAAAGAGTTACAAACATTTTTCTTAACATGTGAGAGGTGAGAGATTTGTGTGTAACTCTGCCTGATGATGAGCATTTATTGCTTGAAACATCATTTGAATGTCAATGTATAGCCCAAGGTAGCAGGCTACATTAGCTGGTGGGAGAGGGATAGTGAGCAGTTCTCTGAAGGGTGAAAGTGACATGTTCACATTTTTGTATGTTTATTGCCATCTTCCACCAACTGAACCACTCAAGGGATGTAACATGGGTTTGCAGGTTTCTGATTGGGATGACAGGTGTTTGTCCAGCAATATTTTAAGAACTCTGAAATATCTGTTAACCTCCATGAAAGTCATTTATTAACGTATAGCCCAAGATAGAGGACTACATTAGTTGGTGAGATAGGGTTACTATTGTTGTAAACGGGACCAGTGGTTATTCTCTGAACGATGAAAGTGGCATGTTCACATTTTTAAATAAATTTAAAAATTTACTTCTTGATTTTTTTACTGCACTATATTAATTAAAAAAATAGATTATCAATAGCAAATTGCAGAAAATAAAAGAAAGACTAAGAAAAAAGAACCTTTCTGATCGTTTCTTAGTTAGTGAAAACTTGTTTAATTCAATTGTTAAGCAATAGTTTCTTTTTTACGAGGTTATATAAATCTTCAGGGTGCCTGTGTTTTTGAAGAAAGGCCTATTTCTCGGGGCCGCTGGATTTGAACCCAGTACCTTTACTAAAGGTTGAGTTATAGTTTAAAGGCTGAACCAAAATTTAAGGAAGACGACTAGATGCTCGCTTTAAAATAAATCTATTTGTAGACTAAATAGAACTTGTAAAAAACATTATTTTATTAAATTACTTCAAATAAACCTAAGATGTGATTAATATGCAAATTGCAGGTATATTAAAGAAAAAACACCTTTTTGATCCTTTTATAGAAGACAGACAAATTTGTTTCGACAGCTTGTTAAGCAATTTTTACTCTTTTTATAACACTCCTGGGCGTTTCAGGGTGTCCAATTTGTGCTGTTAATTGTTCTCTTCTAATTACAGGTGAGCATACATCTCATCCATACGATTCTATTTATTAATTAAAACCTTTACTTATTGATTTTTTACTGCAGCTTATCAAATGAAAAATATATTATCGATAGCAAATTACTGATGTATCTAAAGAAAAAGAATTTCTGGTCCTCTCTTAGGCAGTGAAAACTTGTTTAAATCTCTTGCAATAGTTTCTCTTTTTTTTTTTTTTTTCTTTACAAGGGTATTTCAACTACAAGATTATATGAACCATCAGGGTGCTGGTGTTTTTGAAATAAGCCCATTTGTCAGTATGCAGGGTTGGAATTCAGGTCAGATTCGAACCCAGGACGCTTACCTTACAGTGATGAGCGCCATGCCGCCAATATTTTAATTGTATATTCTGATTATGTAGATGATTGTAATATTAACTAAAATGTCTTATAATTTTTAAAAAAGCTTTTTCTAACAAAGGTTATTTCAACTGCGAGGTTATATGAACCATCAGTGTGCCGGTGTTTTTGGGGAAAAAAAAAAAAAAAGCCCATTTGCAGGTATGTCGACAGATTGGAACCTGGGACCCTTACGCCTTAACCGTTGCAGCCACTAATGCCATAACAATTTTTGGCCTTTTAACATTTGAAGGTGGTCAACATTTAATATCATATTCTGATTATGTAGATTATTGCAATATTCTAAAGGCTGAACCAAAATTAAAGAAAGATTTTAAATGTCTACTTTTTTCCTTCACTTATTTTTATCTATGTATTATATACAACCAGCAGTTTGGATATAAATTTATGATTGTGGTTACAGGGGTTATAGAAAAAGCTACCCATTGGCAGTCACTCTGGATTAATAAAATGATGTTAATCATTTAAGAGTCCTGTTATCCATATTCTTTTCAGTCGTTTACGTGGTAATTGTGGGAAATGGAGTCATCTGTATTTGTATGAAAACGCCTGTAATATGTTTTGATGGATTAATTTAAAATTTTGCATTGAAAACTGTAATCTTTGAACATTGGAATATTTGTCCGATCCATAAGCTTGGCACCCGTTCATCCAAATAAGTTTGTGAGGTATGTGTATGTTGAAAGTTTGAATTTTAATGATAATTTTGATCGTTGGTTGAGTAGGTAATAAAGCATTTTAAATCGTTTGTTGAGTGTCTGTTTTTTTTTTTTTTTTAATCGTGTGAGTGGATTCCAAGTTAGTTTTCTATCAAATGTAAGTCCTAAATAGTTAACTTTATCAGAACGATTTATATGCTAGGATGTCTCACGGCGGAGAGTAAAAGTGGTATGTTATGACTTTAAGGTGTTAAACTTTATTTTCCAAATATTGCTCCATTTTTAAATATTGTATATATGGTTTTGGCAAGTAGGTTGGCAAGTACTGACTCTTGTGGTACACCTGCAAGCGCTTCTTTCCGTCAAAGATACGATTGTACATAATCAGACTCCTGGGGTAAAAATAATTTTAATTTGTAAAATAAGTCCCTCGTGCCGTACTTTGTGGAAGGCCTGAGAAACATCTAAAAACAGTCATGTACGTGCTTGAGACATTGAGCAAGAAAATCTGTAACTGTGAAGTTAATGAGTAGTGGAATGATAGGCTCAAAAGCCAAACTGTTGGTGTAAGTTGTTTGAAGTATCAATAGAGATAATTCTTTAGTAAAAGTAAACGTCTAATTTAAAATAATAAATCTAATTGTACACTATTTTTTTAAGCATTTTATTGATTTATTTCAAATCAATCTAACGTAGGAGATGATTAATGTGCAATTTGCAGATGCATACAAAGAAAAACCACCTTTCTGGTCCTTTCTTAGAAGAGGAACTTGTTAAAATAGCTTGTTAAGCATTTTTTTAACTTCTGGCCGTTTGAAGATGTTCAAGTTTTGCCTGTTAATTGTTGGATTTTGTTGATTTTTTATTATAAAACATTATTTGAAGGTTGCCGGTAGAGCAAAAAGGTGGACTGTAAATGGCTAATAAAAGAAAAAAATCTCTCTGTTGGTAGAGCGAATCTAGAACTTGAGGTAGGTCCGAAAAAATGTATCACATCTAAAAATAATCATCTGTTTCGAAAATAGTCACATTTCCAGGACGGATCTCTTTTCCAAAGTGGTCTCTCCGATTGAAAATCAAAGGGGAATTTGAACAAGTTGTTTTAAAATTTGTGACATACTCGTGGTTCTTCATCTCGATGTAGTTGCTAGGTATCAATCCTTCGTTTCCGTCCAATTCCGCCCTGTACCAATTCATATCGTCTTCCATGTTGAGAATCTGGGGAAAGGAGATGGAAAAAAAGAAAAAAAAAGAAAAGGTCCTAAGTTAAATATTGAAATGAGTTTGAAATAAGAAGTATTTGCGGATCGGATCCGGTTGAAGAGAAGTTACCTTCAAGACTTGGCTTTTCCTGAAGCTGAGCTCATCTTCGGCCGTCGCCTTGAAGTCGTGCTTGGCCGTCGCCTCCATTTCGGCAGCCGGTTCACGCGACGAGTCGTCCCTCGTAAAGAAAACTGGTGGAACACCGTTCGGGGGGAAAATACAAAATCGTTTCCACGTCCTTGACGCCGGATCGAGGTTAGGCTCACCGAGTCGGCCGAGTTCCGTGCATGTCACTCCTCGCGGTAAAACTCGGCAATCGCAGCGTCGGGCGCTTCGGGGCCGAATGAATTTCAACCACCCGCGGCCCGAAGGAGGGGGGAGACGTCGCTCGGCAGACGGCACTCGGCAGTCGTTACTCCGTGATGAGAAGAACGATTCTTTTAAGTGAATCGATTCTCTACGATTCAATCTCTGGTTGTGGTCCATTCTTTTTTCCCATTCTTCCATTCCCTCCCACTACAGTCACAAGTACTTTTTATATATTGTTCCTCCCTTCATCCAAATTTCCCACCATAATTCAAATTTTTTTTTCTCTTCTGATAACGATTATTTGGAAATCGTGAGATGTGGTCTGGTGTGACGAAGGTTTAGAAAAACATTTTCTTTATCGTGCCAACGTTTCGATCAGTATTGAGATCATCTTCTATATTTGCAATATCTCACTAGCACTCTAAAAGTGATCGACGCAGCACTCTCGATAGGTTCGGGACTGAGAACATTGAGATTGTTATTGCCAAATTGAATAAAATATTTCGGAGGACTCGGAGAATGGGATCCGGATGGGGCTAGGAGTCGGGAGTTAGGAATCAAAGGAATCGGAGAGCCCAGTCAAAAGAATCAAACTGGGAGTACGGATCGTGACGTAATCCGTCTTGTCAGTTTCCTGAACTGAACCGCAACTCACTTGAGGGAATCAATTGAGTTGACGATTCTTTGAAACGATTCTCGATTCCTTTGCCCATCGGCCATCTCTAGTCGGCACACAGTCAAAACTCGACTCGCACCCCACCCCGAGCCTATCGCCTCATTCAACGCCCCTGCGATCTACCGGCACTCGCCTCATTCACTCACTAAAACTCAACAGCCCTCTTCACCATCCTAATAATTACTAATTAAACAATTAAGACTGCTCAATTAAACTGCGACAATTAGAAAAAACACACTTCAGTCCATTAGTTTTTTTTTAATCCATTTAGACTTAGAATTCTACTAAAACACCCAACTAAAAAAAAACCCCGACTGCATCTCACGATACCTGAATAACTAAAAAAAAAATTACAATTTTTCAGTCCCTTGTGTTAAGAATGGGCTAATCTGCTTGTGCACAAATGGATCTAGAATGCAAGAAGGTACTGGGGCAGGGGTATTTGGTCATGGAATCAAGTACTCAGAAGTCAGAACCCAAGAAAGCATCTTCCTGGGTGAAGTCCATGCAATTGAGAGAGTACCCAGTTCAATCTGAACACTGTACAAAAACAAGAATATAGCTACCATGTCAGCACAAAGCACTAAATCATATCAACAGCTCAAAGATGGTGCTGAATTGCAAAACTAAACTAATAGATTGTTATACGATTGGAGAATTTGTCAGGCTGACAGCCTGAGAAATAACAACTCAGTTCATGACTTTTATTATTGGCTACGTTTCGGACTAGTAAGTGGCTGTACAAGATTTTATCGAATAATGGATAGAAATTGTTATTTGTATTTTGTCTTTCTAGAATGTTTTGCCTGATGAAGGGCTAAAAAAAGTGTGAAACATCGCCAATAATTTTGGAAAAGTCATAGACTGGTGAGTTGTTCGTTCTCTGGCTGCCACCCTGACAAATTCTCCAATCATGTATCCGCCATCCGGCCGACAAGAAAACCAACTAAATAGATTGGGTTTGCAAAAAAAAGTTACTCTCTGTTGGGACCCAGTACTTGTACGAGTTGAGGGAAATGAGAGAGCAGACATCTGCCTCAAGAACATGAGAGGGAAATAACGTTATTTTTTAAGAATTTATTTCATGTATAATTAATTCCAAAATTAGCAATACTAAGTTTTACTTTTGAATTAAGTTTAAAATTCAATTAGAAGAATGTGTGTCACATCAAGTTATTTATTAACAACTACATTCTCACAATTGATTTTCAATTTTTTTCTAATTTTAGCTTTCTTCTGACAACAAAAACAAATTTGAAGTAGTTTGCTATAAATTAAATCATTACTTGTTGAAAAATATAATTTTTATTGCCACACCTGGTCGTCCGTATGAGAGGACTCCTTCCACCCACAGGCCACCTTCTACTACGAAATAGTAAATATTTTTAATAAAAAGGGAAAAGAGCAAAGGGCTTAACAGGTACCCACGATTAAGACCCGCCTGGCATTCAGAATAATCCATAGTTCTACCAGGACACTAAGTAACTGATCATGTATTGATATATTAGGCTTGAAAATTTGAATACATTTAGCTGAGATTCCTAAACATCAAAAAGAAAATAGTGATCATGTTTTAATAAATAAATTAAATAAACAAACATATTTTCAAAACTTTAAAATTACTTTATTGATTTTAATAATACAAAATTTAAATCTTTAAGTTTTTATCAAATTTATGGTCATTTTATATCAATTATTTAACATGTAAATTTTAGTAAATTAAAAAGTTTTTTTATTGGTCTAAAAAATTATATTTTATTACAAAGATGATATAACCCCACAGTTATTAAAAATAAGCTAAATTATAGAAATGAAATGGTATAATTATGAACATACAAATTAAATGATTATTGTCATTAGTCTTGTACGCATTTTCCATCAATGCACCTCAAGTTGTGCGCACAGTGGTATGAGGTTTCCAATGGCGGGCCCAACACAGAATGTAACAATACTGAGCAATCACCTCCTTCTTCTGAAAACAAAATTACACTACTATTTATCAGTACATTTATACACGCATAAACACACATTCCTAGAGAGGAAAAAGGAATAGATGCTTCATTTTTCTCCCAAATTTAAAATGATTGTATATAAATCAAAGTTCCAAAGAAAGAAAAGATATAAAACATATTAAACCTACAGGGTGTTACAGGGTTAAATTTCAATACTGCCATAGTGGATTCATTAAATAAAACATAGTTCAATGCCACCAGAAGAAGGTTTCTATCTTGACTCTTTTTTTGAGACATTAACGTTTTTGTGATTTAATGGATTTGATTTTTGTTACCAACTAATAAATGTTTTTATTAAAAATATAACATGTACGATGTTCTTGGGGGTGCTGCTCTCCTTGGGATCAATATCACGTTTTTCAACCTTGCAAAGGAGATTTTAGTAAGAAAAATTTTAAAAAATGTAAAAGTACGTCCTTTTAATACTTATAAATTAAGGCAACTTTGGTGAAATCCCTGAAATTTTTGAAGGAAAAATCACTGCATGAGCCACAATCGAGTATAAAAAAAATGTTATTCTTTGAGTGGCTACTATTTATTCGGAAACGTGAATTTTTCAACTAAAATGTTATCTTGTGGAAAATTTAATGTAATTTGTGAAATAAAGGTCAGATTTGTATTTTAATAATGCTAAAGTTGAGAAATTATGATTTTATGGAAAAAAATATGATTTTAGACTAAGATTACAAAAATGTTAATATATTAGGAAAGAGGCAAGGTAGAAACTCGTTCTGGTGACACTGAACTGTTTTATTTAGTGAATCCATTTTATATAATAAAATCAAAATTATATAATTTAAACAATAATATTTTGAGATAAGAAGTTTTGGTGAATCAAATTTTACCATTTCCTTTTTTTTTTTGTAGAAAGAAAATTTGAAGGATTTCAATTATAATTTAGCCATCATCTTAACATTCTTAAAATTAATAATAAACCCAGATTAAAATGTTTAATTCTAAAAGTTTGTACTGATATAAAAGTCAATGTACTTGTCACTTTATCAAACCTGATCATCTAGGTCTGCCTTCAGTTGATGCCCAATAGGCCTGAGAAAGTTTGCAACTTGCTGATATATTTCTGACAGATAAAACTACCTAGAATAGAAGATCAGGATGATCGGAGATGATCAAATTACAATTTTTTAATAAGTTTGCAAATACAATCTGATCATAATCTGCTTTGAATGCAATTATAATGAGGGGTAGTGTAGAAAAACAGAAACTGAAGTCCAACAAGCGAGATCAAGTAAAGGACTTCATTAGGCATTCCACCACATTCGCTTAAACAAATGAAATATCAAAGTAAAGATCGTCGACTGCAGACAAGAGATGTCCAACCTTTTAACCGTGGTGTACCCTCAGAAGCACTCCTCCCCCGCAGATAATACCAGGTTCACACCACCCCTCATTTGGGTGTTAGTTTATTAAATTTTGGGTAACAGATCAATCAGACTTTGACCCAACTAGCAGAAATATGACATATACACCTCTTGAGATCAAATCGAAGACATTCACTTTGTATGTGCTTGACCGTTTAGCAGTTCCTGACAGCTTTGGATCAGAGGAGGTGCCGCCAATTTATTTATTTACTTATTGAGCCACCCATCTGTGGAAACCGTAGGTGCTTGGTCTAATATATCAGAGGGATGTGGATAAAAACCATTTACATTATTTAAAGTGCAATGGATAAGCCCATATGACTCCCGTTGTCCGGGGCTCATAGCACAAGACACATATGTCCTTTTCTTAGGCATTCGTTATTTTATTTTTATGATTAATTAAACAGTTGTAATTTCAATTTATTTTTTAATTCACAGGTAATCTAAATAAATAAATTAGATTTGCTACAAAACAAATTACATTTGAATATTTACAAATTACCTTTTAAGTTTTACAACTGTAATAATACGTATTAATAATAATAAAACTTTATTAAAACATTTTTTTATGAGGGTATTTCAACAACAAGGTTATATGAACCCTCGAGGTGCTGGTGTTTTTGAAAAAAAAAAAAAAGCCCATTTGTAACTGTGTTGCGTTCGGATGCAGGGCTGCTTAATTTGAGCCCGAGACCTTTACACTCTTCATGATAAACAGTACTTATTTTAGATGGGAGCAGTGATAATTAAAAACCTTATAAAGACAAGTTCTGAAGTACATAAGAACTGACGAGAATGTTTTTGGGATGTGATATCCACCCGTTTGAACCAAAAGGTTTTCTTTTCTAATATTTGAAGCTTGGTAATTTTGGGAAAATGGAAATCTGGTAAGAAATAGAAGTTCAAACAGTATTTTATATGAAATGATAGAGTAAATGAAAACAGATTAAGACAGTTTCAACGCTCAACATAAAGTTTATGGTGACCAATGGCACAGCAACTAAATTTTTGTAAAAAAAAAATCACTGAAATTTTTGAAATTAACTCATACTGCTAAAAAAAATTTGACCACCATAACTAGAGCCTGGATTTGTGTGTAATTGCATATTCTTTTTGGTAACACTCGACCATGGTGACCAGATATTTATCCGAATCATACCTCTGTGGTTTGAATTTTATTCTGCATAACTTTGCACGCAAGAATATTGCAAATTTGAAATATTTTTGAGTATTTAGAAAATAAAAATAATCTAGGCAGCTAAGAACATGAATGGAAACAGACAAGAGCTTAAAATTGGATGTCAGTTAACTTTCCAGGAGCAAAATTTAAATAAACCAACATAAAGAATTCTCTTGAAATAATCTGCATCTTATTCAAGGCCCCCATTTTCAAAATTACTAGGTGCAGTTCTTCTGCCTTCTATGAAAAATAATTTTTCTAAAGTAGTAAGGTTGAAGAAATAAAGACCATTTAAAACACAAAAATAGTGTTATTCCTCTCATATTTTCAATCTAGTAAACCTAAGAAAAATGCCGAAAGTGGTCTGATTTTTTCTTCAGTTTCCAATTCAAACTACTTCTAGAACAACAGACTGGATCTTTCCTTTCAACATAAAACAGAAGTTAGTTTACATCACCTCTGTTCACAATCAAAAAATTTTTATCATGGTGAATTTTAATTCAGATCATAACTTAATTAAGCTAATATTTTATTTTGTGTAATATTTTTAAATTACATGATTTGCTGTGTGACTGAAACATTTCCTTTCAAAATGAATATGTGTTAAAAAAGAATATTTAAATCATTAGTCAGGTGATTTCTCTGCGTATTTTAGTATTTTCAGTACAAATTATATGACATATTTGAAGGTTTTGTAGGGCTGTGTGTAGTGATTAGTGACTGTTAGTCGATAATTATTCGGAAAGTGTGAGATGCGGTCTGGTGTGATGTAGGTTTCATAAAAACATTTTCTTTATCTTGCCAACGAAAATTCATTTTTTTCCATATCCTACAATTTGTTAAATTTAAAGAATCCCAGGCCCTGAAGACGGTCTCAATAAAGATCGAAACGTTGGCACGATAAAAAAATGTTTTTCTGAAAACTATATCACACCAACAATTATCAACCAAAATATTCCAACAATTTAATTAATTGGTATACCGGAGAACATTTCCCGAATTTTCTAAAGTTCCTAATAACATTTTTCACATAAATCCATGCAGAACTAAAAATAAGCTTTATGTACTGACCAATATGTATGTGGCACGTTGAGCAACATCCACAAAGGGATGAATTCGGTACAAGTTCTCCTTTGCATGTCTTTTCAGTCGGGAACTGAGCGCAGTCGACGGTACTGCAGAAGTCTGGTTGACAGACGAAGGCGCATGTCGCTTCTAAACAGCAAACCAGCAGAATGACAACTGCTATCCTACAAGTATACATTTGTAAGTTGGATAAATGTACAGTAAATTTTTTTCCAGTGTTTTTAATTGACTTTCCTATTTTTAAATGTTAGTAAAAAAAAGTTACCTTGGTAATAGTGAGCTCATCTTAAACTGTAGACGATACATTTCAATAACAAAGTTGCAAGTATGTTGATTTGTCCAATACTGAGCTGTCGTATCACTTATATATTAAAAGAAAACTTTTTACCCCTCCTAACAATCAAGATAACTTCGTTAATTATTTCCATTAAAAATACGACGTAAAAGGTTTCTTATCTTTTCTTATCTAAAGGAAAACAGGATAAACAGAACATTTGCATTTTTCATATTACCATGTTTTGGTTAGCAATATTAAATCAATCACAATTCTTAAACAACCCAGTAGTACACAATTCATTTGTTATGCATTAAATGAATAATAATTACATTAATTGAAAATTATCCAGATGTGTAGGTTTTAAAATCTGTAATACTTGTTTCTTTTATAAAAAGAAGCCAAAATATTTATGTTTTAATTATTGCCCCTGGTGAGAACAATAACCATCCCACTCAATTGTCTTAAGTTATTTGGTAATTGTTATTTGAAATTAAATGATATCTAGATACGGAATGTTTTATGTCTAATGTAAATTTTTTAGTATAATTGCAATGCAAGATGAGGCTTGGATTCGTAGGCCAATACATCCAAAACAAAAAGATTGAATATTTCTACAGAATTGTGTATAATTTTTAATACTTTTTAAGTAAATTTCTCATGGCTTTATCAAAATTTCTCAATCCAAAATTGGACTTAACCTTCAAGAAAATCTTTGGCACTGAGAAAAACAAGAACATTCTTATCCATTTTATACATATATTATACATAATTTGGATTTTTTGTTTTTAAGTAGATATTGTAATGAAGATGTTAACATAGTGACCACAGGACAAGTTCGTTTTTTTTTTTTTTCACTCCTGCATGATTGGCAAAGCTGGTTTTAACAATGCTTCGTAACATCAGGGGAAAATTTGTGATTAAAAAACCAAACCAATCCAGGTTTTAAAAACTTCCTAAGCTTTTCAAGTGATGTTGTAATGTTGAAAACATTGGTAAAGCTTACGAACTTTTTCTAATTCAGATTAGACCTATCCAAACAAAGCAAGAATTATTATACATAATACTTTTCATTTATACTTGTACATTTTGATTCAATGTTTTCACTTAAAATGTTCCAAAATTGCAATGTTATTCATAGAAGTGTTGAATTCCTTCTCTTTTTATCAGCACACTCTAGATTAATTTAGTTCATATATAACGTGACCAAGTGCATACTTCTGTAATTTGTCATTTAATTAAATAAAACCTTTATATCCTGTTGTCCTTTTTTTAAAATAAATTTATTTATTTTATTATTATTTAATGTTCTTTTGTTTATACATTTTTTTAAAATATTAAAAATACAAGGTAATTTGGAGATGAGATCTTTGGACAGGTCCTAAATTCTCTTTCTCATTTTTCCTGCTTCCTTTACTTCAACACATCTAAGCTAGTCTTCCTCGTTTGTCTATAGACAACTTGGTCTATTTTTGTGTATACTGATGTGTACAGTCTAGTTCCACGTTGAAAGTCTTTTGTTTTCTAGGTCTCGATAGTTTTGATTTTGTTCATTCTTCTATAGGGTTTTCCCTCCAGCTTGGTATTATAAATATGCTTAATTTTTATTTTATTTATTTTTATTGTAGTATTTTCTATCTCCAAATGTGATATGTTTCAACAAAGAAATTAAGTACGTAGCTGTAACCCTTGACTTCAAGACTCAAGCAGAGAAGCCGTATAGACAATATACTACATAAGGCCAAGGCACTACTAGCATTGACAAGAGATTATGCAGTAAAACCTAGGGAATAAACACAAGACGTATTAATTATACAGCACAACTATCAGATCTCTAGTCACATGTGGAGAGGAGAGTGCAGTACCTTTCTTAAAGCAAAAAGTACTCTTTTCAGGATATGTTTATAATTTATAAGCGTTCCATAATAAATTTACAGGTGGAGGAAAGCACTTAAAATACTTATTCAGTACTCCTTCAAAAACAAAAAATAATTTTATTTATCGTGAGATGAGGTCTGATGTGATGTAGGTTAGAAAAACATTTTCTTCATTGTGCCATTTCAATCTTTGCTAAGATCATCTTCACAGCCTGGGATTTACAAACATTATTTAAATTATACAAATATGTAAAAGATATTAATATGAATGTATATAATGATGAATACAGAACTTTAAGATTTAATCAAAGTATTTGTACTCACACCAGACCACATCTCACATTCTTTAAATAACATTAATTAATGGTCACTAAATATTACACAAAATAAAATATAAAAAATTTGCAATAATAAATTAATAAATATGTAAATATTTTTTATAATTATTAAATTGTTTATTGAAGGGTTTTAGTTATTTTTTAGTATAATTTTTCATGTGATATTTTAACTAAAAGATCATATTTAAAGCCTGGTGGATTGGTTTTTACAAAAAAAGAAAAAAAAAGTAGTATGTTGAACCCAAGACACTTACAGTGAACACAACTTTTGTGGCCACCAACCAAATTGATGGTTTAAGGCTTAAGTGCGTTTTTATAGATATTTAATTTTTTATTATTGAACAACCAAAGCAAAAAAATTATCTGTAATTTTATTTTTACAATTTTAATTAGGTTATTTTCCAATTTTCAGCATTTGAGTACCATTTAATCATATCTAAAACAAATGTTTAATTTTCAAGAACAAATTTAATTTCAGAATTATTCTTCAAAGATCATTTTGTTGGTTTTACAAACTGCTGATAAAGTCAGCCAAAGTTCCACAAATTATTTATAATCAATTAAGCTCGTCATATATCACAAAACCACAATTTTAATTTTTGTAATCATATCAATAAGAAATCAAATAGAGGCCACTAGGTGACCAAAAGACTATTATCAATTGTTCAAATCACTATTTCTCGTTATGATGGCGATAAGTGGTCTTATCATGCTGACCTATGTTCTTTGACGAACCTTTGCTTTGTAATATATCAAGTAAAACCTATTTTGACACAAGCCTCGTACTTTAAGGGTCATATCGACGAGCCACCTTACAAACCCAGAAATGTGACATTTTTTAACGGCATAAAATAGTAATGATGTTAGAAAGAGGGGGATGAGGGGAAAAGACAATTTTTGACTTTTGATCTTATTTTATTTAGTGATTTATTGACAGAGGTATGAATTTGTGTAAATATGTTCTTATCTTAAAGTTGCTATCTATATAAAGGCAATTGGCGTTTACTATAATTTTTTATACTTTAATTATACATCATGTTGTCAACAAGTGAACAGCCTCAAAATTATTAGAATCAGTCCAGTCAATCTTTGAAAACCAAGTTTATTAAAAGTGAAATTTACAAAAATGTGTTTTATTACTGTTGTTTTTAGTTTCCACTTTTTTTATATATTTTTTTTTAAACCTTAACTGTTACGGATAAAATTTAAGAAATAAAAACTATGAAAAGACCCATTTTATGTTGTTTATCAATTAGCCCATTACAATCATTGACCATTCATTGTCAATAAAAATAAGTACCAAATTTAATTACAACTTACAAACTATTTCCCTGACAATAAAGGGAATAAAAATAAAAAAGAAAGGAAAAAACAAGACAATACATGGAATAATTTAAACGAACATTAAACATTCTAACTGAACAAAGTATAAATAATAATGACAATTATTTTCAAATTTATTTTAGTCGTACAAATACAGTTTTGCAACCTAACTATTCATTTAAAAAAAAAACATAAATTAGAAAAAAAATTCAAGGCTTGCCGAAATTCCACAGGGTGAGACAACCAATGGAGAATTGATTAAAACAAAGAGAAAAGTTGTAACACCCCTTCCTTGTTGCACTATTTTGTTAAAATTTATGTACATATTTAATTCCTTCTTCTGAGAGTTGGTCTGCATTTTATTCTATTCTGATACACTAATTCAATTAAAGACTTCTTTTTACTTACAGTAGTATAAAAAGGCTGAATATAACTTGTTTTTTATTTGGCAGTAAACAATTTAATTATAATTTAAATGTCAAATGGCGAAGTGGAGAAAATTGGTTACATCGCCCCAGCAAAATGCCAATTGTGAATTTCCCCCCATTTATTTGCGATAAAATGGCTCAACATTCGACGATTCAAATTACCTGCAAATTTATGTCGAACAGAAAACTGTTTTCGAGCAATTGGAATGTACTATGAGTTTATTCTCTTTTGTAAATAAAATATATTACGAGATAATCTCACTAAAATCTTTTGTAGTGAACATTCTGAATCCATTCACACACACAAGCTAGTCTAATATTCTTGCTTTTAGTAGCGAGCAAAGAGTGGCGCTCTCCTTCATTATTTTTTTTGTCAATTTTATTTTTATTTTTCAAAAACTACGATGTGCGGTAAAAAATAACTATTTTGCAGAACAACCTAAAGTCTAACCCACTCAACTACCGAAAAAGTTTTGGTTTTTATATATTTTCCTCTTTTTTTATATATATTTTTTTTTAATTTTTAAATTTTTTTTAAGTACTCTTGCATTTGAAATCTTTTTCTCTTTATATATAAATATAAAAACTGTGATCTTCGCTATGGTACACTGTACATTATACATTATCTGTTATTTTGCTTATACTTTTGAATGTAAAAACTGAAAATTTCAATGGTGGGAACTAAGATTTTATAGGCCCATTCATCTGGTCTAAAACCGAGGGAGATTGGGACTGGTGGCGCCCTAAAACATTGATATACATTCCGAACAAACAATAAATAATAGAAATAGCAATTAACCCAAGAAGCCCATTGTAAGATAATAAAACTCTGTGGGCTGAAAGGGCCAAAATGCTTTGCATATCAAAATTGGCCTTGAACCGTATGAGTTGAAAAGCAATTCCCTAAACTTTATTTATTAGTAGTAAAAAATCACAATTGGAGGTTGTGTTTAGAAAATTGAGAATTCAAACAACATCGATGATACCATCTGCCCCCACCGATCAAAATAAATAAAAGAGAGGTACAATAATATATATTTAAATATATATATACTAAATAAGAACGAGAACGAAAAGTACAATGAGACTATATCTGAGGTTGAGAGGGGAAACTGTAATACACTTAGAAAAATCTGTTATGAGGTCACTTATAATCTAACTTAGTTTTCTTGGCAGAAGGTTCATCCTCCGAGCGATCGTCCTGGTTGTTATTGACAGGCGAAAGCTCTTCAGGGAGGGATGTCGACGTGTTTTCATCAGTTGCTGCAACCGACCCTCCACTCTCAGTCGCTTTACCGTTTGCATCCAGAGAGCTCTCATCCGAAGCATCTAAGGCATCCTGTAAGTAAGTAAGTAGGTAAATACATGTTATCTCACACTATTATTTTCTAACAAGCAATCCAAAAATTTACTTATTCCACAGATTTAAATTGGTAAAGAACTTAACGCATTTGTCAGGGCTGTCGTTCTGTAACAATGAAACTCTAATAGGAACTCCCACTTTTCGAAGATTGTTGTAAGGTGCTGGGTATGTTTTGGAATCGAATCGATGTCTGGGGGGTATGTTTAGTTTTCACTTTGTCAACATTACTATGAAGTGTGTGGTGTTTAGTTACCGTTAATTAATGATTATTTGGAGATGGGGTTGGGTGTGACAGGTTCGTTCAGAAAAACGTTTTCAGTTCAAATTTTAAACTCAATCAAAGTATTTGTACTCACTCAAATAGTCTAGGCATTGTAGAAATTCATTTTTTTACATCCTACATGTATTTGTATAATTTAAACAATGTTTATAAACCCCAGGCTCTGAAGATGATCTCAATGAAGATCGAAATGTTGGCATGATGAGGAATTTTTTTTAACCTACGCCACAACACCATACTGCATCTCACAATCTCTAAATAATCATTTCTGTGAAGTCTGTTTTTGAATTTTATCTTCTAGAATTTTTTCTGTTGTCTTACTGTGAAGACCATTTTTCAATTTGACTTTTGGATTTTTTTATCTCTGTAAAGACTTTTTTCAATCTGATCTTTTGAAAATTTTACTGTTACTGTGAAGACCATTTTTCCATCTGAACTTTTCGAAATTTTTTTGTTACTATGAGGACAATTTTTCAATTTGATCTGGAAGTTTTTTTTTTGTTTTGTTACTGTGAAGACCATTTTTCAATTTGACTTTTGGATTTTTTTTGTCTCTGTAAAGACCTTTTTCAATCTGATCTTTTGAAAATTTTATTGTTACTGTGAAGACCATTTTTCAATCTAAACTTTTCAAATTTTTTTTGTTACTATGAGGACAATTTTTCAATTTGATCTGGAAGTTTGTTTTTGTTATTATGAAGACCATTTTTCAATTTGACCTTTTGTACATTTTTTTGTTCCTGTGAAGTCTTTTTTTTAGCTTAATCTTTTGGAATTCTTTTTACAATTTAATTTTTTTAAACAACCAAAATTTTTTCCTAATTCAGGAATTAAAAATCAGTGCCACATAACAAATGTGCTAAAAATAAGTCAAGGTTCTTTATTATTTATCTATAACAATAATACACACTAATTTTTCTTAAAAAAGAAATAAACAACTTACTGTACTAGCAGCATTGGACGATTCAGATTCAAGTTTGTCTTCGCCATTTGCATGACTAGTTGTACCATTCGGAATTGAGTCTAGCAGTTCGGGCTGAAGCTCGCTGGCTACATAATGGGTCCAGAGAGCGAGTTCGACCCTGTGTGGTGACCAACGCCCATTTGAGTCTGAAACAGTAAGGTTTATTTAATAACAATAATTACAACCCATAAAATATTAAACTTACTATCACTATTGAGCCTTTGAACTGTACTCTGAATGTGAGCGACGAAATTCAGATACTCTTTTGTCGTGTAGTCAATTCCTTCAATCTCGGGGATCGCCATCAGGCACTCGTCAGCCATAAAAGGGGCCATCTCAGGGGCAGCGGCAGCCAAGAGTGCTTGAATAAGGGAAAAACAAACAAAAAATTAAATTTGATTTTCATATTTACACATAATGTTTAAAATACTTGAAAGAAGGAAGTCAAATAAAATATTAAATTACTTCTAGCCAATTTCTGCAAAAACTGAAAGAATGAATTTTTGTTAATTAAAGACACTCTTAGAACTAGAAAAATTTGAATTAATTGACCTTTCAATTATATGATAATTGAAACTTCAAATGTCCAATGGAACAGAGAGTATTATAATTTCTAGTAAATATTTCTGGTAAATTTCCAAAATTCTAAAGGAAACATATAAAATCCACTGGCGTATGTGATCCACAAGACTTGAAACCTAATCAAATTACATTTTTATGAATTAGCCAATAATTTACAAGTGTAGACTAATGGCTTATTCCCTTTCATCAAAATCTGACTGTGAATTGGTTCAACTTTTACAGACCTGATGCCATTGTTGTTCCGACACCCTTGAGATTGCTCA
This sequence comes from Cimex lectularius, assembly GCF_000648675.2. Lineage (NCBI taxonomy): Eukaryota > Metazoa > Arthropoda > Insecta > Hemiptera > Cimicidae > Cimex > Cimex lectularius. The sequence goes on from NW_019394219.1 coordinate 2,599,572, forward strand.
GCGCTGTGATGGCTTGTTCCAAATTTGGCAATTTCCTGAAAGCCTTTTTCGTCTCGGCTACCACGGCCCTTGGGGTGTTGACTTTTACAAGGTAATTGAGTTGTGGGAAAAATTTTCCACGCTAAGGATAAAAAATAAATAAAATAAGAAGTATATTTTTTCATAATACATGTCATTCGAGTTTTTCTGCAAATACTTACTGTTTGTTTCCATTTCATTAACTGTACCAATTCTTCGTGTATTAAATGTGCGTCCTTTCCTCTAGCTTTGATTTTTTTTGGCAGTTCGTTTTGGTACCTAGAATTAATTAAAAATCATGACTTTCTGCTATAAAAATAACCAAGTTAAAAATGATAATTTAAAAAAAGCCTGTGACCATTTACAAAAACGACCAGAAGAAAAAACAGAGACAATTGAAACTCCCAAAGAAAGAAGTAATGTTATTTGTCTTAAAGCAACACCCACTGAACTTGATTTTAATCACTCGATTCCGATATAATTTAACCTGAGAATTTTTTTTTTTTTTGTGCCTGTGTAGTCTACAGGGTGATGAACCTGTAATTTGGTCTGCCTAGGGTTGGTCTGTTACAAAATACATTTCTGAAGAAATTCTGGCAATTCTCTTTTATTTTATAAAAATATTTCTTTACTCCATTACATTTAGTGGTCTATTGACCAAATTACTTCTTTCAATTAATTAGTCTTTTTACATTAAGGTTTTGGTCGAAAAGTCAGTGTCATGAGCAGGATAGTCTTAACCATGGAATTGCTTTTGCTGGCATTATTCGTCGTTTTTATTAAAAGTTAGACTTATTTGTTACCTGTGCTTTTACTTAGGTATGTAAAACTTGGCTGAGGTGGAAATGCTTATAGGCTATGACAAAAACTGTAAGGATAGGCTGAACAAGAATGATCAGAAAGAACTGAGCCTCCAGGTTCATCACTCTGCAGACCTCAAGAAGAAATTTCACAATAATCTAATATTTATTAGTGGATTAAATTTGACAAAAAGCAGTAACATGTCTGACAGACCAAAACAGCAAGAATAGACGTTATTGGAAACGACCAAACTACACATATTAATTTAGCTAAGTAAATATTATTGATTCATTACTATGATAACAAAAAGGGTGATGGAGGTGTAGTAAGGAGCATTGACTACGGTTCTGAGGATTTTCTGAGGTTTTAGTATTGTCTTGTAGATTGTTAGTTTGTTTTTTGTTGAAACATTTAATTTACATACCAGTAGTTTGCAGACTAGTCTGAAATGTTTGCTTAATTATTACTGCTAAATTCATGTTGTTTTTGTGGTTGGTGATGGTTCCAGGTTAGTCTTGAGACTAGATAAAACTCAATGTAGTGGATGTAATCTGTTCTTTTGAGAGAAATATTGAGGAATATCGTATGAGAGGTTTGCTTTCATTAATCTTTATAAACAAGTGTTTGCCCCATGTCTAGAGCACCTCCAAAGAAATTGTGGAATCAGGATGAGAGGACAGCACAGCTGTGTCGTCAGCAAAGGTGCATGAATGGTAGAGGGTGAAGTTGAAATATCTGTGGTGTAGAGGAAGTAAAGGCCTAAATACACTGTGCTGAGGTACTCCTGCTCCCAGAGGACAATGGAGTAGGCTGATCCTTCACAGACTCTGAAGAATGATTCAGTTAGGTACAAATAAAGGATTAGGTAGGATGCGATTTAGTCTGTATAGGAGGCCTTCATGCCACAGGCGGTCAAACGCCTGTAAGAAAGGCCCCCACAACACAATATTCTTTGTGCCCAAGCAATGATATGCTGTCCACAATGTGAAACCCTTGCTGGGTAGTGGAGTATTGAGGTGGGAAGCCAAACTGATGGTCTGGAGCACGGTTGGCAGTTGAGTATAGGGATTTATCGTTTGAGAATCTTCTTCTTGGGCTTAGTGGGGCTATTTGTCAAAAACTTCAGACAAGAGTTAGGGGTTAAATTTGATTAACCATCAAGATTAGACCATGACTGTGATTATACAATTTACATCAAGTACCGCATTATTACAAGCACTCTCATGACTACAAGTTCCTTAAAAAAAGTAATTTATGTTGAACTTATGGGATTTGTAACAGATTATCCACTGATTTTATGTGAATTAAACTTTTTTTAGAAAGACAGATTGGTGCATCAAATGATTTTATTAAATATTTTTCATCAAATGATGTACTTTTCTTATATTAAAAAAGTGTAGAGGGGGACTAGACAAAAATGTAGTTAACTCAAACCAGGGTGCCATTTCATAAAAAAATAAGGGAAAAAATTAAATCAAATCTGCAATTTTTTGGGTAATTCAAACGAACTTGTCATTCTGTAAAATGTGGTTTTGAGTTGTACTTCTTCAAATTTAAAGCGGATCATTGGAATTGTGCCTCAAGTGTTTTATTTTTTGGCAGTGAAAGAACTTTCTCACATAATAAAGCTTTTTTACAATTTGTTTAATGCCAGGTATACTTGAGGCAAATAGTTTCACAACTGGCTCAATCCAGTAAAACAATTTTTTTAGTTATCTCAAGTTTTTAATGAATTAGACAAAACCATTTTGATCAAAAGTGACTCAATCCAATATAAAAATGTCTACAAACCCATTGGTTTAGATCAATACGGGTTTAATCCAACGTTCACCGTCTAGGCAGTTTTTTTTTTTTTTTTTTTTTTTCAAGCACTGAAGCAATCAGAATATTGTTTTGTTTTTATTGAAACTAGGTTTGCAAAATAGGATAACTTGGACCAATAAATTCAGAGTAATTTCATCTTATTCCGACAAAATGATTTGTTAGCTACACATTGTTTCAAAACCGGGTCAATCCAAAATTCAAATTGTCGCAACCTGGATGTAATACAATATTGGAAACTATGCCTTAAATGTTTGGCGACCATTCTTACCAATAAAAATTAATGGCTTATTAAACCATGGCTCTAAAACGTGTTTTGTGCCTCCTGTTAAAAAATTTTGAAAACGGATTAAGCCGGTTTTGAAACCATTCGCCTTCCTTGGTCATCTAAGGCTGACGGTTGAATATGCCATTTGAAATTAGTATTGTTTTTATAAAATGTATCATTTATGTTGTTTTATTTTCCTATTTGAACTTCTTCAGCACCAGACAATTTTAACAAATACTGTCCAATATATAATTTGATTATTTGCAAATTCACTGGAAAACATTTACAGTATTGTAATGGGGGGTTAAAAAAGACAACTTTTACAGAAAGAGTGTACCAAAAAATTAAACCGACCAACCCTTAGAAAAATTAGGCCGTGCATTGTTCTTAACAAAAGAATATAAATTTAAATATTATTATGAATTGATTAGACGGAGGTTTTATTTATTTTTAAAACAAAAACACTTTTCAGTCGTAAAACTTGGAAATAACGGTTTTTCGTCTCGAGTACTTTCTAGGGAAGCACGGGTCGCCCGGAGTGAAATCGGACGAGTTTCATTTACGATCGGCGATGCGGATCCTCGCCAAAAGTGTAAACAACTTCACAAAAATTCCGATTCGAAACCGGGTAGGAAAATGTGAAACACAAAAAATACAATGTGAAACAACGGGCTATTGTGGAAAAAAACTAATTGGGACTTTCCATTATTCACGGCGCTTCCTCTTCCCTTCAATTAAGCCAGAACACGATTAAAAGGTGCTGAGTCCGTTTAAATACGGTAAATACGAAAAAAAGGCCTGCGTATAAAAGGGAAAAGTGGGATAAAAACTAGAAAAGGAGTAAAGTGAGAGAAAAAAAAAAAAAAATTAAAAAAATACGGGGGATTTTGTCAATTGTCATGCATCAATAAGTCGAGGAAGCGGAGCGAGCGGAGAGCGCACCCTCGCTTAAGCCTTTATTTACAATTTAATTTCTCACGATTCCCGGTCAGGCAGCGGACCCCTGAATGGGAAATTAACAGAATAAAACTCTGATTTGAACTGTAATTCTGTTGTGAAACCCGAGGTTTAAGCTCACGACTCCATTTTGGTTCGGAGCGACGGGAAAGCAGAAAGTAGTACAAATACACTAGTTAGAAAAATAAAGCCGGAAAACGATTTTCGCCCGTTGGGAAGTCGTCCGACCTTGTCTCCCCGAGGGCCGGGAAACTGGGAAAAGCGGCTGACGGCGGAAAACGAGGAAAAGGGAAGCGGTGACTCGTAGGTCGGAGTTGGGTTATGACGCCGAGTGGAATCGGTTGGTGGCCCAGGGGATCGGCGTCTCGAACCGCCTCCCGGCGTGCCGAGTCGGGGGCCGAGAGCCGATCCGCGCCGCCTCCCAGAGGCCGAACACCGCCCCGGGCGTCCCGCACGGAGGGAGCAAGGTTCAATGACACAACCCGATGGAGCTACGGCCCCGATGCACATACGTGAAAGAGTTAAAAAGACTCACCAGTTGTCCAGTTTGATCAGCTCCTCCGGCTTCTTGTTCTTCCGCTCCGCTTTCAACCTGAGCGCCTGCGGGTAGAGGCTGAGGACGTGTTCGAATTGTTTGGCCGAACCCGCGGCGAAGAAAGTTGCCGTGTCTTTTATGGAGGAAGCCATTGTGATAACTAGACTTGTATCGAGGTCCGCTAGAGCGCTGCCACCACTTCGGAAAACTTGAAGTTCGACTGGGAAAAGTGTTTTTCCGATCGGAAACGCGAGCCGAGCGGCCTTTTAACGTTGTTGGAGATCGATTGTCGTTGTCCTAGGTGAGGGCGATAAAACTGTGTCCGGCGGTAACCTCCCTGGGCCGAGCGACGGCAGCTGCGTTTCATGAATAGCCGAAACGGGCGTGGAGGGGGGTCGAAATGACCTCTCGCCACTCGGCAGTCGGCAGTCCCCGACGGCCGTTCCCCCCACCACGCCGGCAGCTCAAGCCTCAAGGCACCGTTCGCTTTTCCCGTCCAGCCCACGGCATTTTTACTCCCACTGTCCCACAAAAACCCTGTACGGCCCTTTCCAGTTCCAACTTCCAGCACTAGTTCCATTTCAAAGCCCCTTGGCCCTTTTGTTCTGTTTTTCCAGTGGCTCCTCGTCTTGCCTCATTTCATACCGCACCCCGTTCTTCCTCCCCGGCATCGGATCGATACCACCGACAAATATAATTATTTAATAAAGATAATACTGAATTATTCATTTCTGGACGAGGAAGCCGGTGTAAAGCATTCTCCCTTTTCTCTCTCTATTTTTTTACCTATAAATTCCCTTCCTGCACCTCTGTTGAATTGCACGTTTAGGGGCCCTTCCATTATCTGGCATCTGCAGCTGGAGCACAACCCCTCGACCCATCCGTTTTACTTTTATTCCACTTCGCATTACAAATTCATCTCATAGGTGAATTTATTTAATAAATTTATCCAACTTACACGGAAACACAAAATAATAACACTTTTAGTGTACATTCTTTATGATTCATACCACCAGGTCTTGAGGCATGCCAGTTCCGGCTTCACTCCATCTTCAGACAGACTTGTCCGTTCAACCAAGAAACATTCCACGGAATATGGAATAGATCTAGAACTTCAGAATTAATAATTATATGTTATAATTTGTTAATAAATTTCTTACTGGCAATTTATCGTGTTAAATAGCAAGATAACGGTTTTTTGAACAAAGGTACCACGCAGGTACATGAAGATATTTCTTTAACCTGATTCACGTTTAGGACAAATCAACTTATTTTTCAATAAGTTCTACACGTTTTAAATATTCACTCGGTAGATTATATTCGGTACATCGTTAGAATTTCGTTGATATTTCATAAGACAGTTAGGGCTTCACATCTTCAGACAGGCTTGTCCGTTCAAACAATTAAACCAAGAAAGAGCCCACGAAAGATGGAGTAGAACTCCATAAGCAATAATCATTCAGTGAAATTAATCATACACCTGGTTTTTGGGAATTATTTTTCTTTAATATTATCGTGTACCCAAAACCTTTGGATCATAAACTAGACGATACAATATTACGTTTCATATAATAAAACGAGTTAAGGCTTCACGACATCTTCAGGCAGGCTTGTCCGTTCAAGCAATTTAACCAAGAAAGATCCACAGAAGATGGAGTACAACTCCGTAAGCATAATCATTCAGTGAAATTAATCATACACCTGGTTATTGGGCATTTTTTCTTTAATATTATTTTGTACCCAAAACTTTCTTTAGGTCATAAATTAGACGATTCAATAATATATTTCATGTAATAAAACGAGTTAAGGCTTCATACCATCTTCAGGCAGGTGAAAGATGGAGTACACACCAGAAATAATAAACCTACATTACAATTTATCCACCGTGCATACATTTTATTGGAAATGCTATTTTTTTAAATTGTTTTTTTACTGGTAGTTTGTAGTATTAAATAGCAAGATGTTAACGGTTTTTGAACAAATGTCCCACGCAGGAACACAAAGGTGTTCATTAACCTGATATACATTTTCATGTTTAGGATGATCCAATTTATTTTTAATAACCCTCCAGGAAAAATTTTATTTACTCGATATGATTCATATCGTTCGTGTCCGTTGGTATTTAGAAAACGAGTTCCCATTCTACAGTCCGACAGGTTTGCCTTAAAACGGGTGAACCAAGAACTCATTCATGGAAGTCGTCCTAGATCTGGAACTCAACCGGCTAAAATCTGACTTTTCAAACAAAGAACATCACTCATTATATTAAACTAAAATATTAAAACCTAATATTAAAAATAAAGTAAGCTATAATTTTATGCAGTGTGATGTACAAGTACAGTCAGAATGGTGCTTTAGATTACTTAAGTTTATTTTAAATTTTATTGTTTACAAAATGTAACATTCAATGGGGTAAAATAAGATTACTTAAGTTTTTATAAGACTTTGCCACGTTGACTGAAGAAGGCTTCATTTCATTTTAATCTCAGGTTTGAATTACCTAATATTTTTGTTTTAACTTCTACCTTACTTTAATAAAAATATTTAAAAAAAATAATGGTGATTCTGAATATGAATCACACCGATGCAGAAGTTCGTTCTTCTTAAGTCAAACGAGTTCCGGTTCTACGATGTCTTCTGTTGAATTCTTCTTGATTGAATGAAGCCTGCTCGCTGAAGATGTCGTAGAGGCGGGAACTGGCTTGAAATAAAGATTAATGGTTTCTGGCAGAAAGGTCAAAAACCCTTTTTTATTCATGAAAAATTATTCTTTTGGTTCACCAACTAATTATTCTATTATTCTCGCGGTTTTACTGTTTTTTAATTTGTCTTTCGCTAAACGGGTTTGCAAAAATGCGTTCTTTTTAAATCCGCGTTGTTTTTATAGGAATAGTGGATTTATGTGTTTTACTCAATATTCTGGTCTCCATTTTTGCGTAAAACATGATCTTTCTCGACCGCCAACGCACATCCTTTTATGATTCATGCCGCCGTGCTAGTTGCTCACTTGTGGAACGAATTCCCTGTCTGCAGGTTCGCCTTAAGACAATTCAACTAAGAAAAGCACAATATTCTTTATATTAAACTTTATTTAGATATTAAAAAATAAATAATGAAACATAGGAAATATAAACTCTATAAATAATGAATAGATAAATTGTCCATTATTCTTTCTTCTTTGTTTTTCAACTTTATTTTAATTTTCATAATAATCAATTAAAAAATTAATTTGAAATGTTAATTATATGTGGTAAAAACAATGGCTTTTTGTCCAATTATGCCACGTTGGTACTTTCGTCAAGTTCAATGGTCTTTAGCCCAAGGAGTTCCGGCTCTACGCCGAAGATGGCGATGAAGATAAAACTCGCCAGTGCTGTTACAACTTTAGTTTATTTAATTTTATAATATTTAAATTTATTTTAAAATAGTGTTTATTAAAAGACGAAAAACTTACAACAAATCAAGTCTGATTCTTATAAATACGACTTAATTTAAAATTAAGTTTAAGAAATAAACTCATAGTAGGAAAAGCGTTGTTTCAAGTTTTACCGGACATACTTCGACCCATAAATTACGCCAAAACTAAGTAGGTATTAATTTGTTAGTATTTAGACAAACCTGTGTTTGTTCCAGCAATAATTCATCAATAAAATTACAAGTATAATTTTGTGCAAAATCCAATTACCTAAATTGTTCCTAATTGATATCCAAGTAGTGGTTATAACAAGGAACAGGACAATCGGTTCGTTTTACAGATAGCATCTATTGGAGCCAGCTCTAATATATATGCTCTAATATATAATAGATAATTTTCAAAGTTAGTCTTGTGACTTAAAAATTGTGTCTCACGCTTGGCACATGAAGCAAAGTGTTTTCCACTTCTTCTGTTCATTTCTGTCATTTTGACTTATGTTGCACGGTCCCGGTCATCAGGCACAAACCAAACCGACACTCATTTGTGACTTGAACAGCCCACCATTGACCAAGTGTCCAAGCGACATGTTCATTTGTAAATGATGCCTTACTACTCGATGCCTATCCAGCGGGAAGTCTAGAGACGGCTATTCTCGCCTTTTGATGATTGTTTTAGAGCTGATCGTTATATTACGAACCGTTTGTAGTTGACTTCAAGGAAGCTGTTAAATGAGGGTTCCATAGTGCGGTAAGAACAATAAAACGATCACGTCTAGCCGTCGTACATCGCGGTCGACCACCTTCTTTTCGGTCGAGACTTCCGGTGCCCCTAAACCGCTGTAGATCATCGAGGATGGAAGAACGCCGCACACCCAGGACTTGGTCTAGGTCCTTCGTTGGCCGCATCTGCCCGGGCGAGATCTCAACTTAATACCACGCTTTTAAGGAAAAAATATATATTAATGTAATTTAATTAAGCAGGTAAACAAGTTATTAATATTGTGTTTAAGTTTTAAGTCAACTATTAATCTTTATACCTAGTTATTATGGAAAATAAATAAAGTGTCCGGTTTTTTTTGGCCTTGAAGAAAACAATTAATAAAAAAACAAATAAAAAAAATAAAAAAAAAGGGCCGCCCGGGCCCCAAAAGGTTAAAAGGTGAAAACGAACCCAACAACGGAAAGGAAAAAGCCCGGGTTCGAATCCAGCGGCCATGCATTCGAACCCGATATCCTTACAAATGGGCTTTTTTTCAAAAACACCGGCACCCCGAGGATTGATATAACCTCTGCTGTTGCGAACCCTCGTAAAAAAAAATAATAATAATAATTACAAAGAAATCCTTAATTCTTACTTAATTCGTAAGGAATTTGTTTTTATATCATGGTATATTTGTAGTCTAAACATCATAAATATAGTAAAGAATGTCCGTCCTTGTATTTAATGTAAAACAAGGGCTTGCATTCTTCCAGAGCGAACATCAAATCTGTTAAAATTGTTCCTAATTGAAATCCGACAAGTGGTCATGTCAAGCAGGACGGTTCGTCCTTTTTATATATGGTAGCTATGTAGCCAAATTTATCTATTTATTACCTTGCTTCATTATTAAATATTTTTACAGTCTAGCAACGCTGATTTTTCACTCTCTTTTAGTTTGGATTTTCCACTTTAATTTTTACATTGTTTGCTGGAAGAACAACAATGGTTGTCAACTCCCTCACGACAAGTCATTTGCAAATTTAACCAATTACATGTTGTAAACAATGTTACAGATTGTAATAATTATATTAAATTTAAAAAAAGATTACAACGAATGAAATGTATAAGTGAAAAATAGTAACACACTTTTTAAAGCATATTTAACTTGAAAATATGCAAAGTAACATTGTTTGCTAAGCAACAACGATTGTAATTCACACGTTCCAGTTCGTTAATCAGCAAAAAAACAATAATTTTGATTTAATTTTTTAAAATATTTACTTTTGTAATAATTGTCTTTTTTGCTTTAAACAAATGTATTGTAGAATTTGTTTAAAAATGGCTGTTCACTTATAAAATATGGTATGACAAACGATGAAAAAAAGCCTGTTAAACAAATCATAATTTTCAATACGCTCGAAGGAAAGAAAAGACGTACAAGCTTTATTGATTGTTTTATTCTACAGTTGTCCAATTGTATAAATGGGGTGGGTCGAAGGCAAGTTACATAATAGCAGTAGCCTGTAACATCCCAGGAAATTGGAATGTTGGTTAATTTAGATGAAATGTTTCATTTTTCTCTATCCAGCGCAAACGAGATTTTTTTGTACTTAAGAATTGGATGAATTGTTGATCATCGAGAAAATTTGTCGTATATTAAGATAGAAAGAATAACTAAAAACTAAGCTGGACAAAATAGCATGGTAGTCGACTATTAGTAACTTGGCCCATGTTCAAACAAGCTATATTCTCACAAGCCCAACCTCAAAATTTCTTGTTTAACGTCTAACATTAAGTAAAAAATAAAATAAAAATTGGGATTTTTTAACTTTTCCTTTTTTTCTTGGAATACCCTGTATTTAACGTGTTGGATAATGAGGCGAAATATCCGTCAGCCCGAGCCCAGCATCCAAGTGGTCTAAATTCGGCACTTTCTGCGTGTTACAAACACGAAAATAACTCGTCTTATATATTCCAACGGTGAAACTTAACGAAACAGTTTTTAAAATGTTTTTAAAAAATTTTTCGTTGAGGACACAAGAAAGATTAGATTAAAAGATAAAACTGCGTTTTCTAAGAAATATCTTTTCTAAATTTACAATTAGAGCAAGCAAAAAATAATAGAAGCGTTTTGGTATTCTCTCGTTTTAGTTCCATTATTAATACAAAATAAAATCCGACTATGGATGAAATTAATTACATAAATAATATATTATAACTTACAAATGGAACAGGGATTCTTTGAATGGCGTTTGAATCTTTCTTCTGTTTTTCATAAAACGGCGACCTTTTGCGAAAGCGCCCTTAGTTTGGCATAAACTACCATAAATGTCGAACTTTTCCGTTAATGTTTTATTTGACATTTTAACGAAATCATATTTATTTCAACATATTCAATTATTATTGTTATTGTTGATACTTATTATTTTTTAGAGAATTCGACAACAATGGTGTCTATTTCAGGGGGGGGTATCCTTTTGATTGTTTTTTCCTCGTTTCTTCAGTTTAACAGTCAACAATTAGAAAAATAGAAATAGGCTTTTAACGAACCTTCATGTTGCCTTTAAGCCCCTTCTTAAGAAGAGAATGTTTCTAGGTTAATTTAGCAAAAGTAGAACAAACCTTTAGTGGAGAAAAGTCCTATACTCCACTACTTCCAATGCAAATTTCTTTTCGTCTTTTTTTAAAAATATTTTAATATAGTTATTAATGTACATAGAGAGTCAGTTTCTTTTTATATAAAAAAAAACAATAATAAATAAAATGTAAAACCACACATTTTTCATCTTCATGACTATAATGCTCGATCCCATAAGATATTTTACAAATTAATTTTCACTTGATAGTATTTCTGTTAATGACAAGTCTTTATGTAAAAATAAATAAAAAACAATTCTTACAAACAGTTAGAGTATGGGCATGAGTCTTACAAGGGTTCACAACAGCAGAAGTCAAATCAACTATCAGGGTGTCAGTGTTTTTGTATAAAAGCCCATTTGTAAGTATGTTGGTTTGAATGCCGGGCTGCTGTATTTGAACCTAGGACCTTTACCTTGTGATAAATGCCATATGCCTTTAACTGTTCCAACACTGATCCCCCCAAAATGGTTGTTTTGTAGGCTAACATTTATACAAAATATTTTGAATGGACTGTCAATTTTTTAATTTTTAGTACATAATCAACAAATGAGAGAATTTTCAAATAGGTAAATACAAATTTCAATAGCAGAAAGACAAATGGAATATTTTAAATATGTTCGTCCTGCTAAAAATACTTGAAACATTAATATTCTACTGCAGTTAATGATTAATTGAAACTTGACTTTTTGAATTTCATGTGCAAGTTTTATAAATTAAGTAAAGAAATTCCTGTCGTATGCAACCATTTGACAATACATTTTTCAAATTACATATTTTCAATTAAAATGCCATAGCGTTTACACAGGGGATTTGGTCCCAGAACTGCTAGCTTGACAAATATGGTTCGGACAACCTAACCACTCAACTACCACGGTCCCCTTGCTCAAGTTTAATATAATTAATTTTATATAATAACTTTGCTGTTGCCTCCGTACTTTGCACATTATGTATTATTTATCAAACATAGGTTGTATATAGATTTTTTAAAATTCTTATTAGATAATTGTTTAAATATTTTAAACTTAACCAATTCAAAATTACAAAGTTTGTGAATTTGGAGAAGGTTCACGTTGTGAAGCATGACTGGATCGTTATCATGACAAATTTCACATATTAATTTTTCTTCCTTTCTTGGCTTTTCAAATAATTTCATAAAAACTTGAACTTTTCATAACTTATGTTAATTAACTTCTGTCACATAAATGTTATATGCATACACCTGTTTCAGAGGAATTGAGAAAATGAGAAGAAGCTTTTGCAATTGCTTTGGTTTAAACAAAAACTAGATCAAGTGAAAAATGTTTAGGCCGTATCATCAAGATATGGCTCTATTTAATATCCAAAGACATCATCAAATCCTTTAAACTACTGAATAAGGATAACTGACTACTGATAGAATAGAGATTTTTTATTCAATAATCAATTTCTCTGAGGCAACTCATATCACATTATTCTAGATATCACCAATAGGATAATTTAAACAATTTAATCCATCCAAATGGAATACATTTTTTTACATTTTTAATGTAAAAAATATAAAATAATGTAATATTACATATTTCTATTCTCATACTTCAAGCTTTACAATCTTTCCAAAACTTTAAATTTAATTCTACAAAAATAATTTAGCCTCTGTTTTAAACTTAGAAATTATATACATGTATGTTAGAAAAAAATTCTCTCAGTCAAAAATTGTATGTATTATAACATTCTAAATACTTTTAGCACCAGGGGGATTTTAAAATTATAAAACCAGTGCCATAAATATGCCAAGTGATTGTTTAACAATTTCTTGGGTTTACAAAAGGGGCTGAAGTGAATGGCAAAGAGGGGTTTGGAGAAGGGTGATAGGAGTGAAGGGATTCCCTTGGTTGTATAAGGCATAAGATTAAACTAAGTGTTAAGCCCTTTGCTTGTGCTTCTGAAAGCCTTTCACAAGATGCCAACAAACTTATTTCTAAGTTTTCATTTGCTAAGCACGAAACTGAAACTAACTTGTAAACTTAATTTTTTTAGTAAGAGTATATGGTAAATTTGTTTGGTAATGCTTGTTTGAAATGTAAATTTATATTGGTGATTTATGCTTAAACACGCTCATCAGATTTAAATGAAACATCTGACTATTTTTTTAAAGGAATAATGACTGTGCAAACTATAAGCCAAATAGGTGTCTTTTTTTTTGTTGTGATTTTTCAGAAAATTTGTGCCATATTGAATTTTTGTGCAATAATAGGGCATAAACATTGCATAAAATAAAAATATATATATCCTATTTGGCTAAATCGAAAAAAATAAAACATATTAAAAAGTTTTTATGATACTTTGTTTTGAAACAATTCTTGTTAAAAGTGTGTGATAGGAAGATGTAGAAACAAAATAATTGAACAAACCAAAATATAACAACCCTGATATAGTTTCATAATATTTATTATTAATTGTCTGTGTATTTTCATTTTTCAGTGTTGCTTTTAAAGACAATACTTAATGAACTTTTTAAATTTGAAAACATGATAAAAGAATTGAAGACGGGAACAACCTGAATCTAACAAAAATATAAATAAAATAAATCGAGTTGTGAAATTGATAACTTAGTAATCAAATCATTAATTTACTATTTATTTCTTACTAATGAACCAATGAATGAAATAAATTTATGACTTAGTCTTTATTAATTAAAGTAATTATTATTAATATTATTTAATTGAACAAGACAGAAGTTTTCTTTCAAAAAAATTGAAAAAAGACCATTGCCTCCAAAAAAGTAATGGGTTTGAGTCCAGCGGCTCTGAATTCAAACCCGGTACCTTTACCTTACAGTGCACAGTGCCATGCCTATGCCTAAACTGTTGCGGCCACTGACTATAAACTTTCACATGTTGCTTTGACTTGCATTTTCAAAAAAAAAAAATAAATAAATAAATAAGCTTCATCCGGTTAAGTTCAAGTTAAGAAAAAAGAAACTATTTCAATGATTTCACAACATAAAAATTTACTAATGATATCTATCAGGTTACTGATTACTTATTATATTTCAATACTTCGTTATGGAATGGCAGATAATTTTGTAATTAGCAAAATAAGTAAATAAATTGTTGGATTTAATTAAATCTTAAGGCTGAATAACACAAACACCGATATACTCAGAAGACTGTTGCTGCAAAAAGTTCCTTTATAGTTTTATCAACTTTGATTACCAACGCACAATTTAGTCTATAAAGATGTGTGATAATTAGAATCCTAATTAAACTAAAGACCTTCGACGCGATGCTGCAGACTGATAAATGTTAAAGATTAAAAACCCTCTCTGTGTTCTTTGAAATGGGAGTTAACAATCTATGAAATTAAGATGCCCAGTGAAAAGAATTCATTAGTACTAATGTTAATTTCTAGCTTTTCTCTAGTAATTCTTAAATAACTTAAAATTTAATTAATATGTAGATTTTACAATTTTTTTGAACCAGAAAAAGATTTTTAATCCTCAAATGGTACAGTGGTTTGAGATAAAATGAGGTTTTTGGTAGTCCTAAGTTCACATTAAGCTTTTTATTGTATAATAACTTTTATTGATAATTATTTACATGAGGACAAAAAATCGTTTTTGTACAAATAATATATAACCATTACAGTCTATTGGCCTTCAAATCCAAATCAAAGTATCTACACACAATGGAATACAATTCTAGTCTTTTTTGACAAAGTACAAAATAATGTAGGGAGAAAGAGAATTTTTTCTGGTTTTTCACTACAATCATCCATACACCTAATGCATAATACTGTTTATGATCGTCACACAAGCATGAATTTCATTTGGCAAAATGTAGCACTGGGGGCACAAAAGTTACATTTGTTTTTGTAAATTCTGATAGACTGTGACCGTGAATCATTCCCTCTCCTCTTCTTTTCCAAAGACCTTAGCAATTGTCAAAGAAGAGCCCTCGCAATTCATGGGTTGTGTATTTGTTTTTCCATCAAGGGTTTGGCCAAAGCCTTTTTTAGAAAGGCTCATGCATGTAGGAGAAAGAGTCTTGTTGTACATTTGAATAAAATGTAACTGTTGACTGATAAATAGAACTGTATAAAACAGTGATGTCTAGGATTCCAAAAAAGTATCTCATCTCAAAAAGGCCACATTCTGGTTTTCCTTTTTATAGCCTTGTCTTTGCAGTTTTTCCGACATGTCCACTCCATTTGTTGTTAGGTTATACAATTCAATAATCACTGGCTTGCTCCTCGCTTAATGGCACATTGATGCCATTAGAACATTTTTTGTAGGATTGAACGAAACCTACAT
Source organism: Cimex lectularius (assembly GCF_000648675.2). Classification (NCBI taxonomy): domain Eukaryota; kingdom Metazoa; phylum Arthropoda; class Insecta; order Hemiptera; family Cimicidae; genus Cimex; species Cimex lectularius. The sequence continues at coordinate 2,615,017 of NW_019394219.1, forward strand.
AGACAAACTTTACAGTTCCAGCTGGGGCTGTTAACAACATAGATAATTGTTCAATTCATTTTCATTTTGAAAAATCGTGTATAATTAATAGAATATACACTGAGAGGGCAAAAAAGTTGATATCCTCATTTGTTTTTAGTAAACACTTGCAATCATTATAATTTTTTATTTTTTGTTGTTTACTGGATATTTTTAAAGAAAAATGTAAGATATAACTAAATTAAAAATAAAAATTAAACTGAGTAAAACAATTTTACCAACAATACTTCTATTGAAACAACGAAGAAACTATTCAATTCAAGTACGGTGTATTTCCTCCTTTTGCATTGATCACTGCTTGCATTCGACTTGGCATTGATTTTATGAAGTTTTGAGTGTAGTGCTGTTGAATATTTTCATACTCCTCCAACAACTCCATTTTTAAATCCTATAAATTCTCTGGCATCATTGGGCTACTGTTTACCCTATTTGACAACTCGTACCAAATGTGTTTGATAGGTTTAAGTCAGACTACTGCTGGCCATTCCAAACATAGAATTGAAGCCTGTATCAAGTAGTCACCAACAATTGTATGGGGCCACTGTCATATATAAAAATAAAACCGTCGCCAATTAGTGACATATGAGGAACAACTTTTGATAAAACATCTTTAATGTATCATGGAGCTGATAGGGGACAACTACATCCATAGCTTCTATGAAGTGAAAATAGTGCAGGATATTACTCTCCTGTTCTTCTCCAAAACCTCTCTCAGAAGACCTCATTACAAAACCTTGACTCATCCGAAAACTAGGTTTTAGTCCTTGCTATCAATTTATGTGATTTCTTGCGAAACTTAACTGAGCTGTGCTGCATCTTGTTAGAAGTTTTGGACCAGTAGTAGGCCTTCTCGCACGTAATCCAGCTTCTGAAAGTCTTCGTCTTACAGTGCATAAACTGACATTAACAATTTTTATCTCGAAGTTGTTGCTTGATCTCAACAGCTGTAGAATGTCGAGAGAACATTCAAAACAATAAAACGATCTCTGAGATGTCTCTACTCTTTCTTGAGTAACCTTTTACCCCCAATTCCAGTTAGGTGAGAATTCACATTTGAAGAAGAGGTTCGTAAATACTTATAGTGTAAAGGCTTACCAGTTCAGATTGTTTCATCGTTCGTCCATAACTCAAATTTTCTAATGTCTGTTCCTTCTCCATCACTCTTGGAGCTCTTATCTTTCTAGTCACAGTTGAAAATCTGTTCAATTTCCAATACTGTTGATCCAGATCAGAGTCCTTATGCTCTGAAACATCTTCTAGACGATAAAACTTCTTCAGGAGTGTGAAAAATTGTTGCAAAACCATTTTGCGGTCAAAACTGTGAAAAAATCCGTCGTAAAATTTTATATTATTGGTACACGTTTCGGAAATGACCTGGAATAAAATAGCTCATGAGAAAACTGGAAGTAATAAGACAAATTTACTTACCAGATAATTAGTCACTAAAATAGCTGTTGAATGACTGGCAAGTAGAGACCAGGCCGACTATCTGCAATGAAGGGAAAATGAACCATTGGGTCGGATCCGACCCGTACCATTGAGGTTTAATTAAAATGTAATAAATACTCAAATCAAAAAGAAAATAATAAAAATTAACTATTATTTTATTTCACATATATACAGCTCAAGATAACAATCAACTTCAATGTAAATAATATGCTTATAAAAGGAAACAGTTGAGCTGAATGATCTGTCAGTTACTAGGTCAGTCTATCACATCTAATTACACTTTTCATTTTGTGAAATTATATACAATATTGTGCTCTCACTTTCAAGGGCAAAGTCCTGTTTGACCTCACAACATTAACAGTGGGTGTGAAAATGTGATGCGACAAAAATCGCTCTGACAATCCACCCATTTTACAAGTTTTACTATTTTGATTTGACACTTTATAAATACTGTTTTTTTAAATTTTTTTTACGAATCGGCTTTACTCATAATGGTCGTCTAATATCATCTAACACTAATTTCCATTATGGCGCCGATTTGAATTTTATTGCATGCATTGCTATACTTCAGTTAATTAAACACCAACTAAAGCTTTACTATTGTTTATAAATACAAAGCTAAATATTTATAATGGGGAAAGTTAAAAAAATATTTTTACCTGTAGGCTTACTAATAGTTTCAGCATTTTTTTAAAATATATCAGTAAATATATATTATACATAACATATATATATAAAATCATTTATTTAAAAAAGTTTTAAGAGAGCACATTTATTATTTAACTTTGTTTTAACTTTACCCCAAAATTTAAGTAGTGTGGTTCATTTTTTTTCTATCATTTTTATTATCATAAAGTGTTTTAATAATTTGCAAAAATATGTTTATTACACAAATATAAACTCCTTGTTAAGCCTCAAATCGTGCTGGATATATGTTTTTTCTTCTTCTTGTATTAGGAAAACTTGTGCATATGAAAAAATAAAATGCAGATCTTTCAATACTACTTTTTTGATCTAGGCCATAACTTTTAATACAAAATCATTTCTAATTAATAATTATTTTTCATACTTTACAGTAATACCTTTATGGCAGTGTAAATTGTACATGATTGCAGTTAATTATTTACGTTTCCTAATGCAAAATTCACAGTCAATGAGTGGGAGGTGTATACTTCCAGGTTTAAGAGGAAACGAGAACTGCAAAGGGTAAAAACACAGGGAGACGGAAAACCAAATATTGTGACAAAAGTGTAGATTGAGCACAAAATGTTTCTTGGTCAATTTAAAAAAAAAATTAATGATAGCAAGAAAGTATGTATTATTTTACCCTGAAACAACTTACTATTTTGTGCTCATAATAGAAATGAGATATATGCCAAGTAATGACAGGTCAACCCTCACGTCAAATTAAAAATCGCTCCTATCTACTATATAAAATTAACGATTACCGATTTTGATTTAAAAAAATATCTATTAAAAGTGCAAATGATTAATATCACATTTTTCACAAAAAAATATAATAAGAAAAATTAAACAAAAATCTATCCCTCTTAAACATAACAATAAGAAAGTTTTGTTAAAAAAAATAAACTCTCCCCTTTTTATAGCCCAATGAAAAAACAGAAACAAAACACAAACTTCACATAACATTTTTGTTATATATAAAATTTACAGATATTTCATTTTAATTTTTCTCTGTTTAGATTTTAATTATCCAGTCAATAAGAACCCCAATATCTAAATATATGTACAATATATGTTAAGACAGAGTACGCCATATTAAGATTTGGCTCTTTCACACAAATATTAATACAAACATAATTAAATATGTCAAGTGCAAATTTTTTTCTCCTCAATTGCTCCCTTATTAAAAAGCAGTGGCTCCAATCATGCTACGCATCTGCTCGAAGGAAAGCCAGAAAGTGAGTGACCATGGCGCCATTCGGATCCACACTGGGAGGAAACCCTTGTAGAGGGCGAACAAGCCCTCGTTGTTCACAGTCTTGACCAGGCAGTCGATTGAAGACTTGTACAACTGTCCCCTGTGATAGAGAGTCAATAAGAAAAAATTCAGGATGGAGAAGACATGGTAGAAAAATTTACCGCCCCTTTCCATCAGTCGGTTGGTTCATGACTCTTGTTTTCACAACATCTACAGGTGTTCCCATTGTTGCAGCAACCAGACCTGCACATCCACTGGAAAACAATAAATAATCATCTGTTTAATAAATTTAAACTTTAGAGTAAAAAAAAATTCCTGTCATTCAGAAGGGATGCCTTTGAGGCGATGAACCTGTAACTTGATAATCTCATATTTTCGTCTCTATTTTTGTATACTTCAGCAATAGATCTGATTGCTTTGACACAATTGATGCTGAGTATCTTAACTTTAATGTTCATTTGTACATATAATACACTTAAACTTTTATTAATAATGTTGTTATTCCATACAATTCTTGGTTTATTTTGGTTCCACCTGTTACCAGCGTTCGAGGTGGTCGAGTGGCTCGGCATGTGTATTTGCCACATTAGCGGTTCTGGATTCGAATCACAGCATTCAAAATAAATGTGAATTGAGAATTTTAGGCTTGTTCCAATACATAATCACAAAATAGTCGTCAACTAATCCGTAATTTATAATTTCTCACAGATTGTTAACTCTGTTGGAATGCTTTTTTCTAATCTGACTCCTTCAGTCAAATGGCACTGAAGTTTGACACGTATGGTTTGTATAACCTGGTGATCGATCAGATATTTATCCGAATCATACAATACATACTTACAATGGTACAATTGTTTAAAATTTTATTCTGCATTTTGCATTTGAAGAATATTGCATAAATTTTAGAAAAATTTTAAAATTGTAATATTTGGGAAAAACCTTCAACAAACCGGGCTAAAAAATTAAAGAAAATTTTTCAATTATTTTGCTTTATTATGTTATGCTATTAACATAAGCAAACTGACACGATATAATTCTCTTGAAATAATTGGTTATCTTATTTGAAGACCTCTAATTTTCCTAAATTAGATTGTGGAAGAAAAATCACTGTCAGTTCTCTTTCTATTTATCATAATTTATTAATATAAAATTTTGTAAATCTCTGTTCTATTTTCTTTCAAAATGAAAATGCTCTAAACCGAAAAAAAGTCTTTTAAAAATAAATTCTTCAATTATTCGTTATGTTATGTCCCGATATTCATCCTGCATATTTTAATATTTTTAGAACAAATTAATTGTATTTGAGGATTGCATTTTAATATTATTAATTATATATTTGAGGATTTTTATTGTAAGTTGGTTTCACCCCCATCCTCCACATGCAACAGGTGGTTGCATGTTACTTTTTGTACTACTGTAGGTTCTGGTTTTATTCATTCTATGATTTACAGCTATGAATTATCTAACCTTTATATTTTATATTGCAAAAGTTGGTCAAGAACAACAAATCTGAACATTATTTGACTTTTAGAGATTAATATTTTTTTAGTAAAATTACCTTGATAAAACATGTGTTGTGTGACTGTCTTCGAGGTTGGTGTGTGACAGAATAAATTGTTTGGCTGTGTCATACGTCGTTAGGTCGCCAAGGTTGACCAAAGCAGCCCTCTGGACATTCGGTATTGAACCTTTCCACAAGCCTCGGATTCCTCCTTCATTCAAAATTTTTTGAAATGCATGACTTGCACTTTGAACTCTGAAATTAAAGTAAAACAATTTTAGAATCAACAAAATCACAAATGATTTTGTAATCTGATAATCAAGGTCTCAATTTGGTAATGGAAAGGCGCGTTTCTTAGAGTCATGATTAATTACAATGAACTAAAATGCTAAATTTATTCTTTAGCAAACATTTAAAATTCTCTGGTACCACTTTTTGTCTTTTCATTAAAATTAGCCTATACTAACACTTGTTATTATACCTTGCTGCTTTGCCTAACAGTCTACGCTTGCCTTCCATTTGAATTTGAACTTTGACTAGATCAGCAGGGCTAGCAAAAAATTGTGCCACAACCCCAGATGTGACTCCGCTGATTGCAGACTTCCTACGGAACATATGTTAATTGCAGGATGCATGATAGAGAAAAAATTTGGGCCCTTCTGGAATCAGTTACGGGGGCGTGGGGCAAAGGGCGTAAAATGTCCAACTCACCATATTGGGAAAGACCCGTCGTCATTCTTTTTCAGAACGCTCCTCCTCATTTTTTCGTATGAAACTATTCGTATTCCTGAGTAGATGACATGCCTGTAAATAGCAGGCGTAATACCCTGCCATAACTTCAAAAATCCTTCCTCTCGCACTATACCAAGGGCAGTACCCAACATACCCCGATATGGTGTCTGAAACAGATTTGAAATGAATTATTTTACTCGTCTGTTAATATGTTAATCCATTAAAACCGATTAATTCATTAGAAACCCAAAACAGCAACAGTCAAGCATTAAATAATATATGCAAAAGTGACTATTCGTTTATTTAATTTGACTATGTACATATTTTTCATATAATTTTTATTCACACAAGATGACATAACATCCAACATCCTACTGGATTTCTACTTCATGGATGATGCAAAAAGAAGGGGGAAAATATTGCAGGAGATCAAACTCAAGACTTGTCTATGGCCAACACCTAACCCATTTGCCACCAAAGCTGATTTTCAGGTAATAAAAAACAACCTGATAATATTGAACCTCAAAATCCATTTGTGGCTTATAAGGAGGCTAAAGAGGACTTTGCACTTATAACCTAAGATAGAGAAAATGCATTTGATTGTGAATGTAACCAATAAATGATTATTTGGAGATTGAGAGATGCAGTCTGGTTTGATGGTAGGTTTAGAAAAATATTTTCTTTATCGTGCCAATGTTTCGATCTTTATTGAGATTATCTTTTATTTATCTTTTTGCTAATAATCCTGTCTATAATAATCCTGCAAGGGTAAAAGGCCTTAGCGACAAACCATTACCCCTTTTTTCAATTGTCAGTCTGTTTCACCTCAAAGATGCCAACTGCTCATAGAAAAATGATTTCTATCCCTACTTCCTTCTTAATTGCTACACAATATCAATAAACGTGGACAAATGATCAAAACACGTTTTAATTAATTTTTTAAATAAGCAGATATTCAAACTATAAAAAAAGAACTTTAAAAAAAAATTGGATTCAAGATCTGCCTTACACTGTATCACATTTGTCAAAATAATTTTAAAAGAAGGAAAAGGTTGAGAATAAACCCTATTTGTCTTTTCATACCTAACAAACATCATCAAAACAGTGGGGGACTATTAAATTATAGAATAGTAATATTATAGTTACAGTACTGCTATTGTTATTAAGTTGATAACCAATTTAATAGATTATGTTTTGATATGAAAGAATTTACTCTGAGTGTGTATGTGTATATTTTTTGGCATTTCATTTAAATGTTCTCAGATTGGTGCTTCTCTTTAATTGTCCCCGTTGATAACCACATTTATCTTTTATATTTCTTAAGAAATAACAGTGCCATCCATTTCTTTGGACTATTCGGAAAGCAAAATGAAAGCATTTCATGTTTTGTGTTGATAATTGGTTTTAGATTTATGTTGAAATTGCAAGGTTAGCAGGGCAGAAGTAGGAAATGGTTTCTTATCCTTCTTTCATTTGTGCTCAGGGCCACTTTGACCCTGGTAACACTTCTACTTTCACACATTAACTTCCGGATAAATCCTCTTTTTAACCCAAAACTATTTCTTTTCTTGTTATTTCTTCGCATGTTTGAAGCATTACAAGTTTTTATTTATTTATTCATTTTTTTAATAAGAATGCAATCAGATCACTTCTTCTGGCGTGGGGGACTCTTTAATTAAAAAAAAAAAATCTTTTTGGGAAACCAACCGTCCTGGAACCACGAAAGGTCAGGATGACGCCTCTACTTATCTCTTATGAGTTCTACTGGTGCTGCAATTCTCAACCTACACTGAGATTTTCTTCTTTTTCATCTTTCGGGCATCCTCAATCTTCAAGGAACACACTGTACCCCCGGGGGGTCTTTTACCAGACAATAATCTACTAATAATATTGTCTGGTTTATCTCCTCTCTCCTTGAGCCAACTTGAAGAATGTGTGATCGGTGTCATCATTTTGTGAATCCCATCCAAATTGGCTAGCCCGACTCCATACTTGTCCAGGAGGGCTAAGTATTCATGCCCTTGATTACCCAGTAATTTTCATCTTGTCATCAACACATGAGAAAAGCATTTAAACTTGTTAACTTCGACTAAAAATAGAAAATGATTGTAAATACCTTGTGTGTCCCATTTTGTGCTGCAACTTCACCTTGTATTTGCAACCGGGTTTTTGTTAAATCCAGAGGGTATGTCACTAAAAACATTAAACAATATATATTTTTTATACTGTTATTTTGTATATATTTTATGTTTCAAAAATATGATCTATTTAGTTATCTAGTTTACCAATGATTTGATAAATTCCTAATTTTTATAGGAAAAATTTCAAGATAATATTGGATAAATGATGGACAAATTTAATGTACCATTCAATTTATTTAATTTAAAATTGAATTCATTATCTCTCTACATTAATGTTAATTAGGAACTATTGTAGTCCAAATAAACAGTAAATAATGCTTTGTTTACTTTGGTACTGATTAATCCCATTTGTACAAAAAGTAGCATTACGCCCTACCATTCTGCTACGTATAAAGATTGCTTCATGTTAATTTTTTCCTTTGATGATTTAATTTGATATTCTTATTCATAAACCTTTTTCAATGGCTCCGATCAGGCATTTCAGTGAGTATGACAGTGTCAGAGTCATAACATTATTAGAGAAAGGATACAGCCAGCAAGGAGAATGTTAGTATTCTACAATAGGAAAGGGTCTTCAGTGCTTCAGAGAAACAGGGCTTCACAATAGCCCTGTTAGAAGGTCAGAACAGCGTCAACCTTGGTGTACAGACCAGAGAGATGCTAGATTCATCCGTCATCATGCTCTACGAAACTGCACCATTATGGGAAATGAGGTAAAAAATTTGATAAGACAAGTTTGAAATGTTTTGATTTTCAGAACTGTACGAAAGGCTCAATGAATAACCTCAAGATCCGGCACCCAGCTCATGGACCTCTTCTTACCACAGCTCAGAAAATGGCCAGGCTTCAATTCACACGGGAACATGAATTGGACATTGGAAGATTTGGGAAGAGTTATCTTTACAGATGAGATGAGAGTTTTTCATATGACGCTTAGGAAAAAGGAACACCCCATGCTTCCTCAGGTGGCATTCCATGGTGGGTTATTGATATTCTGGGGTGACATTCCCTGGATGTCTGCTCCAAATCGGTTGTTGTGTGAAGAAGATCTCTAACTTCACAGGGACATAACTTATAAGACATAATCAAAGTGCCATTTGCCCCCCACATCAGTGACAGTTTCTTGCTAATCCAGGATAATGCCAGGCCCCGTAGAGCACACATTGTGGATGACTATCTGAATGAGATTGGAACTGAAGCTTGAAGTTCAAATCTGAAACCAATCAAACCAACTTAAGCGACAAGTATGACGGCGAAACTCAGGTACTAACACCCCAGAAGAGAAACTGCTGGTCTTGATGAATGGCAAAGAATTCCTCAGAATTTTATCAGAAATCTTTTCTAAGGAATGCAAAGGCGTTTAATGAACATGATTAATGCCAAATGTGAGAATACACTGTGTTAAAAGGGACAAAAAAAAGTTTTTTTTTTGTTTTTTTTAACATTTGGTTATTTGTTTTTGATTTTTTTAAAAACTCAATAAGTTTTTTTTTTAGAATTAGGTAATAAATATTTTCTTTTCAAATGTCTTACTTTTTATAATGAAATTTATTTGTGATATGGAAAATATGAATAAACCTAAATATATTAAAATTTAAGGGCGGTGCATTGATTTTGCCCATCAGTGTATAACGAATGTTTATTGCTGACGACCAGTTGCTCAATCCACTTTCTTCTACAAGTTTTATGTTTTCCAATGTATTAAACTTTTTATTTTATTTATTTACATTTTTTTAAGAGCAATACCTGGAAGTCTGCAGGAGCCAGTGGGTAACTTAGAAGCTTAATTCTATCAATTTCTGAAAGTTGTTTTAATGCAAGAAAGTGAAAAAAAAATGTCCTATTCACAGAAGCTGAGTGAAGTATTGCAAAATCTCGTTACAAGCAACTATCTTATGATGAACGTTAATTGTAATTAATTATATTCCATAATTAGTGTAGCAATTCACAATGGCTGTGATAATTTGTTTGATTGTTCATGTGTTTTTTTGGTTGCATTTGTCTCATTAGCCCCTTATCGCCCTACTAGAAATATTTTCCATACATCTTGAACCAATTACAGACATTTCCATTGAGAAATGAAACTACCCCAGTACCGTCTGCTTATTGAGTATATCTTCCTCTTTAACTCGGCAAGTAATGATTTTCCTATATATTTTTGCATACATAATTTTTCAATATTACCAGAACTGTAAACCTTAATGCCATATTCTTTCAATGAACTTCCTATAACACTGAGCAGACAATAGAAGTATTATTTGTATAAAATGATTCAACATAGGAAATGATTAAAATGATACCAATAAAATGATAGTGATAACTAAAAGCAAACTATTTTAATAAATCTTTAGACAATTTGAAAATTATAAACAAATTTTCTAAGTTGTTTTAGTTTTCTCTCTTTTAACATGAATTTATTCTAGTTGCTATAAGAAATAATCATTGATAAACAAGCTTAATATTAAAACTCAATTAAAAAAAATACTTACAGACTTCTGCTATGCTTGCGGCAAATACCGAAATTATGTACGTGCACCATAGTGTATCTGCGTAACTGTACTTGATGTGAGCGTGAGGTACCTGTGTCTGCACCATTTCAAATGTTTTCCCTGCAAGGTTCTACGACGTATTCTGCAATATGATTACAGCTTTTTAGTTAACACATTCTGAAGAAAAACTTTTTTTAAACTAATTTACATCTTTCTCTAAATCTGTGTACAAATTATAAAATGTAAATCCTTACAAGTTAACGAGATGATTTTGAAATACATCAAATTAAAGAATTTTGAACTCTATTTTGCTGAATGGCAAGTAAGATTTTAATAATTTACTACTAAGCTACGCTTATCTAGAAGCAGACAACAGTATTTTAATTTTTATGAATGATAACAAGCAATGTAAATTCAATAATTTCAATACTCAATTTTATGGAGAACTGTGCTGTCTGGTAAATTATTCATAATTTTTTTAATGCACTAATTTAAAAATAATTTTTGAAATGTGTTAATAAAGGCAATCAAGATAAACTATCATGTCATTCATTTGTCTAGTGATCTTATTTTCATGTGTATTAGTTGCATTTTTATCTAAAAACGACTTTACTTTTTATTTCAATATTTTAATAATGCATTAACCAACATTCATTTAAATATCTAGTAAAATTATTGGAGTTTGTGGTACAATAGGAAATCACTCTAATTCCCTATCAGAAAGATAGAAGAAAAAAATAAATTTTGTTTTTCACAAGTCAGATATTCCCAAAATCTCATAGTTAAGTCACTTAATTATAGACAAAATAATTTTACAACTGGAAACAAAAATAATAATATAAGAAATGACTTCTATCATTCATATCATTGTCTGGCTAAAAGATAAAAGAGAAGAAAATAAGAGCAACCTCTAAAAATTTATAACCCAAGGGCAAATCACTTGCATACGTTAAACTAATCTACAAAGTCTTGATTAATGTAACAAGATGGTAATTTTAATGGATTGTATAAATAAATTTTGTTAAGTGATTAGTTACATGATTGATTAATTATTAGTGAATTAACATGAAACATTATAGCCAGAAAATAAAAAGAACCAAATAATGTTTATATTTTAAAGTAGTTTTAAGTGTTCAGTTGTTAACAAAAGTTTTTTTTTAAAGGATGTTTTACAGTAACTACAAAAATATCGAGTCTCTTTTTTTTAGTTAATTTATATTTTATTAAACATTGTAACTTTGATTGTCTCTGATCATCCTGGTCTGCCTATTCTCACTGCATTCGTCTATCAGTCGCCGATCGTCATTTTCACCAACTTGGTCGAGCTGTGTTCAGAGTAGGTAGAGCAGAATGATCAAGCTTTACATTACAACACAGATCTCAAACCGTCAACCAGAATAGTGGATCCTAGGCTCATTCAAACAATGGAAATTGAGGGAGGAGATACAGGCAGATGCCATACAAGGTATGCCAATGATGCCACTACTCCAAAATATAACTTTACCAAGTACAAGGTTTTCATACCAGAAAAGAAAGAGTGGACCAAAGGTATACCTCTGAAGGCCAATTCCAACAATAGAAAGAGGCGCAGGAATCCTCGGGGTGAATCTGAAGACCAAACTGACTTTAAACTTAGGTAAATATGCTATAGTCTTCCAGGCGGAATCATACAGCAATTGAATACTGGACCAGAGAAATAAAAAGACTAGGAACTTATTCTAAGATGATTTTTTCTGACAGGCAGCCCCATAGGACTTAAAGCCAAAAAATGTATGGAATGATCTGACCCTGGCATGGGTCCCTGGGCATCGGGACATACAGGCAATGAGAAAGTGGACATGTTGGCCAAAAAAAGGAGCTAATGTTAATTCTCTATGCCATAAGCTCACTGTGGACTTGTATCTTGCCACAAAAAAGATCTTTAACGAGTCCAAACCCTGGTGGAGCAACACTCCAGAAGAGAAGGGCTAAAAGGGCCATCCACAAGACTTACAAAGGAATTACTGGAAGGTAACTGCAACAGAATTAGGATTCCATTGGACTCCTGACAGAACACTACTGTCAAAGAAGGCACATGCACTGTACAAGAGTACAGACAAAAGAAACACTGTGCAGATACTGCTAGGAAGACGAAGAGACTGTAGAACACGTTCTGTTTTTGTGAGGGTATATGCAGGTATTCTTGTAACTAGGAGATGAAAAGCTGCAAGAACCTACACTAAGGAGCCACTGGCAAGGGTATGGAGGTTGACTAACAAGCTGAAGCTGGCCAGTGATTTATAAAAATTAGAGGAGTACAATAGCCTACTCAGGTCGAGGTGCGTAAGTGCCTGGTGGCCATCTCATTTATCCCTATCCGTACCCCTACAAATCATCTTTCTCTGCCTAGCCTCGCAGGGTTGTTTTGTCACACGCATATTTCAGTAGATCAATTCAACCAAATCACAAGTTCAACACTTCCAGAACACAGGAGGAAATCCCACAGTACTTTTACCTACAAGTGAAACATTTAGTTTTCTTTAAAATTTAATACTAAACTGGATTTTTTTTAACTTAAAAAATGTATAACTCTGTGAGGATTGAGAAAGAGGATGGTGTTTTTACTTTTTCTAAAAGGGACTAAGATAAAATACAAGAACTTTTTGAACCTTTTTGCATTTATTGTGACAAAAACTGAATTAAACATGAAGCTCCTAGCCTTGCCGACTTGTCTAATTTTACATTGATTAACAAAATTGGCAAAAGCAGTGATAAAAATCCATTGCTGAAAATAATTTTGAACTTTTAAATACTTTGTATGGTTATTGTTTTCTCAATAAAACTCTATTATTATTACAAAGTTGGCAAATAGAAAAATTCTTTGGTTAAAGATGTGACAATGTGTAACAACTGATTGACTTTTAAACAATACAATTTACAAATATATTGAAATAGAAGACCAAGGTAGTGAAGAATTAAAAGAAAACAAAAACTGAATAATTAGGAATTACTTTCAACAGCGGAATTATCTGGCGAAAATGAGAGAAAACATATCAAAGATGTATTTCTTGTAGAATTTGTCTGGTTCTTTTAAAATCTATTTTGGCTGTAAATTTTCAATATTTTGAACATTTATTGAGTATTTAAGCTAAAATTAATAATAATATTATTATATACCTTAAAAAATAATAGGTTTTATATATTTTTTAATACAAATATAGTCAGTGTAGGTTATTTTTATAGGATTTGTAATCACAGCTCAAAGTGTGATAAGAAGAAAGCCTTTCTTATCTCAGGACGGGGTTAACGAGGACTTTCGAAAGTCACTTTCTTCTCAAATTTAACATTTCCGGCAACGAATTCATTTGTTAAAAATTCCGAATTTGATGTTTTTTAAAAGAAAAAAAAGTGTGCACGACGCTTTTTGTGTTTTTATTTACAAAAGAAATATGCCGATAATTAAATGTATATGTTAATTACCTTCAGCGGAGTTGTGCTGGAGAGTTTGAAATTCGGAAAATCCACTTTCACGTTTTATTATGAAAGTCATTTCTGACAACGAAAATAGACGAAACCTCACCGAAAGCGTCCTCCGAGTTGAATTGGACGAGGAGGCGGCCGAGGTCGGAGTTGGGACTGGGACCCCTGCCGGCTCTCGTTCAGTTCCAAATGGGAAAAACGACTTGGGACGTGCGGGCCTTCAAGAACTAGTAATCGTGTTTTCCGAACTGGCATCTGGCACTCGACCGTCTCGAAACTCGGCCGATGGGTGACGGTGGCGTTGGAACTCGAAACAAAATGCCGCCAGATTTCAAAAAAATGGCCGAGTTAAGATTTGCCGGATTTATCGACAGAAAAACTTTTGGGCAACATTGGCCAACCAAAGAAAATTTCTTGAACAGCGAACAAAAAATAAATTAACATTACAAAACAAAACAAAAAATGACTTACTTATCCCAGATGAAACCTTGATTTGAAGTCTTATTAATTTTCCTTCAAAGAGGATTGCACGATTATTTGTAAATTATGGTTCTAAATACAATTTAAATTATAATTATATAAAAAATAAATAAATTGGCTCACACTATCATGCTTTATTGTTTTACAGTGTATGAGTATGGTGTTGAGCTGTCTTTATATAAATGGCTCTAGACGTGTGGTAATCGCCGAATGGCAATCATTTGCCATCTCGAGATGCTCAACATTCGCCAAATCGTGTGCCTATTTATACTTTGTGCAGATATAGCGAATACATATTTGCTAAGTGCAAATCCTCAACTTATTATCAATCATGAAGGACAAAAATTAAGCTGTGGTTACTGTTTTGTGTAGTGGTTACAAACTCAGTCACAGAGTATGTTGCCCATCTTACTTTTGATCCGTTTCCACGCACTGAAATCCTCGTTCTAATTTTTGTGATTCGGAAGTATGTTCCAAATTATTGGTTCAGCTTGGTACATTTCAAGGAACTCCAAGACTGAATATTGGGCCAATCCATTCCTAACTGACAGAAAAAACGCAATGGTGTTTTTTCATTAATACATCTATGCTAGTTAGGAATCATGTATTATGAAAAATAAATAGCAGTGTTGATTGAAGATTACAGTTGATATCCATATGTCAGTTGATTCCTGAATATGTGGATGTGTTGAGTTCGGCTACTTCATGAATATGTGTGCATTTGAAGCAGACAAGGAAACCGACAATAAGCCGAGCAAGGTGAGCACTGAATACTGTTACTTAGTGAATAACCGATCACTCAACCCCACTAGTCCGGATTTGGTGAACCATTGCTCGGCATTCAGCAAATCGCATATCTGGAGCTACCTTGAAAGATTCTCTGGTGTGGACACAGTGAAGTATCTTGTTCTCTGCTAGGATTGAGACTAGTATTTATGATGTCCAACCATGCTATCAATAGTTTGATAATTACCTTTTGTTTTGGTTTGCTTATCCTTGCTGATTTTTTGGAAGCGTTTCAGCATTTCGCCATTCAATGTTGAGTTTGGGTGGTTTCTATTATTCTGTTCTATTCCGCAGAAATTACCCAAACTCAACTCATTGTAAAGTGCCGAAACGCATCTGACTGACAAAACCAGCGAGGATAGGCTGACCAAGATAACTATCAAACTATAGCTTTATCACCAGGCAGACCACAGGAGTAAATCTCACTAGTCATAGAAAATCTTCTAAAGGCGAAAAAAAGAGGTTGCACTTAAAAAAATCCTTATAAGATCAGATGTCCAAGCAACCATAAAAGCATTAATGAAAAAAAGGTCACACCTAAAATTTCTAAAACCTGGCAATATCTTGGGTGTCAGGACATAAAGGAGTAAAAAAAAGTGGATGAACTCCAGAGGTGTCAGATTAAAGAACCCTCATCAAAAATGGCAAACACATTGCTTCAGTTAGACAGGGGCTATGATTACACATATTGGCCATTGGTATCTGATAAAACACCTACACAACATGTTAAGAGTTATGAGCACAATGTGCAAGCTGCAAGGTGCTTAGCACATTACTTCTAAATTGACACCCAAGTTCAGATTTGGTGCACATATTGGATTCTTTTTTTATTGATTGTATAACATTGATAAATATTTTGCTTTAATTGATTATTGTAATTAATACATACTTATGTTATTTCTTCCAATGTAATAAACTTTGTGATATATATGTGTTTATAATATATGCAAGATATGGCATGCCCTAATGACTTATATAAAATTAATTTAGGAATTGGCATTTGTAGACTAGCACAAATGATCAAGGTCTCTTCACCAAAAACTTCAGGTTGACTATAAATGGTCCAACTTAACATATTACTTGAGAAACAACAAGACTGCCTGCCAAACCATGTATTTTTTAGAGATTTGATATTTTTAATGTACGCATTTATTAAGCTAAATTAAAGGTTTTATGATATACAGTATTTACAAAATAAAAATAAAATAAAGAAATAAAATTAAACTTGTGCTCCATGGAGTGTAAGAGTGATAAAAAGGTTATGAAAAAAGTTACCATTTTTTGTTAAAAAATTTATATTAATTAATAAAGATCCATTTCATAAGAAAGCTTAAATTATAAAATATTAAGAATGAGTGTTAAATATATATTTAATTACGCAAAGATCACTCGAGGATTGGTGGCCTCGGGCCCTTGTTTCCAGACTTGGTCCTCTCTTTCATGTGGGCGTAAAGCTTTGCCCTCAGCCTCCCATTGCCTATCGGCTGGGCTGTGGCCAAACCGGCAAAGTCTGGTCGTGGCTTCTGTCGGCAGAACTTGGTTATCCACAGTTCTAAAATTGACTTACTATGTACATTTGGAACCACAGCATCAGGGGACATTGGCGAATCTGTCGTCGCCCTTATCACACTTGCTCTTTCTAAACTTTTAGATATACTGGAAAAAATATAATTATTACAATGACATAATAAGTTCCGTATTGAATATGCTTACTGGTCTAATTCCTTGAGAGCAAGATCCATGTCGATTTTTTCTGTACCCTCTACTGCTTTGTCCTTATTCCTCACCTCAAGAAGGCAATTTAAAATATTTATATGCTTGTCCGTCACACAGTGGGCACGAAGGAATGCCTCCAACTCCGACCAAAGTTGTTTATACTGCTCTTCTCTAGATCTTAATAAAATAATTGAAGTAGCATGATAAATATACCATTAAATACTTACGTTTTTGATCCTTTTGCTCGCTGACCAGAAGGTGCTATGTGCAACGGCTCGTGTTTAGCTTCGTTTCCAATCAGTGAATATATACACTGCTTACACTGGGCGACATCTGCTTCCCGAAGTTCAGGTTGTAGCATAAGAGTCAATATTGGTTCTAAATGCTTGATTGATTTTGTTTAATAATTAACATCAATTAATGACCCATAATAAAATTCATAATGTACTCACTGGTCTGTAATTGAATATGACAGTAGAAGAAATAGTCATAGGCCAGAATTTTGTGTGCCTCTCAAGCCGGGAGCGAGTGCGTTTTAATGTTGTTCCCACTCCTTTGCCTGGTTTCATAGGTAGCAACTTGTTCTGTTGCATAAACACTCCAAAATCCTGATAAAAAAGAACAAAGCAAAAACAATGTAACCAATCATTAATGACTTGCTAAGAAAAAATAAATAAATAATATATGTATTAGAAAATGGTTAAAATAGAAAGAACATTCTCAGTTATTTTACAAGCTTTTACTTTTAATATATTCCCTTCATCCCTTCATCAGGTCTTCAAAACTTTAATTAATAAAATATTGAGATCACATAGCACAAGAGCGAATGTGATTAATGCATTTTATAACAAACTAATTATAACAATGGAAGGACTCTCACTCCCTTTGGGCTAGCCTGGAGAAGAAGAGAGAGACCTGCATTTTTTGGAATCTCAATCAGCTTGTCCAAAATAGACTGATACAGAAAATTTCTTTTGGCTTCTATTAAGCAGCCGTGAGCTTTTATTATTTGATTTAGCTTTTGAATTATTCCAACACTGTAACTGCCTAAGCCACAGTAACTTCAATATCCGAGGCTTGGTCTTTCTTTCTTAACAAATGATCTTATGAACTTTTGAATATTAGCCAAGGAATGTGATATCACATGTGATGTGTATTCTTTTTGGGGGAGAAGGGTTTAAAGAAAGAGCCAGGGGCGACAGTGGGAATTGAACTCTATCACGCTGATCACTCGGCTTCCATGGTCCCAAAACAGATAGTTTTGATGCAATCCCCTTTTATTGTCAACTTACACTTCTCATTATATAGATGTTTAACTATGTTAATTAGACATTGATTGTAAAAAACTGTAAAAAAGAATTTCATTTATATATTTTGTCTTTATTTGAAGGCAATCCATATTGTACATAATTAAAAACCAATTTTAATTAAAATTACAGTTTATCAATAAGAAAATAATAATTGTGAGTTGTTTCTGATGAGGGATGAAGGTAGTTTTAATAATATATTGATCTCTCTTAGAAGTTGGCCTTTTTTTCATGAGGCTTATGCTTAAGCGAATGGTAAAACATTTGTGTTGTTTTCCCCCTTCAAAATACATGACTGATTTCAATATTGTAGGAGAAAATTAAGCAATGAAAATTGAATAAAAAAATAAATTATGTACAATTAATATTGTAGAGTAGGCATGTCAATAAAGTATAAAGAGAAAATCATACAATTAACACATAATAATGAACATTAATTTTGTAGTGTATAACATGATTAAAGGTGCATGGAGGATAAAAGTAGGCAATCTTCAATTTGGTTTGCTACTCAAAATTAAATTTAAACATAAAACAAAAATAAAAGCAGTGTTTAATCAAATATCATAGAACTCATAAAAAAATCCCTCATTAAAACACTAAGTTTAAAAACAAAGGTTATCTTAAGACAGGAACTTACACCTACTAAGAAAAAAAAAAATCAAATACTATTCTGAAGAATCTCTTCCATCTTCCAGGCTTCAAATGGGAACAAATAAAAACCCTACAAAAGGTTTGATTAACCATTGCCTTCTATATAGACTTATATAACTCTTTTTCAAAATTATCTAATCTGTCCAGTCTGAGAAGTTCAATTGTCAAAAATTGTGTTTAAGAAAGTTAAGGAATATAAAGAACTAATTATTATTTTTCTAATATTGTGCATCTTACACAATATAAAATGTCTGGTATTGTTCCAAAAATGTATGATATAAAATTTATCAATTTGATCTTGGACAAAGCAATGGGTGCAATAAGTAAAAAATAAGTAATCTGTATCCTCACCCTTATAAACAGTTTCTTTCTTTAATTATTATTAATAGTAAAACATCATAAATTCATAGTGTCGATCTCAAGGGATACCTTTAAGAGCTACACCATTCTACACTTCGGTACACTTGTTAGCCCTACCTTAATTTTTTCTTTAATATGGAAGCAAGCTCTTACCGTTATTCTATAATCGGTTACTCGCCCACCTATACCCTCACTGATTGAAGGCGGGTCATCATGTAGCGTTCTACCAAATGCCAGCGTGTGCATGTAAATCTGACCTGCATGGGCTGCGAGCAAATGTGAAAGCGCTTTTGAACCACCGGCCCTGACGACTTCAAGCATGACTGATCGCCCACCGACGAGGAAGTTTATCAAACAGGATGAGGGCCGGCTAAAAATTTATAACTTAAGAAAAAATCAACAAGAAAAATCAATCAATAATGAGTACCTGTTAACGTCGACGGGTGTGATGCGGTGGGTTGACGTGCAATTGTGCATTTCTGATGCAGTGCAGCCTCTCGGTGTGCTCCATCGTAATGTAACTGTTGAATATTCCATTCCTTCTTTCAACGTCCTGATTTGCTTCAAATCCACTCCACATCCTAAGAGTTCATTTATAAATATCCTTAATTAATGTATATTTAATTTTGAATAACATTGAGAGCAAAATGACTTCTGTTCATAATTAAAAAACTGTAACCCATACTTTTCAATAATTAAATATATTAATAGTTAATTTGACAATGGAAACTTAATTTACTTTTTAATTTACACAATGTTGTATTATTAAGATTTTTTAACATACAAACAAGAGTGAAATTATTCAGCTTGTTGAAATAACTGAGGCAAAATTTACAGTGTTTTTAACTTGCCTTTGAATAAAGTATCATGAGCCTTAGCAACATGAAATATTTCGACATCATAATTTGCAGAAGAACTGGCGTTTTGTTCCTCTTTCATCGGTATTCCAGTAACAGTGGTGCTAGCCAGGTCATAATGTTTTAGAATTAAAGACGCTAGTTTATTTGCGATCCCTCCGGATGCTTTCACATGATGTGTTTCACTAACAATTGATGAAGAAACCTAAACAACAAAATCTCTCTCTAATAAATTTGTATAATGCTATTATTATTATTTTTTTTAAAATTACAGAATGCATTGGAATATTGTTCATCGGCTCTGGCTGGATGTTTATTATTACAAATTCGCAGTGATCTATAGGAATTAATCTGGAAAAAAATCAATAAGAAAAAGTTTCATATTGAAAGCAATAATAAAAATTACAAATCTGATGATGTAGCGACTTTGTTGCTTTCCATAATCTCCTGCCTCAGTCTTTCTTCTATAATACTAATGCTTTCATTGTCTGCTACTGATGTTATACAAATTATCCTCACTCTGTTTACTACCTGTCAGATACGATCATGCTGTATTAACATATCAAAGATAAATATTTTCAATGCTTACAGGTATAACATTTTCATCCAAAGAGGTCCTTTTTTCATGCTGCTGTTCCGAACATTCACACATGGCCTGCACGGCCATTTTTAACCCATGAAATATGGAATGCTGCTCACTGTCTTCAGATGCTGGAGGTGGTACGCCTACTGATGCAAGGGTGTTTAAAAGCTTAAACAAATAATTTTAAATAAGAAATTTAATTCTTAAGAAGAAAACCAAGTAGTCCTAATGCAAGGGTATACCTTAAGAATAGTATAATTTGCTTGATGGTTTTCATAATTCACAATTCAATTTCAATTTTCACAAAGATGTTATTGTAAGTAAAAATAAAGTTAATAGTTATAAATAATTAATACAATTTTTTTAAATTTTGGAGTTTCTTAAGTAAGATATGTTTAAAAAATTCTGGATTTTCAACTACTTCAATACTTGAAAATCAATCAAGGGATGGCTATCAGATGAAGCTAAAGTACTTATCCATCTCTGATCATCCTTGTCTGTCTAATTTTTAGGGTATTGTCTTTCAAACGATTCAACATTTTGTCATCATCACTGGTTGGACTTATGAATCGGCAGACCAGGATGATCAGAGGTAAACAGGTTCATCATCTTGCAGGGCTCAACACAGTATACATTGTGATAATTTTTTCAACAATTTGTTGCTAATCTTATGTACTAATGACTCTGCAAAGTCCCTCAATGAAACAAAAATACTACAAATAATAAAAGCAAAGTAATCTTGATTAATTTACATGCGTTAAATTCTGCTGGGAAGGGCTCCATGAATTAAGGCTCTCTGCTTTGTTGTCACTGACGATGAAGCGTATCTGAAATCAATAATATAAATATTACAAACAATTAACACAAGAAATGTGTGGTAAAAGGGTTCAGTGAGTGTGAATGGGTTTGGTTGTAGGAAGTGATTGCATTGGGGGCTGAAATGACCTTTCTGTTGGAGCCCAATTTCGGTGGCAGGATGGATAAAGCCGAAGGCCAAAACACGTGAGGTGGGTGATTCTTGAGGCCTGCCATTAATTTAATGTAAGTTACAAATGTTCGTGAATGGTTGACCAATGTTGGTTAAGAGGTTTGACAGTTCCTCAATTGTCTAACATGTATTTGCTTCCACTTCCGCCCTTAACATGTCATTGTCTAAAGTTGTTCATATTCCTGATCGCTCTTTTTCAAAAAGATCAAAATTATCGGATCTGAACTTAGAAAACCACCTTTGGCATTGATGAACGTCTCATACACTTGGATAAACATCACAAATGTTTTTGGTAGCAACTGTTGCATTACTATCCTGTGAAACTCAAAAGGCACATAATGATGTACCTATGTACGGATATGTACCTCCTCTTTTATTGGCTGGCCATTTCATGCTAAATTGGGAAAAAAATTAAGATTTAATTATTTATGAGCAATCAAGTCCTTCTGTCGGAATGTATGGTAATGTAATGTAATAAAATTTATTTCATGCAGGAAAACAATGTTTCCTCTCTTCTAGAACTCGGAAGACAAAAAGCCCGGATAATGAGAGTCTAGTGTAGTTGTTTATGAGTTTAAAAAAAAATCAAATTTCTAATAAATGAATATTATAAATTAATTTTAAGCTTCTGTTTGGTCTGGAAATTAATTAACAGTTTAATTTATAGCTTGATCGTTATATCAAGTACACTTTGGCATTTTGGATTTTCCACAATTAATTTGTGGACCTCATCAAGTCTTGCTGAGTTTGCAAAGTAGCAATATTTATAGCATGTTTGTAGCCATAGCAAGTTTATATTCATTCATCACTTCTGACATTAAATAACAGCTCACCAGTTTGCCTGTCGGAAACAAATCCCAGACAATCCGACAGTACTCGATGGCAGCTTCGACGCTGCAAGTCCAGAGTGATTTGGAGATTGGAGCCAAAGGGATCAGACCGGGGCTTCTCGACTTGGTGAAATCGAACTCGATGACACTCTCGCAGCTCCCTCCAAAGTAAGGCGTATGGTCCAGCAAGAAAATGGTCTTGTGGTTCGCTGGGTGCATCGCAGCCAGTACATGTTCAGGAACCATTTTTATTTACTTCTAATAATAACAAAAAACCCAAACAAATAAAAAACAACAAATTATACTAGCACTATTACAGTTAAAGACAAATAAATACCTGGTTAAGCTAAATCCTTTATAGCAAAATAAATATTTGTATAATTTTCTAAGCACACGGCGGGATCAAAGATGTACCATTGATATAACATATTTCTTATTATAGTTTATAAAACAATAAATATTTGTTATAACGTTTCTTTTGCCACTAGTACTTGTGATTGTCTTCATTTAGGAGGTTTTCGTAAGGTTAGAGTTCCTAAACAATCATAAAATCGTTGTCGCAAAGATATCGATAAATCGATATACAATTTTCTCTGCATGACTCAGGTCCAGTATCTTGGTTTAATCTATCATGGCAAAAAAAGCTAAAAAAGCTCTCTTGTACCTTTTCAATACTGTCCTTAGAACATCCCATCCTATGCTGGAAGTATTCAAAAATTACTGTTTCTCAAAATCCAATAATCCTACCCACGTAAAGAATTCATACGTCCTATTTCCTTACTTTCATTTCTATCTAAAGTCATACATATCCTCATTAGACGTATTTCCCTTCCTAATATCCCACAACATAATATGAAACCACCAATTTGGTTTCTGTTCATACCACAGAGTTGAAGAGTTGAAAGGATCTCTCCCAGCCTTGATCGAGGGCATGCCCTGATGTGACATGGCTCGAGCCATCAATCTGGCACCCGGACTCCTTTCCAAGTTAAAGGTTCTTCTCCGCTTAACTTATTACCTTTTTCTAAGATCCTAGTTGTCCGATAGGCATTGCCAAGATAAGGCCAAGATCTTTCCTCGTTCTTCCTTTAGGGGCTGGAGTACCACAAGGAAGCATCCTAGATCCTCTCCTAAGTATAATATACTATGCCGATATTCCTCAAAATCCCTTGCTGATTTGTAGACGACACATTTGGCTTTTTCTCGCATCAAGAACCAAACATAGCTG
Organism: Cimex lectularius; assembly: GCF_000648675.2. NCBI lineage: Eukaryota > Metazoa > Arthropoda > Insecta > Hemiptera > Cimicidae > Cimex > Cimex lectularius. The sequence goes on from NW_019394219.1 coordinate 2,638,555, forward strand.
CCTCCAGCATCCAAGCTCGTCTATACGATATCCATCGTTGGAACGAAAGATTGAGAATAAAATGAATCAAAATAAATTCGCACAAGCTTTACCATCCGCTGTGCGACATTTCCATCACTAAAATATATCTATACCGACTGCAGACATAGTAAAATATCTAGGCATGTTTCTCGATTAAAGACTGACATGGAACCCCACACTAGACTGAAAAGACAGGAACTTAACAAACGATACAAACTACTTATATCTATACTGGACAAACGATCAAAACTTTCACTGACGAACAAACTGTTAATTGAAAAGCTAGTACTCCGACCTTTCTGCCTGGATAGAACTCTGGGACTCAACCAAATTTCAATAGAATTCAGTCACTGCAGTCAAAAATTTACCGTAAGCTCACCAATGCTCCTTACCAAAAATTTTTAAATTAAAAAAAGGAAAAATGAAAAAAATGATAATATTTTTCATGAATAGCGTGAAAGGTGAGTCAAAAATTGGTGTAATTGTTTCAAAGCAGAGTTGAAGGTTGAGAATATATTAGCTATTAATAGCTATTCCAGATAATATTAGATGTTGTCATTACAATAATCCATGTGTTTGTACGTTTTTTCCTAACAATAAAGCAGAAAATACCAACAAACAACAGTATTAAACTAGTTTCTCCTTAAGATTGCCCTTGAGTTATTTATTCATAGTAGTTATTAAGTTATTTTATTCATAGTAATAACCTCTCTATCGCAAATAGTTAATGTGTTGGATAATTTCAGAACCTCGAAACATTTAATTAATAAGTTCTGCATTCTTGACCGATTTGCAATTGATATCTCAGAATTGATCAACACGCAGGGTTTAACGTTGGTTGGCTTGCGAAATAATTCAAAGTTAGTTTAGTTTAGTTTTTGACGTTATGATTACAGTTCATTATACACGTAAGTTAACCTTTGTGGGCAAAAGGAGTACAGGTATAGGTCAGTTTGTCTTGGGGCGGTTCCAGCAAACCCACAAAGTCAAATAAATTATCCATTTTTAACAATCACTTTTGAAAACGGGAAATCATTCGCCGTTCTTTGCTTATTTTATTTGTTTATTTACGGATCGAAATCCACTATAAAAAGACATTTTACAATAACAAAACATAAAAATAATATACAAAATAATATATGCAAACATACAAATAATATATATAAAAAAATAAGGAAATATATAAATGGTAATATTACATACAATTAAAGAGTAAAAACTGTACAACAACAAAAATGAAAGACATAATTACTAACCAAATTAAGGCAAAGGAAACAAAATAAAGCTGAAAGACAATTGAAACTACAATATTTAAGTACATATTTAATGAAAATAATGTTCATTGTAGATATATAATAAGACTAGAGTGCAAGATTCTCAGTAAGTGAAAAGTCAGATATGCTCCGAAATTTAGGGCGTTTGAATTCGAAAATTGCAATTCTTTTCATTAAGCCTCCAGGGTAATTTGCCGAAATTACTGAAAAATGTTTATACCCATATGTGGTTTTCAAAATACCCTTACATTATTAAATCACGATAAATTAGCACTTATGTTAGCGTTGTTTCATTGGTTTGATTTAACAATTATTTTATTGAACATGGTCGTTCTATTTGTTCCGCAAAATGCAATTCAGCTTTTCGCCTCTTTAGTCAAAATGTAAGATGTAATATCTGCTTCTTTTGAGAGCTAATGTCCCCCGCTCTGTACTTGTAGTACAGCGGTGAGTACAAGCTCATCAAGGAACTTGATTAGTACTCCGGTTTCAGTGCCTCTTCGGTTACGTTGTACATCCCAAAACACGTCTTCCTGCGGTTAAATGTGGCGCCATTTAGTAGGTTTGTTGCTGTCTCACCTGCTTCTTTGCATAATCTGCACATATCATGTTGGGTTATACTGGTCTTCTTCAGATACTCATTCTGTCTGCAGTGTCCAGTTAAGAATCACAGGTTTCGAAATTTTTTCCTCCTTCCTTTGATCAACTCTGTTGCTCCTTGCCTATCATAATTTGCTAGGTTTTTGGATTATTTATGTCCCATGAGGGAATTCCTCTGTTTCCTCATTTTTAGTCTGTCTTTTTGTGTAAAATACTCATTGATAATGTGGATCCGTACAGAAAGGCTCAGGACCTATCGGTGGTATTACAGCACTCATCCTTGCAAGGGCGTCCGCTCTCTCGTTTCCCGCTACTCCTACATGTCCTGGACCCAGCAGAGAGTTACTTTATTTGGTATACCCAATCTATTTAGTTCAGTATTGCAATTCAGCACCATCGTTGATCGAATGCTGTTTGAACTTAGTGATTTGATGGCAGCTTGGCTGTCTGTCATAATAGCTATATTTTTGTCTTTCTACTCTTTGTCAAATTGAATTGGGTATGTACATCTCTCAATTTCAATTCGGAGTTCAGCCTCGAAGATACTGGTATATTTTTCCCATGGAAAGGGTTCCGAGTATTTGGTTCCAGCCTCCAGGACCGAACACTCCTGTCTCGTACCTTCCTGCGTTCTAGATCCATCAGTGTACCAGCAATGGTGTCGTTCTTAACGGAAGGTTTTTCTCTTTCCCATTCTTTTTTTCGTACTTACATTTGTTTCGAAATTTTGCTTGATCTCAAACATCTTATTCAGGCCATTTATTGGGGCCATGAGTATCGCATGTTCTTTCATTATTTTGTTAACCATTTCTCCAATTTAGTTGTAGCCCCGTTGGACTTTTCAGTCATAAGCCACACTGCAAGATGATAGGAAACGTCATCACCCCACACCCTTTGAAAACAAAACTCAAAATTATTTTAACTGTATTCTTGGTTCGTGTTAAAACGTGCAAATGACAATGAGTTGATAAGAAAATGCCAAAGTTTTCCTTACCATTTCACTGTAATATATTTCATTAGTTCTTTCACATTGCTACTGAGATTGTACAACACTTTTATGTTAAACTTTACAGTGATTTGTTGTTGGAAATTAGTTACTCTAGCACGAATAACAAATAGTAGTTGGCACGCCAGAGGATTTTTGTAAAATTTAGATACACTCTAAGCTTTGGTCGAAAATAACACTTTTCTCCTTTATTTTAGTTGTATGCCTTCTTGTTAATTGCTAAAAGACCGCATTTATGTTAAGTGTTTTCCTACCTAAGAACCAAGATGGTTATCTATTTCTTAGATAATCAGAAAAATAGTTGGCAAGTGGATTTTGAATAATAAACAATACAGTCCCGCAGTGATTTGGAGAAAGTCACAAATTGACCTCCATTAATCCATTATCTGAGAGCGGAATTTATCCAAAGGAAGATAATGTGTTTTATCGGAGGAAATCCTCTGGTATGAATAGCTTCCTAAGAGCGAAACGGTCAATTTCTAATACTCTTTCCAACTAGGCCGATTAACGAATCTGCCTGAACCAGGTCCGCATCAATGAAGAGAAATGTAGACGTTTTATTCAATGAAAAAGTAATCGTTCAAATTTGGTTAGTGAAGCCGCAAAAATCTAACAACGTTCTGCTACTTGTTTTCCGATTATAATCATTATCGGCGAAAGAAAAAAAAGGAAATGTTTAAAATTTATGGGTCAATATGGTAACAATTAAGAATAGCTGAACAAATTTTGCTTTAAAAACCTGACAGTATAATAAAAATAATTCGTTAACTTTTTGAACAATCAAAATTATTTTCTAAACTTCCATATATTTATGTTTAATTATGTTTATCAGCTTATTCTTAATTATATAATTATTCAATTAATTATACACAATTTTTTCTAAATGAAAAATCTGTCACAGGCGGGATTCGAACCCACGACTTTTGGCTAAATACGTAATTTTTTCTAAATGAAAAATCTGTGTCACAGGCGGGATTCGAACCCACGACTTTTGGCTAAATACGTTTGTCACGATAGAGCAGCAGCGTATTTAGCCGAAAGTCGTTGGTTAGAATCCTGCCTGTCACAGATTTTTCATTTCAAACAAATTGTATATAATTAATTGAGTAATTCCATATATGATCTATTTTTGTTTTCTTAAGGTGTCTATATTAAATTGTACTTTATAATTTGATGGTATATACTGGCAGTTGGTCTGTCAGAGGATTTTTTTTGACAAATTTAGAAGATCTCATTAGAATGCTAAGAATCATCTGGAAAACCCACAATCTTAAGCTCATCTGATAGATCGACCTCTCCTACAATTAACAATAGATAGGGAGAGAAAAAACAGATGGAAAATAAGAGGGAGAAAAGTGGAGAGGAGAAAGAGAGAGAGATGAACTCATACTTTTCTTCGTCATGGTTTTCTTCCTTTTTTCGCTTCTTTGTTTGCAGAAGAGTAAGCACAAGAAGTGCTCCTGTTTCTTATGGTGGAATCAACGAAAGAGTAATGCAATAATATCCTGGGTATATTTGTTAAAGAATCTGTCCCGTTTGCTAAAAAGAATTTGTTGGCTATTTGAATTTTGAACAATAGAAATTATTTTCTTAAATGATATATAAATTAGATGGCTGTGGAAAGTGTAATACCTTTTTAAGTACTCCTAAATTGTAAATGGCCGTGCATGTTCAAATAATTTTATTTTGCCGATATTTTTTTTTCAACAAAATTTTTGTTTTCTTAAGTTGACTATATTAAATTTTAAATTCCCCTATAGTTGATGGTATACAAATAGCAGTTGGTACGCCAGGTTTTTTTTCAAATTTAGAACACATTATTTAGTATGGTAAAAATTGCCAGGAAACCCAAAACCCTAAGCTCGCCTAATAGATATTTGTTTAAAAGTCTTGGCTGAAAATGGCAAAAAACAAAAAACAATGACAATTTTTGAAAATATGTAAATTGATTTTTGGATTTAGAAAATCGCTACAAATTTTTACAAGTATTTTTTTATTTACAAAAATATTTACAAATTAATTTTAAATCAGTTTTCAATTAACTACTATCAAAATATTTGTTTAAACACTAAATTACAATTAATACAACAATTTTATTTCTTAAGAACAATCAAATCACAGGTAATGGAGAACGCCAAACGACCTTATCTATGATCCGATATGGCTATTGATAACTTCACATTAAACTCAATTAACTTCATTAAAAATGAGCAAAAATGATTTCTTGAAAAGAAAAATGTTATAAAATATACAAAGTAAATAATAATAATCAGGCAATATAAACATAAAATCCTATCTTACAAACTCTATAATTAATATTTTATGTTAGATAACCTATTAACTGCTAGTTTTTAGTATTTAGTAGTAATTTTGTAACGGATAGTTGTTTTAATTGAGTACATTTATATATCCCATCGTACGCCGGTAGATTTCGTACAATACAAAAATAAAGACGAAAAAATACGGAAAACATGCGTTTTCTCCAATCGTTCGAAGAAGAATCTTGTTTGTAGAACTTGAGAAAAAACGATCTGATCCGCATTTCAAACTTTCTAGGGGTTTTAACGAAGCGAACGGTCTCAGGGTGGATGAGCGGGGCCGTGTCGCCGATTGAGCAGCCGCAGTCTTTTGTACTGTCCTTCCATGTCGTGTGGAACACCAATCCAATCCAGCAAACGCCATCAGGGGATGATTTGAGAGATGGATGACTCGCTTCTAGAGCTGGGCGGTTTCGGCTGCATCGCGATGGAGATGAATTCTTCGGCGATCTCGCGGTCGAGGCCTGTGTACGTCTTGTCGATTTCCTCGTCTGTCACCTCCTTCGTCTTCTTCCTGCTCTTCTTCACAGGATCCGCGGTCGACTGAAACAACAAAATACCTAAGTTCAACCGGTAATATCATCTTACACATCAGAGTAATGAGAAACATGTAGCTTGGTCGTCTCCAGGTCTATCTATGTTAAATTGATGGGAGACGACTAAACTTCATAAAAAAACGTTGGTTTAATTGTATAAAACGTTTACCGTTATTTTATACAATGGAATACCCATATATAAAAATTTAAAAAATCAGAAAATCAGAATTTTTTAAATATTTTTTAATTTTATGTACGGAGAGAGAAGTGTGTGTGTGTGTGAGAGAGAGAGAGAGAGTGTGTGAAAGAGAGAGAGATAAACAGAAGTAGAGGTAGATTTTCGACTAGGTTTTTCTCCTTTTCTTGCAGAAGAGCAAGCACGAAAAGTGCTCCTGTTTCCTCAGGTTCAAACATCGTACAGACCTCCGTTGGGAGGAGACGTTGATTCTTCAAGTTGTCTGGTGTGAAATCATCCAAAGTCTTCACCCGGCATTCAATTAGTTGAGAGTCAACCGAACAACTTAGATGAATCAACGAAAGAATAAAACAATAGTATCCGAAAGATACTTTGAAAAGAAAAGAATTTAAGTTAATAACGACGAGTATAACGAAGATACTTCATGGCACAAATGTATTTATAAGTATTTTACAAGTTTTTTGAAATTGGAAAGTTTCGCGGAATTATTGTTTAAAATTTCTACCTGTGTATAGACGTTTTTACAACATACATGAAAGATTTTATTTGCAATTTTGTACCGATGTGGTTTACACAGTACAAAGAGAACGTTAGGGGAAGAGTTTTTATACATCTACAAATATTCAAAATAAACTTGGCTTAAAGCCGAAGTTGGGAATATTTATGAGCTTCAGCTTGTTTATTATTGCGTTGCATATATTATTAATTTTTCATCGTTTCATTTAATATACGGTCAAAGGTTGTTAAAAAAAATTTTAGAATGACTCACCAATCTGCACTTCTGACCAGGATAGGTCGACATTTGCATCGGTCACGTAGTTTAAGAGACAAAGAAGTACTCGAGACTAGAAAGGACCGAGGATTAAATTACGGGGTAAAAACAGATTTGAAACAATCCATCCTTCTTTTCATTTCCAAGTGAACCTCCCCTTGACCCTAAGACACCGGGAAAGTAAGAAATTGAGATCCGTGGGGGCCGAGACCTTTATAAATCTTTTTAACAGAAGCAATTACTGTGGTACAACTTAAAAAAATATTTTGTTTCACTGGAAAGTTTGTTTTAATCTTGGATCCTTGCGCAATACGCATGGAAACGTAAAATTGCTTCATTTTTGTATTAAGTATTATGATATCTTATTTTTTGCACATCTAAACCTTACTTTCTAATAAACCTTTAGAATATTCTCTCTTCCAAAGTTCTCTTCGAAAAGAATATACATTATCCATTTTCTAAAAAGAGGTAATTGACAATAGGCAATAATCCAAAATTCTCATAATAACTGTTAAAAACTTTCATAACATGAAAATGGCTTAAAAATGACATTATTTGTCATTTTAAGAGCAACCTGCCGCAGATTAGTAACGAGATATTCACAGAAACATCTACGTACATAGTTGCCAGTATGTTAGGAAAGTTTAGTTTAATTAATTGATTCACAAATTCTTTGATGGCAGAAAATCTGAAAATCGATTACAGCTTCAATTCACTGTTAATTTTAATTTTTATACAATGGTAAGCCAATTTGACAAAAATAACCATATCTTTATGGTTGTATGATCTCAACAGGTTTTAAGGAATTCACGACGTTTTCAAAAACTGTAGGTGCTCATGGAAGGGTTTTAAAATTTTCATAACGATCATGATTCAGACGAGAATTTCTCCCTTTTAGCACCATTGTTGTCCCAGGATAGGCAGACCAAAATGATGGGTAACGACCAAATTGAAATATTTATTCGAATAAAACAATATCATTTTTATAGGCTTATACGTTTAAGTTCAAACTACGAAACTACTATAATTAAAATTTTATGTATATACTTATGTACTTGTTTATCTATGCTTTTTCACATGAAGAAATTATTCAAGCTTATATAACTCTAAGGACTTTCACCCCGAAGGGTTGTCACTCCTCGATGTACTGACCGTAATGTCTACACCTCAGGGGTGTCCACCTATCCCGTTTGGCGGCTGGGTTGCTAATATCTCCCTTAAGCCAGATGCCCAGGAGATCATCACTTTCCAACCAACGGGGGCTTTCGATAGTTGTCATTTCAGCCCCAAACGCATGCAAAATACAACCTAGCGGTGGAGTACTCGATATTCACCTTACACACAATATTAATGACCTAATCTAAATTAGGATTGATAAGAACTGGTATAAATATTCGCCATCCACCCTAACCACCACAATGCATGGGGGGGATGGAGAAAAACTCTTAGGACCGGGCGGGCTTATCGGAAGAAGTTATCCACCAAATACAACTATTCGACCTTACAGCTTCAGATTTGGAAGATTTTAACGATAATAATGTAGAAGAATTATAATATATATTTTTTCCTCTGAAAACCCTATTTTTGTTAATCTTTTGTTTATGCAAAAAGAGATAATATTTTTGAATTTTTATTTATTATACAAAATGGTAGGTCATAAAAATTCAGGTACACTCTTTCGACCCAAATAAAGTAGCAAAAAATGGGTCTTTTTTTACAAAGCAAATAATAATAACAAATAATTTGGGGTTGTAAGGTTAAACATCGGTTCTAAAACTTTTTTCGGTTTCCGACGGCACCCTAAGTCAAAATATTGGTCAGGGTGAACCTTATACTAATAATAGTTTTTCTTCATTTCCTCTGCTATCCACTAAACAGGGGATCTTTGTTTATTTACATCCAGGAATTATAAAGTTCCAGCCTACCAAATTTTGTTTTTCAATGAATTCAGTGAATTATCGCAAGAAAACTCAATAAGAGATTTTTTGTATTTTTTCATGAATCCAAGTGAATTAGCAAATCATCTACTTGAAAGTATTTTTCGAACCATTTGGTATGCTGTAATAGGTGATCCTCAAAAAACGGTTTAATATTGCAAGACAAATCAACTTCATTGGAGATTAAACTGGTGCAACAACTAAAAAAAAAATCATTGACACCTTGTTCGTTAATTTTTCTTTTCAATAGCTGTAATTTTTTTCTTAAAGCTAAAATCTTTTCTGTTAATTTTAAAATGTGCATTGCGTTCTTGCAAGAAGAAAGACCGAGGTCTGACCCTGGTCTCCCAACACCCGAAGTAGGTGATTCTCGAGACCTGGCGGTAATTTATTTTAAATGATAATATCTTTAAAGCTTAAAAGAATTACCGGGGGACTGTGAGAAGTGATAGGCTCAACTGATATGTACATACATGTGCTCATTTGAACATTTATTTAGTAATAAATCAGTTTAATAAAAAGAGATTGTTTTGATTGTTCAAAATAAAGAAATTTTTCAAAATAGAATCGCTAAATATGATAACGAGAAAATAAGAAGAAATTGTTGATAATCGGTATGCCTTACTTGTCATGTTTAATTTTTCTCGTATATTCATTTTATAGAAGAATTTTGTGGCCCTCTATCAAGAGAATTTGATTGATTCTCGTTCTGTCGAATTTCACCTTGCTGAAGAGGAAGAAATAATCCAATCATGAAGTTCTCGTATTTTGATCAAACAGACCCTTTTTTAAATTTTTATTTAGTAAATGTCGCTCAAAACATAGTGGTACTTTTTGGTAAACTTGACGATTTTCCGGCTTTTTACGTGTTTGCGGTGGAAACGGTTATTCGGCCAGCCGGGCTCAGTTCTTTTCCCATAATTCCAATTGGCGGTACAAAACGGCCCAAAGCAATAAAAAGCCGTCACGCCGTCCGGGTTCCCGGGCACTGATCAAAATCGGTTCGAAGTTTCGAAAGAAAAACTCTGACGAAAATGAGCTCAGTCGCCTGCCCGCGGTCGGCCGAGCCCGTTCCGAAATGCTGCGGTCTTGCTTCAAAAACCGCAGGCCCTTCGTAGAGAAATTGCAGTCTGGCAATAAGCTGGTGATTATCTTTTCTTACAGACATTTCTATTGGTGTAAATCTCGACTATATGAAAAGGCCACTTAAGGTTCAACTCGTTATTTTGTACCAAATGAATTTACTGCAGCCCCTCGAGTGATTTATGATTACCAAACATGACAAAGCTCTACTTTCAGGGTTACACCAGTCAGGTTAACTTCTAAGGATATAAAGGTTTCTGCAATATCGAAGGACAAAAGTTGGCCATTATTACCTGAAGAATGATGACCTGCTACATCCATACAACTAAATCCTTTCCTTTTTATTTTGAATAGCTAATGAATGATCAATTTGAGACCAATCAACTAAGAGATATAAATATTTTGCAAACTTTTATCAAGTTTTGCATTTGTAAAGTAAAATTCACCTAAAGAATGTAATATTGTAGGTTAGGTGGGTTAATTTGCCTTGATCCTTCTTCCTCTTGAGGATGTTGCGGTTTTAAGACATTCAACAGGATAGATTAAAAGACACGGGGTTGATATGCAAATTTTACAGATATTAAAGCGTTACAACTTATCTGATTAACAAGAAGCATATAAGGCTGATGTAACTAAAAACAACCATATGCCTGTATACAATTATTTTTAGAAAACGTATTTACATAAAAGGGAAAAATGGCCGCCGAGGGATTTTCAAAAAAAAATAAAAAAATAAATTTCACCTTTTAGTAAAAGAAGTCGAGGACAAACAAGTCCATTTTAGCGTGTTCTTCTTTTATTTACTTTTTCGTGTAGGGTCAATTCATGAAGCCGACTTTCGCGTCCCTCAAAAGGAGGAAGGAACTTGAATGGCATCATTGTGAGTACTCGTCCATTGTTATGTCACTCTGTGTGTCTTGCACAATGAGCCGGTGTTATGGGTGACACTTTCCGTGCTTTCTATAGCGGTCGCGCTGCATTGACGTTTCGAAACCGCCGAAGAGTTTAGTAAAGTAATTACAATAATTCCTGTCATACAGGAGGGCTTAACGTCGACTGCGGACGGGGGGTCGAACATTTTACAATACTTATTTCAAACAATTTTCAATTAAAAAGTCATGGGCTGTTCCGGGGGAATTTACCTATGAAACACCATATTATCTGCATTGGTATGAATCTACTAGCTTCTTTAAAACATAGTTCTTATTCTTAGTTTGTTGTTTCCAACGATCCCGATTTTGAGCCTTAAACGCAATCGTTGAGAACAACAAACTGTGAGTAAGAACTATCTTCGGGGGGGCTGTTTACTGGTCAGCAGGTAATTGGCAGGGTTTTTTAGTGAAAGTGATTGTTTGTCTGGTGTTACAACAGGGTACGTGGAAGTTGAGAAGATGTAATCATCTGGGTAGGTTTGTATTTTTATTGTTTTCTTCTTTCTATATATTATTTATAAAAGGTGTTACAACAACATCAACTCCTTAAAAATCTCTTCTCCACTTCTCCAATGCAATATCCCATTTCGTTAAATTTTAATCGGAAATCCTGGCATTTTGAACAGTTGGTGCAATTATTTATTATTACATATCATCAACCGGCAAAGTCCTTGCAGTTTTAAGTGAGAAAAATTGCAAGTTGAACGTTAAACCATCGTGTATGAGAGGGATTTCTTTACTTTACTTTTCTATACTTATTATTAACATCAAGTACGAAGAGAGTACTGGACAATTAAAAAATAACTCCCTGGTACTCTTTCGACTCAAAAAATGATCAGCCTGGCCAAATTAAAGTTTATTCGAAAATATTGAATGTTCACTTTGGAATGATATTTATTTAAAAAATGTAAATTAGGAGTTATATCGCTTTTGCATTAACATATAGTATGTTACATTAAGTTATAGTATGATATGAAACCGTAAAAAATTGAAACTTTCAGATTTTCATACAATTTGAAATTTTTTAATCACTGTTGATATAAAAAGGATTGTCACATGTAGGAAAAAAAAAGGATTCGTAATTTCCCTGGTAAAGGTTTAAAAGCGGCTACAGGAATCGATCACTAAAGAAAATCCACAAACACAATAACAAAGGCATTTAATAAAATATGTAGTTAAAATTACAATTTTAAATCAAAATTTACCTGAGATGGCGGTCTAGAGACGTGTGGTCGCTGCTTGTACTGCCTGGGAGGATGAACTGATGTAAAGCTGTGAGGGTATGGCACCGTGTAGACTGTCGATCCTTCCACCTGGAAAAAAATGAAAAATCTTCATGTAACGATTTAAACGAATGCGTTAGGACGTTTTAATCGGCAGCTAATATAAGCATTGTGTCATTATATTGAGATTGTTTCATGGTGGCTGCAGGATGATGAACCTGTAATTTGGTATTTTACAATCATTTTGGTCTGCATACCCCAGCTAGGGGGTTATACTGATACAGACACAGTAGTGAAGATGGTGAAAAACTCTCTCCTCTGATATACGAAATGATCGACTAAACTTCATATGACATTAACGATAGTAATAACAAAGAAATTTAGTTAATAAAAAAACTACATCCTAAAATACAGGAAATCGGTACACTTTAGTATTTGGGAGGGATAGGGATGAAAGAGGTGGTCACAAGGACTTCTAAGTAGATCTATTATGCTCCAGCACTTGGGAGGAGAGACCTACAATCCACATCAACAAAAAACATCATTTTTAAAAGCACCAGCAACGCGGGTGTAACCTCGTAGTTGAAATATCCTCGGGGGAAAATTAAAAAATAAACATCAATTTGCTTTGAAACTTTTCTAAAAATTTATAATATTGATTATTTGATCTATATTAGGATATTTTTGTTTTCAATTCCAAATGCAATATTCTGCAATTGTGCAAACTTTCATGTATTTTCACACTTGCCGAGTGAATCTTACTTTGGTTCTGCTCCAAGCGGAGTTTGACAAGCCTATCTTTGTTAGCCAGGTTTGGACAGAAAGCTGTGGCTATTTGTATAAAATCAGAAGCATTAGCCAAAGAATAGTTTTAGTTGTATGAATTGTTTATTTATATATCATGAAGTACCAGTAAGTATACCATTTTGCTTAATGTTTTACACGATTTCTAAGCTTTTAACATCGATATTCAATATCAATATATAGCAATTTTCATCTTCTTTTTGTATATAATTAATTGACCAGCTAAGTTTTAATTTTTATACATATATGTTTGGAAAAAATTACAGCTTTTTCTGTCATATTCCGGCTGAAATGTGGAACGATTTTGTTCAATCAAAAGGAATTTAAAGTGAAATTAAATTAAAATTAAGGGTTATCTAGTTTTTTAGTGAAACATGTTTTTAAAACATTTCTCTTTCGGCTCCAAGACGATTAATTGGGCAATTTTGCATGCAAATTGCACTTAACTGTGCGAAACGGAAGAGCTAATTGAGGTGAAAGTTAAATTTCAAGAACTTATCCTGTGTAGGGGGAACACAGTTGTAGGAAGCGATAATTAAACGGTCGTCGGTTCGGTCGTCACCGGGTCCGCTTAGTCTCGTGCTTCCTTGACGGTTTTGCGTGCGGAATTCTAGAACAAAATGGGAAGAGTGCAAGACAAAAAAGGTCGAGTTTTAATTTACGAGAGCATTATTTTGCAACATTTTCAGGTTTTTGTGGTCGAACCGCAGTCGTCTGACTTCCATCGTTCCATAAAGACATGCTCAGCTTGTTTCTGTTCATTCTGAGGAACTATTACGCTTCGTTTTCCGTATTTTTGAATTGTCTTACGTAAATCCAACTGATACGGGCTGTAGGGTCTCATTTGGGTTGCAGCTACGCGCACTAGACAAATTAAACTGTTTAAACGATCCAAATTATCACTGCCCCACAAAAGGCTACTTTACAAATACGAACTAAAACCAATATGGACATGCGGAATAGAAGTCTGGGGCTCATCCAAATAGATCAATTATCCTTAGTATTCCAATTGCGCAATCAGTTGCTGGAGCGCAGCAGCAGAACTCTTCGAAAAATTATGGACATTCCCTTTTATGGATTGAATAAAATCATTCGCAGAGATCTGGTGTTTGTCACAAAGATGTTCTCTTTGTAACTAAAATAAAGTAACTTCATCCTGTTTCAGTAAATTTCACAAAAATTTCTATCTCGATGATAAAATCTCATCCAGTCCTGTCCGCAGGCTAAAGAGGCTAAGACCAAGAGATCTAAACAGTGACAATAAACGCGAGAGTGAGTTAAAAATATATCAAATAAATTAAATATTACAGCCTACAAGGGGGTAATTAATTAGTAACTCTCTGAGCGGGGTGTCGACTACCCTTGAGAGATTCTCGGTGGACCCTCTCGTCTTCTCTTATTAGAGAGATATGTATCTCTATTCATCCTTATTCCTAAAACATTTGAGCTGCAGGGATGTGAGGACGGAATTAAATTGGCCCGTTGTAAAAACTCAATTTGAAAATAGAGTGGGGAAAAGGAAGTTTTCTCTTTCTCAATACTGATAGCCAATGCCGTAGTAAAGAATTTAATCTTCTTTCATGTAAAAAAACAAGAAAAAGAAAAGAAAAATGTAATTTTCCGTGGCGTTTCACATAGCTCTGAAAGAACGTTCTCGAACCGGAGGTCGGGCAGACCAATTACTCCCCTTCTGATGACTCTTTGAAAGCCGCAGGTCTGCTGGGAGGTCATGGTAAATTCTTTCTTGAAACAAGGACGGACCGAAAAATAAATGTTTCAAGTCACGTCCTCTTTGGAATGCTAAATTCATGCAGAACACAATATTAACTCTCAATAGAAATTTTGAAATGGATGAAATTCGATGTTGCCGAATAAACGCCGTAACAATATATCAAACGGACTGTTAGACTGAAATCAGCATGCAACATTGAATTATGGTCAAATTTTTTTCGACGGTTATTAATTTTTTGAGAGTGCAACCACTTAAGAAGCTCGGCTACTTATTGGCAAGATGAAATGTACTTTCACCAGAGAAAGTCTTTCATTAGATTTATGAGTCATGTACATAAGGCATACGCCCACTTCATATCATATAAACCTGTTTTCGAAATTCTGCCATTTTTGTTGTTGCTTGTTTGCCGGTTTCCCGAAAAATCGTGTAATAGTTTCAATAATTTAGATTTAGTATCATATAGAAGTTTCGATGTGTTCTTTCAGTCTGCCGACTGTAAATAAACACCTGTACAATTTTTTTAATTTGCTTAATGTTTTTATGAAAATTGTTTAAATTGTAAATATCTAAAACGTATCGATAAAAAAAAATTGTCGTAAGAACAAGCAGCTTTTGAAAATTGTCTCAAGTGCCTAAAACCCAGAAATTAAAGTTAAGATTTATGTATTTTAAATCGGATGTCATGAAAAAATAACGTTTTAGTCCTTTTTAAATAAAGTGCGATCAAATATTTTGTAATCGAATCATGAAATTATCTGCGAAAGTACATCCGAGCCTAGGCAAAAGCCAGCCGTTGAAATCTGAAGATGTAGCAAGTTGGTTGAAATCAGATTTGTTCACTATTTCTGTTTTTGATTGACGTGAAAGGCAGATTTAATTCCGCCCCTTTGTGCCTTGGCCCATTAATCTTGATGATATGCACGACCGTTCGGTTTAATAGTCAAAAAGTCAAATGTGACAGTTAACAATAGTTGACCCAAATCCTGATCAGAGAAACTTTTTTCAAGTAAAAAAAATAAGACTTAATAATATTTTTTTAACCGTATAATGTGCTTATTTATCTACTTTGTTTTGTTCCTTCTACGTATTTTATTTGTCCATCTACACAGACGACTATTTTTTTAAATTTTTACAGGGGCATCTGAAGCTAGGTGCCCCGAGTGCATGCGAAATATAACAAAACACTTTCAATACGCATTCACGCGAATAGATACATTCACATCTATATACATCGCGCTCAATCTTTTTAGTAGATTGGGTGCTCAATATCCTTCATCGACCTGCACTTATCTAATTGGGGTCGATGGGGTATTTTTATAAATATTCCGCCTTAGGCTTAAGTCACGCACACAGCTCGAGGAGCGATGGAGATGCTATTTCACCATCAGCCCCTCCCATTCACACTAATAAATAAACTCACTTATGTAAAACACAGAACCACAAAACACAGATTTTGACGGCTAGATACAATAAAAAAAAGGAACAGGGGACCCTGAAACTCGATACTGTGTCCAACAACTCCTTTTAAACCTGGCGGCATGCCTACTCGCACCCTACAGAGAGCCAAGGCGTGACACGCGTCAAATGAACCTTTCTCTGCATAGGGGTACCTGCGGGGGGAGTTCACCCACGAGTAAGTGCCCATGTGTCAACAGCTTATAACCTATTCTTAATCTGGCAAGGACGATTTCTTTTTTCCGTTTCCTGCCCTCCGGTGACCATCTGCAGGCCGTGCTCTTAACACACAAGAGCCTAATGGACATTGTAACATTGAATTTATTTGGAACAATTGTTTACGGCAAAACATACAAAGAAAAAAACGAGAGAAATTGTAACAAAGTTTAAGCGCCAAAATATGAGACACCATAAGTTTAAATTTGACTAAAAATAGTGGCTTTCGATCCTACACATTTCATTTCGTGGTATATAGACATAACTTACAACAAAAGTTTATTGTTGTTTACTACGATTATCTGCTAACATTTTTATAGTGCATTGAGAATCCCGAAGCTAATTATAAATTTCACACAAGTTTCGGCGTTCAAGGTACGAAAATATCTTCACAATGTCCCACGTATTTGCCAGTATCCAATATTATTATAATAAGGCGGAAGTCATGTCCGTTCACGGGTCCCTACTTGCGTTATGTCACCTTTGATTCCCGAACCCTTTTCCCCTGGGTCCCGGTGAAATTATCAGCAGCGACTTTCACCCTCGACGGGGGATGCTTTCACGCACGCCCTTGCTTACTGCACTTTTAGCCGGGTAACGAGCTATTTACCGGAATCGTTCGCCTTTTGGCCAGCTGTTCGTGACCGCTACTGCGTCCCCTGCTGAAAGCCGGGAGTCAGCAGGAACAGAGTTTCAGTGCATTATCTTCGATCCGATGTGATACAAATAACAGCCGAAGAATATGTTTAATTTAAAGGTTCAATGATTGATTATAACATAATCTTATAAATGATTAATAGTTAAATGTTGTTTCTTTTAGTGTACGTCAATCTAGAGTTGGAGATTTGAGTTGATCAACCTTCTCATAAATCATAAGTCTATTTCCCTCTGACATATCGATTTTCAAGTTCCTGATTGTAATTGGTTTTATTTGAGTTATTAAGGCTAGCAGAAAGCCTCATATGTATCTTGATTTTAAGAGCGAAAAAATGAGATGCATCGGGACTTAAATGGTTTAAATAACTCTGATTCGATGTATCAATTTGTTTTATAAAGATCGACCATTTCTCTCAAGTTTCGAAACATCAACGTAAAAGTTGTAATAACTCGTAATATTGGAGTGTAGGTGGTTTTTCAGGTTTTCGTCGCTTGGCCGTCCACATAGGAGGATGAAGCGGTAACGCGGTAAAAGAAAGTGATTTTTTTCAACTTTCTTCCTTTTACTTTAGGAAAGAGGCAGAGAGTAACGAACAGGTTCCCGGGGACGGGTCGGGGCCTCATCTGGGTGAAGGAGGACTTTCTCTCACTTTCGTTAGGTGATAGCATTTGTGGCACCACGCCCACCATCCGCCGGGAACTGGGACAAATACCTCTCGATTGATGAGGCCACATGTCGGCCAATTTCTCCCTCATCCCGGAGAGTTGAATGCTGGAAAATGTGAAACCACAGTTGGACTGTAAAGGACCTCTACAAAATAAAAAGTTTTTTCTTTATTATTAAAGTATAAAAGTGACATAAAATTACGACTGGCGTTGGAATGATGATCCAAGATCATTGTAAAGATCAAATTTCTGACAGAATCGTAGCCCACACAACAACTTTCTTCGAAAAAATATCCATGAACATCGTTTTCATCATGGACCGATTTTTTGTCTGACACTTATGAAGGTTGTCAGTACAAAGTGGGCACATGACCCTAAGGTCTTCAGTCGATTCCGCGTTCTTTCTGACAATTAATAATAATTACAGGCAACTATAATCAAAGTCGAGCTATAACGAAATTGCCGAAGGATCTTTTAACTATCGAGATTTCCTAAATGACAATCTGTAGACAGTTGGAAATATTTCGCCAAGCGGTTCACCTTCGGGCTCTTCCTCGCGGGTTATGCAACGGATAACCGGGTTAAGATGGCACGAGGAAGACGGTCGGAATTCGCTGCCGATGCGCCTTTAACATATCACGCAATGCAGTTCGTAACGGCCGTGTACGTGATTTCATGTTTAGCGTGTTCTTTCATCAATTGAACTATGCAATCGGTCAGAGGCATCTCGAGTATGAACCTATAACTGATCAAGTAAATACGACCATGATGAACCTCAGTCAGATTTCCAAGATCAATATATCAGTAAAATTGTAGTTCATACTAAAATAGTGTACAATATACGTAAATTCACTAATTTCGTGGTCCACTTGACCAATTAATACATTACAATTAATTAAGGTTTTTAGTTGAGATGAAAAAAAGGTAATGGCACGAGCGGGATTCGAACCCACGATCTTCGGCTAGATACGCCGCTGCTCTACCACTTGAGCTATCGTGACCTCGATCCACTCGGACATCAACTTCCTATCTCAACCCCGAATCGTGGGTTCGAATCCCGCTCGTGCCATTACCTTTTTTTCATCTCAACTAAAAACCTTAATTAATTGAAATATAGGTAAATTTTAACATTTAGTGCAGATGGTTGAGCAGTTATGGTTACTGCAATTCATAGCACTATGTTAAAAGAACTTAAAAGAAAAAAAGAAGAATAAACTAGAGGACTTTCCGTGATTAAACCAGCATCAAACTAGATAAATATTAAAAGTTTAAACAATTAGTTAATATTTTGGGGAAGTTGGTCTCTTCCAAAGACCATCACTTCATGTCTGTTGTTACCCTGAGTATAAAGTTGCTCGTACAATGGTAGATTTTTTATTTGAAGAAAGGGGAGGTTGGTAAATTTCCAAACTTTCGGAGATAATACTAACATGATCAGGACAAAGCAGCTGATGGTCTAATGATTAATGATGGCCTGAAAGCATGTCCGGTAAATATTGCTGGGCGAGACAGCACGTCCCGGTTCAACTGAAACAAATTCCGTCTCCTCACGGTCAGAAGAAAAGGCCATGTCATTGAGGAAAATCGGTCGTTTTCTTTTCAATGCAGATCATTACTTTTCAGTTATTACTTACAGTTATACTTTCCGAAGATTGAACGAAAACTAACAGCCATCTCAGCTATTGTTTATTAGAAATCAAATTGATGTACACCATTATCGTGAGACCCATCCTCACATATAGCACGATTGCCTGGGGAAATAACAAAACATCATGAACATTCAGAGATTAGTCATACCAAACAGATCGGAAATCAATCGCTACAGAATTTTATAACAGTTAATTGTAATTCTTAGTACTTAAAAGATCTCAGAGTAAGGTGACTGTATTTTCTACTTTTGCTTAGTCTTGCGATTCAAAACCGAAGAGTTAATGGTGGTCGAAGTGAGTAACATAATGTTAAGTTCCTATATTGGAATATATATTCCGATATACGCACTTGTGGGATACTGGTTTTGTGAATTTGACTTTAGGGCCGAAGGATTCTTCTGCTTCATGTGCTGTGAGATCTCTTGTTGAGGTCTGCAGATGTTAATTAACGGTGTATATTTTGTAAATAACACTCAAACGCAGTGATAAAGATGGTAAAATGACGACACGCGTCTGATTGACAAAAATGACCGAAAACGACCAACGTACAAGTTCACTATCCCATCGACTTCAACAAGAAACATCACAATATTAGTCTTCTGTCTCAACTCACCAGAAAAATTATTATGATCTCGTTGAATGGTGAAATCAAAAACGGTATAATATCTGCAGGTGGAACATTTTTACGTCTTAAACTATTTAGAGATTACGAACTAACGTTACGTCAGACTTGTGTCGTATGTTGAGGTTTTACCGATTGTTCAAATGATAATTGGTTTTACTTTAATTTAAAGATTCAATGATTGATTATAACATAATCTTATAAATGATTAATAGTTAACATGTTGTNTGGTGAGAGAGAGAGAAAGTGGGAGAGTGAGAGAGAAATTGGGAGAGTGAGAGAGAAATTGAAAGAGCTAGAGTTAGAGAGAAACAGAATTTTGAGGGTAAATTTTATCTGTACACGCATATGAAACCTTTTATTTACTTGTATATCTCTCTCTAATAAAAAAATTAAAAAAAAATGTATTAAATAAACTGTCGGTCGACTCACGCTGATTAATTGAACACTAATTGTATAATAACAATACCGTAAAATTAGCCCACAGCAAACAACCGAAGAAAAATCTCAAATTTTATTTATTATACATTTATAATTCATTTAATAAAATAATATTGTCAATTACAACTTAACAAAAATAATAATTAAATTCAGTTTAATGCTGCCTCGAGGAAAAAAGGTTAATTGGATATCTAATAGTAACTAGTGTTTCTAATAGTGGAATCATAATGAATGAAACATAAATAATATTACTATACATCCATATACATAAAGCAATAGGAATGGACTCTACTTGGTTATCATGATGCCTACTGACTCTACGTAACGTTTATTTTTGTCTTAAAATCACTAAGCATTTCTTATCATTGGTATTTTCTGCCATGCCGGGCTGAGTGCAGATGGTTTCCGTTGGTTGATTTCAATTATATCCTATCTTTCCTTCTTATCCTACCCATTCTATGTTAATGTTTGTATAGTTAGGTACCTGTTTCATCAGGGATTGTTTTGTTATGTCAATAATCATCACACAGCCGTGCATATTTTTTCATCCTTGAAATTCAAATAAGCTGATTTTACCGTACATCATAAGTTGTTTCATTAATCGGGTTCATAAGTTGTTTCACAATTGTATTCGTATTTGAGCATCGTTTGGTCGCTGCATGATTAATGTCCAAAAACCTGCTCTGCTCGATCTCATAATCCTAAACTGGGCTGCACCCAAATACGGTCGAAAATGAAGTCTTTACGACTGTGTATTCGTCGATAACGATTCCATCATCGGGGAATGATGCAATTTACATTCCAACTCTGATCGTGAAAGGATTTATTTCGGTTCGAAACTTTTCCTTTTTTTCAAGGACCAGAAGAAACTTGGTACTTGCCTGGAATTCAACCTAGGACAGTAAAATGAGAACTCGATTCTCTTTAACGATCGTTTTATACGACATAAATTGATTTTAATCATCGAAATGTGCCGAGATTATTACTTCAGTCACTAACTTCAATAATAAAAAACGTTACAGTCATTTATAAATACAAACTTTTAACTATCAATTTAACCTTTTTTGTCAACTAATCCAATCATATTAGTGAATTTATAACATCCGTTTTTACTTCGGTTTTATAAAGAAGAAAACTAAAAATAGGTATAAAAAACAAATATCGATATATCAATCAGTAAGCATACTTCTTTTACGGTAAATATATGCGCTGAGCTTTTTTCGGCCTTTTTGAAGAAGTCCTGCGTCCAGTTCTTAATCGAAAGTGAGTTTTACATCGTTACATCAGTATAACTTAAGTTTTGTTCCTAATTGTTTAAAATTCTTGGAAAATTTCTTATTGCTATTACAATTTATTATACTATATACCATGTATTTCTTTCGTAGTACAACTTCTGTTTTGCGAGTTTTCTATTAACACTGACAAATAAATAAAGTTTGATTCGATAGTTGATTGTGTAGTGTGTTGTTTTAATCAGTTATGTTTTCTGGTACGACGTGGTACAAATGCTAACTGGCCACGGAAATTTCGAAGCATATTTTTTTAAGTTCAAAAGAGCAAAGAGACCGTTATGCTCTGTGTGCCAAGTGTAAGACGATGTAGCACCCGGTATTTTTATATGCCGTCGTCAACAAAATCAAAGGAAAAACTAAACGCCTCGATGGTATGTGTAATTTTAAGGTATTCATTTATTTATTTTAACTTTCATTATTCTATTGTTTTGTCTACTTAATTTTTGATTAAAGTGTTAGATGTATCGACCACTTTTTACTCACGAATACTATGGATGTCTGGATGAAATGTTTTTATCACTGAATTATTCATGTCCTGTGTATGTCTATTGGGTTATTTATTTATTTATTGTGTTATTAATTGAATGTACACAGATGCACAAGTAGCTTCAAACCGGGCTAGTTTCATGTCCTCTATATTATTACAAAGGGGGCACTAGCAAGGGGAGTCTCACTAGGGTACCTCCTAGTTCTTTCTCCTGTTGTCTGTGGGATGATACAATTACAACAAACACTGAAAATGGCGAATGCCGAAATGTATCAGAGCCAACAGAAATCAACGAGGATAGGCAGACCGCGATGATAGAATGATAGATATGACAATTAAAAAAAACCTAGACTACCTGTAGCCTCGCTTTTAACCAGGTAAGGGATGAGGAAAAAGGTTAATTATCTGTACTGTCTTTACAACAAAATTTTAGCAAATTAGCGTGTTCCGACTGATAAGATCGACTAAGGTACGACGGGGTGGACAAAACAAGCTAGCTGTGTTACTATGTTTCATTCATCACAGTGTAAAAGAAATATTCCTAGCCAGAGGGAACATTGCGACCGTTCTTACAGTAAAACAGATAAAACCTAGAAAATTGATTTTTAATTGTTGAACTTAGTGTTATCTCTGGAGGAAGCATGGAGTATACTAGACAACAGTTCTGCACCAATACTGATTCAGATTTATTAAATCAAGCTGGTGGTCTGACAATTGATAGATTGACGCTGTGTAAATGAATAACAACTGTGGCAAATGGTGCTTTTCTTTAGAAAGTCTTACCACAAGCGAGTATTTGGACGAAATACGAGGCCAATGAATTGATGTCGTTTCTCCAGGAATGTCGGCGAAAATCCGGGTCAAATGTCCATCACGTACGTCCTCGACGGATCTTCGCGGGAGGCGCGGGATCGCAGCCGGCGTCACTGGGCCACCCGTCATTGGGGAAAATGCGTGAAAGTCGGAACAAAGCCCCGTCCACTACCGCTACCCTCGGCAATGCTCTAACGGTGGTGGACAATTCTCGTATGCCGACGTGATCAACTGGCCCAGATAAAAAAGAGGAAAATGGTTTAAAAAAGACAGTGCGCGGCACCCCGCGATGTGAAACGTGTGGCCTTGTGTACCGTACCGTCGAAGGCGGTTAAGCATCCATCACGTCTTCGCTTCACGGGTTTCGCCACGTTGATATTCTGTGAAGGGGGTTCAAAATATGGAACACAAGACCTAAGAGAAATAAGGACAATTGCTTTCAAAAGGACAATCACCGTTCTTCCTATTCGAAAAACAGGTTTCGAATACTTTACAAACTGTCGTTTACAGGGATTACCGAACTCTGCCTAAGCTATTTTTCCATAACAAAAGTAATGAGAAAGTGTAACTATTCAAAAATTCATGATGACGTGTCAAAGTTCAAATTGTAAAAATCCTATTAATGTACAACTTTCTATTCTCAAAATCGAGCAATAAAACCAAAAGTAGCCTAATTGCGTCCAGATATGGTACCAATTTTGATTCCTTTTGTCACGTTTTAAAACGTTAATCTTTTTCCTATTGACCAGAAGAATGTGAACATATGTGAATAAATACAAGGTTTTATTGCCGCAAATATACTTACGAGGCTATGTCAACTAAAATGCATAATTTACAAATTGCCTACAGGTAGTAGGCACTAGATTAAAAATTCAGGAACACCACACTGTAAAAAGGATTCTGAAATAAACAATCCTTCAAACAACACTTAAATGTCGGTATGTTATCGCAATTTTTAACATAAGGTAGGAAGGCGTTATAAATCATCACACTTTTCAAAAACACATTTCTTTTTATTGTTTAAGAAATCGTTTGTCCTTCTAAATGCTACACCCATGAACATGTCAGTTCCTGGTCACCATATGTTCATGCTTAACAGTAAAAATTGTTAAGGAGGGAATGTACAATCAGGGCAGAGTCAGAATTCTTGCCTTTTAAAAAGCTCTCTACACGGGTCCGCAATAGCCAGCCCAGAACAAAACACGAATATTGATTTTTTTAAATAAGAAAACCTTATTTAAGTATGAGCTCGAAAAAGCCGAGTTTAAACTGCAGCTGGAAAATATGTTCCTACGATGTTAATTTGCTGTCAAAGATAGCACTTTGAGAGACTGGGCCTAATGGAAACACTCGCCATCTGCTAAGATGCCAGCCGACAACAAATCAAAGGTAACGCTAAAATTGAGACTGGTTTCGTTGCATTAAGAGCAAGAACATTTTCCGAATCCCACCGTCCCAATACTTCGATAACACAGTTACGAAAACGCCTTAAACAAGAGATGGTAACTTTGCATTTTACTACATACTGTTAGTCTGTATGTTATTTTGTCTGTCGGGCCCTTTTTATATGTGTGACGTACTATAACAATTAAGTTTTTTATATCATGAATCCAATATATTGGAGGTTAGTGTGTTGGTTTTATTTTGAAGTTATTTTAATCTAAAGATTTCTTTGTTCCATGTTCTTGTTTGGTTTTTTCAATGTCTACATATTTTTCAATGGCGTGTTAGAATAAAAACTATTGCACCTTCATCATTAAAGGTAATATTAATTGAACCTAATAAGCATAGTGTAAACTGTCACAGAGTCGAGATCAGCCATAAACGACAGAAAGTTCGTTGACTCTTAGACCTCCAGTTCAAACTTTACACAATAGATTCAATAAGATGAAGATATCTCAAGGATGGACCCATTCAATGAGTCGTGTGAAAGTGGTAGGATATTTACGTGATCACCGTGCACGTGACAAATATCGTTCAGGGCTTGTGTAATAAAGAATAAAAAATCCGATTGGGCAAGAACTCAACAAATATAACATAGAACAAAGGCAATGGGCACAATTGATGATTTTTTGACATTGTAAGTATATCATCAAAATATTAGGCCAATTCATTAACATACAAACCTTTCTTTGAAACATGGTTTTAACTTGGTTTTATTTTCCAATAATGGAGTTGTTCATAGAACTACCGTCCGTGACTTTCGCTAATTAACAGCGGACGACTACGTGAAACTAAAATCAGGTGAAACCATCAGAGGATCATGTGGGCCATCGCCCAGTTCACACGGTGTTGCTTTGCTCATCCCGCTCATTCGTTTCACTTAAAAACCCTTCGCGATGGGAACAAGGACTTTTCAGCAAAGCATGCTTCTTAGCTGAAAGTTCATCACTCCGTTCTAGTCGGTGTTTTTTTCCGCTATGGATGGTAAACAGTTAGTAATTAATTCGTCACTTTCTATACTTCTCTACATCTCTACAGACAGCAGAATCGACTTGGAATTTAAAAAATCAGAAGCTCAGCTTGCTAGAACCGCCGGCTAATTATTACACCTTCCACACGTTCGTATACAATAATTGTTTGGCCGTAATTACCTTGGTTGAGAGAAAGTGGATAATAATCGGACATAAATGTTATGACCTTGCATTTATATAATGTTCAACATTTTTTTCAATAGAAAAGACGAAACAGACCACGTGGTTTGAAATTTTGAAAACCAATACCACAATACCACTTTACGTCTAAAAAAAATTGCTTAATCATGCCAAAGCGTTTTACTCCGTTGAGTTTATATTATCATATTAAAAATGGCGTATTCTCTTCATGAATAATTTATTTATTTTATTGCTGTCTAAGCGGGTAAACAACAAATAACCCCAAACAATCAAGAGTACACAAAACATACATAAAAATTCAGAATATAAAAAAAACTGAACATTGCATAAAAAATAGATAAGTGAAAATAGATAAGTGCCACTCGTGCAATAGGCAACAATAAAACTTGTGGTGAAGGAAAAAAATCAAACCCATGTTCCGAACTATCGGAGAAAGGCAAGATCCCGATCCATAATTTGTCCTATGCTGGGGAACATAGAATAGCTCTCGGGAGCGGAATCGGTTCTGGGGACATCAATATTGGACAAGATCTCCCGGAAATTTATCACAATATTTTAATAAAAATCAATAAGGGTCACAAAATTTACTATATAAAAAGTTAGAATTGGTTGAAAATTGCCAAATCTTACTTTTAATCAAGATCATTAAAATCGTTGAATAGCCAGCAAGTTTACGACTCATCCGGTGGTATTTCAAGGTTGTGTTATGATTATATCCCAACCAAGAAAAAAATTGGTGTTGTTTGCCTTCAACAAGTATTATGCGTATAATATTGAAAGTTGTCCTAAAGAACTGTTTGATAATGGCATTTCCTGAACGGCTATAAGGACTCTATTTCAACAGTAAGTACCAGGTTATTATTGCCCATATCAGTTGTGAATAATAATTTTTTGTTCACGTTGCTGTTTGAACAGGGGGTCTTTGAATTCCGGCTGACAAGAGAGCATGCTGAATCCTTTTATTCAAAGGAAGCTGTCGGGAAAATTGGGTCCGTCTTACGTGCCCGTGATTACCCAATCTTACATCATTCCCGGCCCGTCCATCTCGTTTTTCTTACACGGCCGATTAGACGGTGCCGGATCGTTGCAAATCGCCCTTTATGTACATCTACCAGGGCGAGCAAGGAGTGGAACGCTCTCGGCACCTCCGGGTGCTTGGGTGAAGAACGAAAGTGATGTTTTGAATGAGGAGGGCGAACTGGAGAAAATCCGAGGCGCCTTTGATTAGTTTCCGACGTTTTGGCTTTGTAAAAACATTCTAGTCCCTCCCAAACAAGTGACGGAAAGTAGGTCCTTTGAAAACGAAGCGGTGAGAATGTTAATGAGCAGAGCAGCACGTTCCCATTGTGTTTCATGACTTCCTACATTCCCACTTCCTAATCTAATTGTCCGTGTATGTGCAATGTCAAGTTGTTGTTTTTTATATTCCTAATTACCTGTCCTTCACGAAGAATAGGTTTGGAAATTCGTTATGCATTAACTGTAAATTTTCAAAATCGTGTGGGCTGCTTGACAAAATGAAATTCGACCATAAAAAATATATACTATAATATGTTAATATATTTAACAGATTAGGTATAAAAATCGATATTAAAACAACCAACAGATTTGTAAAATCACAGAGACAAAACATCATTAAATTAACCCCCTAGACAAAATCGGCATAATAACATGCAAATGCTAAGAAAATCTATGACATATACATACGAAGAACATATAAGCGCATGTAGGGACATCAACAGAAATTCAAACTATTCAACTCAAACAAAACCAACCGAAGGCCTCTGACAATGTCGTCAAGAACAAAGTTGCTACACGACGTTCGGAAAGGGCGAAAAATAGACATACTTGAAAGACTAGAGATGTACAAACACAACACAAAGAACATACAAATATACAAATAAACAATATTATGCACCAATACAATATTACACCTTTTATAACACTGTACAAATTAAAAAAGAAAAGAACCTACGATCAAAAATGTAGTCCGTCAAGGAAAACGTCAGGCAAAGAAAACATCGACACTCAATACACAATAAACAGAAAACCACGAAAAACCGACCACAGAAAAATGTGAAAAATCAGACGAAAACAAAGAGAATAGGCCGGCCAAATTACCAAGTAACCCAAAATTAATTGTTTATGAGTTGAATAAAATTTTTAAACAATTGTGTACAATGCTGCAAGTCCAAAGGGAACCTTACATCAGAAATTTCCGTACGGGGAAACTTCAGTTACACTAAAGCGGTAGGAGCGAACACGATTTTTTTTGGAATTCCTACCTTCAGTTCCGGTACATTAGGCTGGGAAATTCGATCCGCACGAACTACCGATTTTCAAATTCAACTCTGGGCGTCTTTCTTTGAAAAGTACTATTTGCTTGACGTGAGCTTTCTTCGATCAACAAACCGCATTATGTGTAATTAGTCGTCACTTGATTAAAACAATGCTAAACTCCAACTAGTAAAAATTCGAATAAACAATATTTCTGGATACCGTATATTTGCATGTTTGTTATTGGTGGCTGGCGTACTGATCTGTTTGATTGGGAAACTCAAGCATAATATTGTGACGACCCAACTCCTGGCGAGACAAATTTTCTTACCAAGTAAAGAATTGGGGAGAAGGATTGGTTCAATGTAGTTGAAAATAAATATATTTTCTTTGCTCGTATACAAGTGTTGATAAAATCATACTCGGCGTGTTGCTCCGATCTCGCTCAATGATCCGCTGACTAGGCCGGGCCAGCAATGTAAATACGTTGTACACTGAGAGTCAACCGTGCCCCCGACAATGGGTAAGGTGATTTGTTAACGAAAATTAACGTCATACCATTTGTGGCTTGTTTTCATAAACAAGACATTTTCAATAAATTATCGACAATTTATATATACGAAAATAAAATTTATTTTGAGTTTTCTCAGTTAGCTTGATGTCTGGGTTTGACATTCATTCTGCGATTCATTATTTTCACTGTTTTCCATGTTTCATTGACTGTTGATATTTTGAAAAACGCATAAATAAAGTATGTGAAGTTTTTGAGTTTTTTTTTTAATTGAGGTTTTGGTTGAGATAAAAAATTCAGTGTCACAAGCGAAAAGGAAAAATGGAAAAAAGGAGGGAAAATTCAAAAGGTGGGAAGTTAGTGCCTGAGTGAATCGAAGTCACGATAGCTCAAGTGGTAGAGTAGCGGCGTATCTAGCCGAAGATCGTGCGTTCGAATCCCGCTTGTGACACTGCCTTTTTTATCTCAACCAAAACCTTAATTAATTGAAAAATAATTTATTTGGTCAAGCGGACCACGAAACCTAATAAAAAGTTTTGAGTTTTCTTGATCTTTTTTTATTACCAAGTACAAACTACGTACATTGTGCAATAAGCTATAGTATTTTTCTCATCTGATATTGTTATAATTACATGAGGGGGAGCCAACCATTGTTGCTTTCCGAAGTACTATGGACTAGAAGGTCCCGACGCGTCAGTCGTCTGACCGAGTTGTAGGGGGTGAGCTATGTTGTACATGAATTGGTCTAATGGGGTGGATGTAAAGATAACTTTTTGTGGAACGTGTAAAATTTTTTTAATGAAGGGAATTTGGAGGTCATTATGGAGGGTGGTGTTGGAGACGTAGTAGGAAAAACTGAAAATGGTTCTGAGGACTTTGGTTTGGAAGATTCATTCCTGAAACATTCTCTGGATGTTGAAAGGTTTTAGCTGTGTGATTCTAATCCGTTTGCCCAAATCGGCTTCGATAGTGGCTTTAGATTGTTAGTTTGTGTGTCGTTGTTTAGCGTGATGTGTGAAAATCACTGAACGTCATTTGCTTTAATCGTAAAAATGGAAATGACATCATCGCTTTCACTATGGCATCTTTTTCGTTGTCACATTCAGGTTAAGGACGTCGTTCTTCGCCAACGAGGGGAACCAAGGTATATTAGTATAATTGGTACACTTGCTAGCAAATGGAATAACCATAAAATATAAGTATGTTCTTTTCTTCCCGGGCGACCTTTATGCTAGAACACTTTCCCAGCCGGATTGTCTCACACGAGTTCACAATAAACTTTATTAGACGATACGCAACTTTCCCCCAGGACCGTTCGCACCCAAATACCATTGTTTTTTTGAATTTCAAATCTTGACATTCACATGATCTGCAAAGGACGCAATGTTGTACCAAGAAGGATGAATGGAACCAGTTCTTTGATTTAAGAATGTGTAAAATACATTAAAAGGTTACCTATCCACATATGGCTGGATTAAGTTTTTAAAAAGTTCAACAGGTACACATATAAAACTGTCCTAATGTTTTCACTGTGAGAATACTTTCGTCAAACACGAAGAGACAAGACTTCAGGCAACACTGAACCTGTAGATGGTCGTGACAAGTGCTTTGTAGCAGTGATTGTTTATTTTTCGCTTCGTCGTTGAACAAAATGTTTAAGCAAGGTTGAAAATTAATGAAGCAAAGTTGGTAGTTTATAGAGTAGTTCGGTAGTTTCCGGTCATTTTCAATCTGCCTATCCTCACTGATTTAGTCTGACACGCGTTTCAGTTTTTCGCCATCTTCGGTGTTGGGCTTGTTTATTTTATATTTGTGGCAAACCAAAAATGACCGAAAACGACCAAACTTATCAGACCCCATGAAGAAATTTCATAAATAATAGTCTTCATTTTACTTGTATTGTTTAATTATTTCTGAAAGTGTATATTTAAAGTGAAATACTTCATCATAAACGAAATCAAGGTGGGCATTTATCACCAATATAATTTTTTTGTTGGTTCAACGTCTCACTGTGGGTTACTCCCTTGTCAGAATGTTGTTGTTTTCCGAGGATATCTATTTTAGAGAAATCGGTTCCATAGGACCGGAGAAAATTCTTTAAAAAGCCGAAAAATGACAAAATTGGCGTACTTAACATGGTCATTTCAGTTTATTAGGAAAATTTTCCTCTCGAAGATGATATCCGACAAAACATTTGTGCATTAAACAAGCAACGAGGGGAAAGGGAAAAGGGAAAAGGCTAGTACTGACAAGACTACGCATGGGTCATACACGAAGATTCATGGGTACCTTCTGCCCAGAAAGCGATCGCATAGGTGCCGATATGAAAGAATAAAATAACTGTCGAGTACGGTTTCAATTGTAGAAAATTGACGTTTATAAGCAATATTTTGATATATTGTCGGACATGTGCGTAGTCTTGGGGTACCGCAGAGAGCACAGATTGCTGATCGGGCGCCTTAAGACTTTAGAAATTTTTAAATGTATTTAGTGCTTGTGTTTTGTTTATGTTAGTTTATTGGAATGAATTTAATTTATTAGCGTGAAAGGAACGGGTAGTCGGGCGAGTAAAGATAGTAGCGAGAATGGAGTGGGTTCGACCACGCCCCGAGGAATATCTAGTATATATATATTTATATTGTACGTTTTATGTCTATTCTGTAATTGACATCCGTAGCATTTAAGAAAATCAACTTAGTTTTAATATATAAGCAAAGTGTCAGTAACAGTTGAGACGCCCAAATTGCTGCAGTTTAAAGAAATTGGTGTGAAAGGCTAGAAAAAGAAGTAAAAACATGCAGAGAGGGCCGGCGGTGACATTATTATTATTATTCAACAAGCTACTTTGTGAGCCATAGGATATTAAGTAATAAATTAGGATGATATTTTAGTAAGGTAATTAAAAAATAATAAAAAATTAACGTTTGATAACAAACGCTTGGTCCGTTTCTTTTTCTGATTAATTAATAGACAAATGAGGTGGTAAGATTTTGCCACGTGGGCTTATTATTACCATTGCTCAGCAACTCGCGGTTTATGAGGTTTATGAAAGCGAACCGGAAAATGGTCAGAGAGAAAGAAATGAATGAAAGTAAACCGTTTAAGGCCTATCATATAAATGGACCTGAGAGAAAACAGTTAACAGTTATGTTTTTCTTCGCCATATGTGAAAGTGTAGCACCTTTTATCGGAAACCAATAATCATGCGTCAGGAAAAATGCTGAAGGCCATAGGCTGAATACAGCCATCGTTTTTACATCTTATTACGTATTTAATAATATTTTCTAAAAACTAAATATCTAAATAACTAAATAAACTAATATACTAAACTAAACTAAACTAAATATACTAATATACACTTTATACATCAGTATTTACACAATTATATTAATATTCTTAATGAAATTATACAATTAACAGTACACAGCTAATTCGGTTGAGGATATTAGAGCTTTGTATCCATAAGATGGTTGAAGATTTATTTGTTTGGCATTTGAGAGCCTGTCGAACATATTTCTGCCGTCATTTGCGTGTTTCTTGCAGTGCATGATGATACGACCTAATTACTCCCACAATATTATCCCACTCCCTAAAAAATCAATTATTTTCATAACATCAGTGTTTTGCCAATAATCGGGAGCATTCTCGAAAAACTACTGTTGCTCTGCCTTTATAACAAAATTCCTTTCTGCGGACCGATTCGGCTTTCGGAGTTGCCACTCGACTATCAATCAAGCTCATCGTGTTTTAGACACCATTGACACTACCCCTGAAGCTGAAACAGTATTGACCTGGCGTCTTCCTGGACATATCCCAGGCATTTGATAGGGTATGGCACCGGGCTTCCTACCATCTACTATATTCCTGATAATCATACCTTACAGGTCGTCACTTCCAAACTGACCAAAACACTTCTTTCTCCTCGAGTTACCAGATTCGCGCTGGTGTTCCACAAGGCAGCGTACTTGCTCTTCTCCTCTACACAATTTACACAGTTGATCTACCCACCACCCTAGTACTTTCATTTTTACCTTTGCCGATGACACATCATGTGGCACCTTTGATAAAGACCCTGTTACAGCTTCATACAGTTTACAAAATCACTTACAATACGTGAATACTCGCTCGGCGAATGGAGAATCAAGTTTAATGAAACTAAATCTAAATAGTTTTATCTTTAACAAATAAACACTCTCTCCTCTACATTTCAATTATTTTCCTATTTTCGTAGGATACCTTCGAACCACGATAAACGACCTAGTGGAAGTCCCGTGCGAGACTCAAACGTAAAAATAAAAAGATTAATTTTCAGCTGAAACACAGAACAAGTTGACAAGCGATCCAAATTACATTAACAAACAAAAAAGTCTATACATAGCCGTGTTAGCCCCCATATGGACTAGGCTTGAACTGTAGAGAATTGCTAAGCGTTCCAATCTTAACCGACTACAAAACCTTGCCTACCAAAATGTCGCCAAGGATGGACCTGTTATCGTACCGTATCGATATTTTTAATTGTTTAAATGATACGATGTTGTTATATGAAAGTATGAAAGCTTCATTAATAATTCTGTAATATAGAATGAAAACTCGATATTGCATTAAGCGAGCAAAAGTCAGCGTTAAACCGAAGTGCTAAAGGCTAATCGATTCAAGCTGAAAAAATAATTTTGTGTTATTTAGTTACAAGATGATTGATTAAGAATGTTGGGACGGATCCGACGAAGAGTAATATTATGCTGGTAGCCTTTCAATATTGATCGCTTACCTAACCTGTATATACTCGACCTGAATATTTTATCATCACTCGTTAACAATCCATACTGCTGGGTTTCCCGGCACAGAGTTAGCCTATTTAATTTAAAAAGAATTCTAAATAGAACTATTGGTTATCGGAGTAGATATATGAAGAAATTAATAGTAGAAGCTGTGATATAAGTCATCCGTGAACTCGAAAGTGAGGGCTACTTAAAACTTCAAAACTCCTTTTCTTCATTAGATCCTCGAGAGAGAAAGTAATGTTTAACAAGTAAATAGGCTTAGATCGGTTACGTGTTTCTGGGGTTATTTCGTTTGCGCAACAGGATTAAATAGCGTCCGGTTTCCACACTGAAAACAAAAAACTATTCTTGATCATTTCGGGAAAAGGTGCGTTCCAAAAAACCCGTTTTTTTCTTAAGACAGACTCTGTTGGAAGCGGAAACGTTTTAAAGTAAACAAACAGTAATTGTTACTTTCAAAACAAATGTAAGCGTGCAGCACTTACGAGGAGATGGTGCGGCGTGAGGAATGGCGGGTTGTGCCTTCCTAGCCAGGTCCTGACGAGGTGGTGCTTGGCATCTTGGAGGTCGTGTTGGGATTCATAGGAGACGCAGGCCTTCTTGCACGACATCGGGATGGAGACGAGGGTGCAAATCAGGTGCAGAATTGTCGCACCGAGAAGGCCGATACCGCACCACTGGCCAGCCCAATGACCTGCACTCTGAAAACAGAAAAATGTTGCAAGTCAAAAGATTAATGGACAAAAAGAAGTTCAATGGTTCAAAAGAAACAGATCCTTATTTTACAAAAAGTTCAATTCACGGTATTGACAAAATCATAGTCAAGTGACGATATAAGGTGTGGCTGCTTATACAATCACTGGCCATGTACTACAGTTTTTCGTCACATATTATCCACAGTAGAAAAAAGGTTCTTGTATTCTACAGTTGCTTGCGGTTTATTTTGCACAAGTTTTTCTGGTTGTGCGATGAAATCAATTCTGTCTGAACTTCCCAGACATGCATTATAAACATAATGAAATTGGAGAGCTAGTTTTTTGACGTTTTTCTACGTAGACTACGTTCATTTAATCTATAAATTACGGCGCCTGGTTACAATTTCCTCAAAATTTCCTGACTGTTCACGGGTTATTCATCGTGGCGGTCCAATGGTGTCTACAATTGAATCGGAGTGACTGGGCAGAAAGGCTTTCTTGTTGACAAGCAGCTATTAAATTTCCTAATTCCCGCGATTGTCAAACGTGTCGTTGACACGTGTTGTCGGCTCAAGGTCACCCTTTTCTCCCCTTTTATTTGTTCTTCAGAAAGTGAAAACCTCACGGACCCATGCCCGTCCTTTGTTTGGCAGGATATAAACCGAGTTTGCTCACCGGGTCGATCCCCTCGAAAAGTGAATGTTTGGCCTTTTGTGGGAGGCTGCGTCAATGTTATTTTTGCGAAACGGATTTTTTCCTACTAGAAAATTAAACGAACAGATTTCCACCATTTGTCCCCGGCCTCGCCCTCAGGTTAATTATGGTGTCATTAAGTTGTAATTACGACCTCCGTTGATATTTCTCGGCTAAATGTTTATTAAACTAACTACTATCGTTTGAATAAATACAGAAACATAACGGGTTTCCTACATGAAAATGTCTTTATGTCTCAAATTTGTTTATAGTTAACGATTAAAAGGTCACCAAACACCGTTCTTTTCTTTCTTTGTAAATCCATTTTGTTCAAGTTCTCCTACAAAAAAGCAATGCCAACATACCCTTCTGTAACACTCCAAATTGCCATAAAAAAGGATTAATTCCAGAATGGATCAAGTTGAACACTTATACTTTGTGAAATAACAGACCATGACAAAGGGAGGAAAGTCTACCTTACACCAGACGTGTTGCATCGAGGCCGGAAAGGTCTGTGACTGCGGATTTCCGAAGCAATCGGAACATGGAAATATTAGAGGTGGAAATGGTTTAGATTCTGCCAAGAAGATGTGGTACAGTACATATTACCTACATGTTTCTGGAAACACCTAATAAGAAGACGATATCTTATGGCAATGAAAGGTTCAATAAAGCAAAAGTAACTGAGAGATGGAAGAGCACTGTAGTCTTACGTGATGGACGCAGTGCAAAATGCTCATCAGTCTTGCCTATTAATACTACTAGCGGTATTTTAAATTATTAATGAAACACTTATTTAAAACTCACTTTGCCAAAACCAATTCTACACCATCCATAAATTTCTGGTAACTGATTGATGATGATGTCAGCTCAAACCTCAAATGCTTGTACATATGTAGCACGCGTGTGAAGAGTTGATTGAGCCTACCACTTCTCGCATTCCCCACCGGCAATTCCAGCTTTTGTAATTTGCAATGAATGAATGGCAGGCCTCGAGAATCACCCACCCCGGGTATTGGATTCCGGGGATTTCGCTCTGATCCGTCCAGCCACCGAGATTAGGCTCAGAGGCTATCAACAGCTAGGTCATTTTAACCCCTTAATTTATGTCTCTCTCTTCTTTCTTATTCACATTCAATCAGTAGTGTGGTTGAATAGTCGATCCTCCTCACACCACACAGCTAACTAACTCATTCCTCTCACATTACGCATTCACGCCAATAAATACGTTCTCTCTCAAACACATTAGTACACACAAACGTGATATCTATAAAGTACTATTTACAATAAAACAACCCTGTTTCAACCAAAAATCGGAACAGAGGCCAAATAATCGCTGACGTGCTTAAGCACAATTCTCCAGGTAGCATTCTACTCGCCCTATATTTGGATGCCAAAGAATGGTGCCCTTCAATTAGGTGGGACACATAGAGCAATCTTTCTCGGCATGCCGGACATGTACGCGGACTTTGGCCCAAAAGTAATTGTCAATATGTCAACCTGGCCTACCCTTAATCGGTAAGGATGACCCTTCTTCTACCAGGGCTACCGACAGTGCACTTAATACGCGAGAGGCTCACCAATTCCGCCATATTTTTTTAATCATGTTTTTATTACATTTTTAGCATCAGGGGGCCGGCCGGATCGCCGTGGTTAAGTTCTTTCCAAGTACTCATAAATTGCGTTTATACATTCGTTAAAATCATTAGATTATACAAATCGCACTCATGATTTACATTTGGTTCTAAATTATTGACTTATTTGTGAAATATATATTTTACACCATCACTGAAGTTGGCGAAAAGCTGAAATGTGTCGGATGGACGAAACCAGCGAGAACAGGCGGAGCATATGTGCTCGGCGGCTGCTGTTAATTTGATTTAAATGTAAGTCAAACCGCAATATTCTTCGTTTATAAAAAATGTTCATCATCCAGCTACGAAATTTTAGCAAAGTTCTCTTATCATAAAATAGCATAAGCTGGTCAAAAGGTACACTTTTATTACTCGATAATATAGAATCCATTCATTTTCTTATATACATTAATGCTTTAAACGATAAACTTTAAAAG
This sequence comes from Cimex lectularius, assembly GCF_000648675.2. Taxonomy (NCBI): domain Eukaryota; kingdom Metazoa; phylum Arthropoda; class Insecta; order Hemiptera; family Cimicidae; genus Cimex; species Cimex lectularius. The sequence goes on from NW_019394219.1 coordinate 2,674,930, forward strand.
AATTTGTTTCCAGTTTTCACTTTCAGGAAGTGAAAGGTAAACCCATAAATAAAAAAACGAGAATCTTAGAATTGGTGTTATCATAGTATATGGACCACGTGTGAAAGGTGAAACCGAGTCGTTTGGAGTAGACCGAATCCTCAAGAGATCAGCTTTCGATTTCGCTCCACTGTCGGTGTCCTTGGTGGCATTCTTTCAAGCAGTTTCTTCAAAAAGGAAACACGTACTTGACCTAGGACCGTTACAGGGCAAACGCGACTGACGGCGATCCCGTTGTCTCCTTCAATTAAGCAATAATCAGATAATTATGCAGAACCCCTGGGCGTATGTTGAATTACTATTACCTCATCGGCTCCGTACTTTGCATAATTATAGGTTAGCACATGGCACAATGTTGTTATTAGTCGGTGCCAATGATATGATTTTCAATACCATGTTAAATAACGGATTTATGATGGTCTTTGTTTGGATTGAATATCTCTCTTCCTGTTTCTTTTATAAACGCTCAACGAATGCAGAAATAGTTCTTGGTTAGGTACAAGGACCTCACTAGAAAATTTAGTAATATAAAAGCAGGTAAGCACAGCATTTTAAGCAATTTATCGGCCTACTGTACCAGGACGTACCCATTTTACAATCTTAATCAAAATCCAAGTATTTTATTCGTTTATGTAAGCCTTTTATTCATTACCTTCATAAATTACATTTTATTTAGAAAAAAACAAAACAAACAACTTAACTCAAGGAACCCGCTATAACATGGTTCTTGCGATTCTCTCATACGAATTCCAATCCGTGGTGTTTCACTACACCAAGGTTATTTATGAAACGACCCATCCTCCATTCACTCGCTACAATAGGGCAAATAAATAATTATATCTTATTAACAATTTATACTGTTCATCCCGAGCACAATGGAAGCGTGGGTAAAAGGCCGATACAATAGTACGGGCAGTTTCAAAATCTCCATTATTAGAATGAGAGAAGGGTTGCGACAATTTTAACCAATTCCCACACGAAACCTGGCGGAATATTTCGCTGGATTCCTTTCTTACGATCTAAGTCTAGTATACACACAGTTAAGTTTGAGAGATAGAGATAGAGGGATAGATAGATAGATGGATGGATAGATTGAGAGATAGAGAGATAGATAGATAGATAGATTAGATAGATAGATAGATAGATAGATAGATAGATAGATAGATAGATAGATAGATAGATAGATAGATAGATAGATAGAGAGATAGATAGATAGAGAGAGAGAGAGAGAGAGAGAGAGACATATAAGAAAAATGAGGTTGATTGGGTGTGATAGGTTGGGAAAGAGAGAGTTTAAAAAGCGAATGAGAGATTGAGGAGAGCACGAGAGAGATTGTTAAAGCGAGAAACGGGTTAAGAGATTGAAAATATATGATTTATCAAAACGAACATAAAAATTCGTTATACGCTGGATTATGAAAATGAAATATGTGAATTCACCAGTTTCAGAAAAACATAGCTCAACCGTAATATTTTGACATAATTGTCTCCTAAGGGTTTCATTTATGTTGTGTCTAGTTAATACAAGTGTAAAGACAATATATGCAATATGTAATCTGTATTTAATGCTACATGTTTTGTTGACGCGATTTTTACCTACCAAAACACCATAAAAATTTATGGTTATTTACATCGACTCATTTTTATTTTTCTGACGGAATTACAAAAGTGTCTCTTGCGAAACCGATTCGCACCTTTCAAATATTCCTTTTGTATTACGAAACGGACGTATTTGCTTTTTGAAACGCATCCTCCTCAAAACCATTTTCGCTCTAGCATTATGATCGTGGATAATCGAACTTTCTCCTCGTTTCATAAATTAGCGGCCGTCTACTCGAACCGATAACTTGTAAAGAGACGATAGATGTTGGCCAATGAGGCCGATAATCGTCTCGCATAATTTCCCGACGAGCGTGAAAAGTCTTGAGGGAAAGCCTTTTCTACGGAGGATTCAGAAACGCCGTCATTACAACGTACAGTACTCCGGTTAATCGGTTTGGTACTAAATATAACGCATGTAGAGAGAACAAAGCCTCTCAAGTTTCTACTTTTCGCATCAGAAATTAAAAATTAACATATCCTCATGAGATAACTTGTCGCTCATAAGATTTCTGATAATATGACACGTATGTGTGTCGACACTTTTGGGGGCAGGGTGGTCAGTGCAGGTCCAACTTGACCGATCCAAGAAACCACATTTATGTAAACCTAGCCAAGTTAAATTTTTTTTGTTAAATCAAATATTATTCAATTTTATCCTTGGGAGAAAGTCCCTTATGAAACCCATCGTGACATATTTGTCAACGAGCATTATCCCTATGATTATATTAAGCATAACTTACAAAAGATGAAAAATCTCTATGCAAATAATTGAAACAGATCTTATCACCCTGAGATAATATCTTCAACAATCTACTTTCATTTTTTTTATTTGAATCTGATGACTACAACGGGTAGAAACGTGAAAAGGTTGGGAATTAAAATTTTCTTTAAATAAAAGAAAATTGTTCTATCTTTTTTTCTATCCCAGAAGCTTTTGGTAACTTTAAAAAATCGCGGTCTGGTTATGATTTTATTTATGATGACTGTGATCACCATGATGACGACGACTGTCGTAATAATGCACCCTTATTTTTTTCATTTTCTATTTTGTTATTCAATTTTTTTATATGTTATAATTATCTTTTATACAGGTGCAAATATACAATGTTTTATGTTGTGCTTAAGGTATTTTCAGTTTAAATTCTATCAAATCATTTTACCATATTGAAATAATTTCATAAATATGTATTTACAAGGTTAACTACTTCAAAAAGTATACTTTTTTCATCACAGTCGATCGAAGATGAATGATTATTATAGCATTGCCTAGTAAAAAATTGAACCTTTCATCCAACCAATTGGCTATTTTGTCAACCATGGGTATGACGAGATTGTCACCTTTTCGACCTTTGAAGCTTATGGGTTCGTACATTCTTGCTGTTTGCCTTTAAAATTTAACTGTATACAAATATATAAACTTGACAGCCTTATTTTATTTACTTATTATTGTCTTTCGTTTTTATAATTCTTGGATGACATCATTTACTAACTTTCTCTCTCTCTCTCCCTCTCTCTCTCCTCTTTCTCAACCTTTCTCTCTTCTCTCTCTCTCTCTTTTTCTTTTTTACACATACACACATGCGCGCACATGTAAATTAGACTTTGTTTTTATTATTTTTCTTACTGCGGATTGCAGTTTAGACAGAAAAGATATGAAAGTGGGTTGTTTGATCCCATCCTGAGTTATGTTTGCCTAGTTGGAAAGTGCAAATAATGTCATATGAAACACGAAAGCCTTATTTCAAACTTCGTAGAAGAAACCGGATCGGTTTAGTGAAAAGTAATAGGTTAAACAGCCGGTTCGGTTTCTACAGCCCCCGGGGAAGGAGAAGAGAAGAGGGTCCACTTTCGATTGGACTTTCCACCGGGCCTCCATCTCATTTCCAACTCATTATCCCACATGCTCATCTCGCTAACCCAGTTGCTGATGAGTTCAGTCATTGTTCGGAACCCAGCTAAGGCGCGAACCCTTTGAACAATCTAATCGAAATCTGCGAAGGTGTACCACACTCGTTTACAGACCAGAACGACAAATTTGCACAGTTTTACCTTGCAAAGCTAGGTTGCTGTGTTAATTCCGCCATATCAGTCAAAATCTTCCTTTTTTCTGAATTCACTGAACTCTGTCTTTACGGTTTTACAACACTACAATTGTGCATGCAATATCCAATTAACATATTGAACATGAAAAACCACAGCTAGACAGAAATGTGTTTTTATTTTGTTCGATTATTTTTTTGTGTTATACTAATAATTTATTGCTAATACAAGATAGAGATGTGTGTAGTTGAAATTCTGAGTGGTTAAGCACGTCTATCTAATCGTTCCATCCGGAATTACGTGCCTCCAATCAGATTTGATATCTTCAATGATTAATCAGAACTTCATTAGACAATCTGTGTAGTGTTTAATAACCTATGTTTAAACATAACTACTTTTAAGCATGCACTTAAGTAAATAAATAAAATTTACCATTGATGACTATTTTTATATTAACATAACTGCCTAAATTCCTAGACAATAAACAATGTTTTCTGCCATATTTATATTTTTCCGTTATAATATAATGTACACAAGTTGATGCTAATAACATTTATAATTTTTTAATTTAGTTATTCATTGTTATTGATCGGAAGAGAAAAATGATAGGAAATGACCAAACTATAGGTTCCTCACCCGCAGAACCCTCGAAAACAAACTTACAACTACTAACTCATAGGTATTCATATACAATTCATAATTTAATATTTACATGTATTTAGACTGGCCTCTTTTTTTTTTATAAATTTGAATATTATAAATAGAAAAAATAATTCAAATTTGAAGTGAAGTCCTAACAGTAGTGTAGAGGTTTTCTTATAGCTGCAGAAGCATCCATCAAGAATTATTAGGTTGAGGTAATTATTCAGAAACCCACCCACTTGGAATATGATCCATTAAAAATAGATCGCTTGCGACGGAAAATCTATTTCTACAACCGTAACAACATTCAGGAAGAACTTGCTCATGTGTGTTGGGTGGAATTTCGAAGAGAGAGAAAAAGCGAAAAAGCTTCTCTTCAGCCCAACTATCCTGACCAAATATTACCCAGCTTTGATATGCAGCACAGAGTCCCAACATAGTTCATTTGGATTACCCCTAATCCCATAAGAATAATTAGGTCCAATCTAGCTTTTATAAATCGCAAAGTAGATCAACACAAAGACTACTAAAAAAATTAATGAACTGAATTTGTTTCTTATAAGGCTGATTACTCTCGAGCACGATCGAAGACACTACCAGGTGATTACAAAGGTTCTGACACTACAGTGATCATTTTCTAGTTCTCGTGAGCTGTACAAGGATCCCTCGCAACTTATTGCTTCAGCGGATTAACTCCACCATAAAACATAAAGTCCCGACAATCGACCTAGTTCGAACATTTTATTCATGTTTTAAATTAAGAAAGACGCATAATCATTATTGTTACATATGATGTATGTAATTTAATTTTTCATTTATGCTATGATAAAAAATCAACCTCTCTGAGTTGTTTGCACTTGATTGCATTAATTTATAATTTATAAATTTTTTTACGATCTACCAAAACAATTTAGTACCATATTACAAATGTATTAGTGACTTCAGAATTTATTTTACATCGTCA